>NC_058059.1:13585985-13890846 GCF_020085105.1 Siniperca chuatsi
ACGTCATGGAAACTATTTAAATATTCACGTTTACAGGAAACCATGTTTTCCTGTGGGAACAAAGAGTTCACTTTATTTTATTCTGCAACACATGGGAAAGCAAAACCAAGACCTATAGTACCTTCTTGGGGGTGTTTTTGGATCCCCCGCACTACTGGGGGTGGTTTGCGGTCAGTTGCCTTAACAAACTAACTTTGGATGAGAACCAGATGGCATGTTCAAAGTCTGTGCGAGGATCTTTGGCCTCTGAAACTCTGGGAGAGAGTCCAACACCCATCTGTCTCGAGGATTGTGAAACACGAGCAATAAAAAACACAGTCTGAATGATCACCCCCCAATCACTTCACAGCTTCACCCCTCCCTCTCTCCCACCACACATAAACAAAACACACACGCCAGATGCAGCCTAGTCAAACACATGAACAAACAAAATCAATTTATCAACAATCTGCAACAATCACGGCAGTGTGTGTGTGCACCTAAGTTATGCTTTACAACATGCAGCTCAGTGTTTCTCACGATTCCAGCAAAGACGGTAATCATATTTCCTAGTATTCTTCTGTTGTTCTGCTGAGGCCCGAGGTATTTAGTCTGTGAATTAATGAAGGATTTAATACCAGTTTCACAAAAACATTTAGCTGCTTCATGGGACTTGACAAGTCGGACGTGGAGCTGAAACCCGGAGCTGAAACGCGGAGCTGCTCTGTGCTGCCAACGAGTGCCACTAGATGGAGCGTGTATGCTTTCAAAAAGAGAGCAGTCTGCTGCTCATTGTCTGTTGGACTGAAGAAGTTGAACAGTTTGTCATTACTGGCACATCTGCAAACTACTAAGTATATTATAAAATATAGGCAACAATATATATATATATATATATATCTCGATGGTGCAAGAAGTACTCAGATATTTTACCTAAGTAGAAATATTCTGTTACAAGTTAAAGTAATGAATTCAAAGATTTACTTAAATAAAAGTACAGAATTAGCATCAAAATATATTAAAGCACCAAAAGTAAAAGTACTTTTTATGCAGAACGGCCCATACTTTATATAATTATTGAAGCATTAATTACATCACTTTAATGTTGTATCTGTTAAAGGGGTGACTAATTTTAATTATGCTATATACTGCTGGGTAGTTTGTGAATTTCACCCCGAGAATCAGTAAAGTCTTATCTTATTTGTTGATTATATTTTGTATTATTGATCTGAATCTGTAAAGTAACTAGTATATAAAGTTATCAAATAAATGTAGTTGAGTACAATAAAGAAAGTTTTTTAAGTTTAAGTTGTTAAAGTTTTTAAGTAAGTGTTTTGCTACTTTATACTTCTACTCCACTAAATTTCAGAAGGAAATATTGTACCTTTTACTAAACTACATTTGTTACTTTGTTGTTAACAGTTCCACTGAAGAGAGATTTCCCCTCTTAACTTCTCAGATGGTTTTAATTTAAAATGTTCGAGGCCCAAAGAGTTCAAATAATCAACTTTTTCACAAAAAGCAAAGATTAGAGATAAGTCCAACAGATGAAAACAGATTTGTGTAGCAGAACTTTGTTTTTTCTTCTTTACTCCCAGTTATTGTCCCATTAATTTTCTCATGACCCCTGGGTTAGGGGTCACTGTACTAAACTAGCGAACTGTATATAAAGTGATTTAAACTAGCTCCACCTTGACCAGCTTCAACAGTAAAATGCTGTGTACACATTAATACATAGGTATAAACAATCTAATAAAGAAATGTATGATAACAGGAGCCATTTTTCAAGAATGAGTACTTTTACCTTTGATACTTTAAGTACATTTGATTACACTTCTGTACTTTTACTTAAGTAGGATTTTGAATGCAGGACTTTTACTTGTAATGGAGTATTTTAAAATTGTGGTACTGGTACTTCTACTTAAGTAGTTTGACTTCCTCTGATTGGATGGTCAATGGGCAACGTGCTGATGGTCAACTCGGGCGTAAAAACAGGGTCAAAATTCGTGCTTGTAACTTGTAACTTCAGTGTCAGATACAAAGATAGGAAACTTGTGTGCTCATCTCTCAGACATTGTGAAACCTCACTGTTAAAAATATTCCTGCACATGTATTAATTACACATACACAAAATATTTCTACAGCTACAAAAAGGATTTTTTTTGACATATGTGCAAATTATATCTGTGTGCACAAAGCGTTTTCACACATGCACTAAATATTTCTACAGCTGCAAAACTGTATTTCACATTCACAAACTTGAATTTGTGAGAACATTTTCTTTTACAAATTCACACATTCAGATATGTGCATGCAATGCACAGGCTGTGAAATTATTAGTCAGCATCATTTCACAAGCTCAAAATATTATTGACCCTTACTTACTCCACTGCATTACAGTCTTGTGAGCTACTAACTGAACTCCTGTCATTAAAGGGAAGATGTTGTGAGAGATTTTGTACCGGGGTCAAACCACAGGAAGGAAGATACAGAAGGGTTAATAAATGAAAACATTTCTTCTCCCTCCTACAGTAACCTGTGGCCTGTAACTACACACGTGCCATGAACCAGGTCAAAGAAAAATGACTTGGCTGGACTGCTGGTTTAGTGAACAAGGATTGTAATCTTTTTGAAAAATCTGAATGTTAATTACATTCTCCTGTGCCTCCTTTCATGTTGTATAAGAGAACTTTTATGCACATCAGTTCAGTTGAAGGATTATACGCTCTTCCTTTGAGAAGTCTATCTATCTATGAATATATAAAACAAAAAAAAATCTAAAGCTAATGCAGTCTGACACAACAGTCCTGCAATAAATCCTACTTTTATGAAGGTTATAATGAGGTTTTGTTGAAACTGTGTTGAGAAAACAATCTCAGCACTAGGTCTATTTCGAGTTTGCCCAGTTGACATGGTAGACTGTACATGTCCAAATTTCCATTGTTTCAGAGCATTTAATGATTTCTCGTCCATGTAGAAAGCTCTAGAACAGCTACTAAATGGACCTTGTGGTGAGATTGATTTCTCAACTGCTGTTTCCAAGGTGAAGACCTGTGAACTTGTGTTTTAATGAGGTGTTGAATCAACTTTATGGTCATTTTGGAGGCTGTCGTTTGTGGTGCTGTTTGGGTATATTAAATATTAGAAACGCCTCTCAGTATAACAGCACCACAAACGACAGCCTGACCATATGGTTGAATCAACACCTCTCTAAAACAGTTTCAACAAAAACATGACAACAAGAACATTATAACCTTCATGGAGGTAGGATTTGTTGCAGGACTGTTGTCTGACTGCATTAGTTTTAGCTAGGTGTACTGAGTGTATACATATATATGCTAAGAATATGCAAAGAAACAATCATCAGTTACATACAAAAAGCATAATATTTCCCTCTAAAATGTTGCGAAACAAAAGTATAAAGTTTTCAAACGTCCCTCTTAGCTGTACTTAATGTAGTAAATATGTTTTGTTACTTCCCACTGCTGTACATGAGACATTGTTCATGTCTGAAAGAAGTGCACAGACATTAAGGCCTTTAACTGCTAAATGTCTGCAGGGTGTTTCAGCGTTGGCTACAACCCAGAACAGGATCCTCTGTTATCTGACCCCCCCTCGTTTCTTTTAGAGGGACGAATAGGGATCGAAGATGGATGGCCTCAGGCTCTCCCTTAGTGAACATGAAAATGCCTCACTAGCAGAGCAGCTACAAGTCAGCAGGATGTTGATGTTATTCTGTCCCTGACATGTCCATACAGGGCACCGTTCTCATCCACATACAATATTAAATGCTGACATGGAAACCAGGTGCTGAAAAACCCCAGAGTCATCAGACTTTCTCTAATATGTCACTGAGGTATGAGAGCAATTACTAACTTTCAGGGCTTTATATATTGTCCAAACTATGTGTGATAGAGGTAGAGGTATACAGAACAAAAGCATCTTTGTTAATATCAAATGTAAGATCAGGTCCCAACTTTCTCTGTTTATTTAAATAATAGAAAATATAATAGAATATGAACATGTTTTATATGTAATGATAGATTAAACTCAGGTTTTCAGTCATGGTGGCCAAAAAGAACGCCCTGTTGTAAGAAACATAATCCAGGTACAATGCATAGCAGAGTATACAACTAAAACCTTAAAAGTATGGTGTCTCCAGGGGGGTTAAATGTGATGATTTCATCATGACTCAAAGTAAAGTTTTGTTTTACAGGAAGCTCCATACTTACAATTGTCATACAATTCATGTAGACTTTATTTTTAAAGATACACTAATCAATATTTTTATATTAAATATGTATCAAATAGGGTAAAGGTTAGTGCAATGTGAAAGGGGTCGCTTGTAGTGATGAACCCGGTTATCAACTGACTCTCCAGTTCCCCTCAGCTCTATGCAGCTTTGTAGCTCTTTCAGATCATTGTTTTGGTTTTCTTCCTGTCAACTTTTGTTTAGGAAAAAGCCCTAAAAACCCATTGTGCTCTACCTGCTCAGCACCAAACAGCTAATAGCGATTAGCTGATGAACATAGTGGAGCATTTAGCAACTAAAGAGACAGATATTTCCCTCAGGAGTTGGTGGAGACCAAAAACAGAGCTAAAAGGAGAGTGAATATTGGACTTGCATTCACCATGTGGGCAAAAACATTGATTCTAAATGAATGCTAATGTTGCTCTGTGTCTGCTGGATGTGTAATAAGCAACTGTTCGCCATAAAGGTGATAATATGTCAGTGTTTTGTTCAGAGCTTGTTGCGCTGCCCCCAAGTGGCCAAAAATATCAGTTAATGTAGGTATAACTGTTAGCACATTCAAAAGCTCAATCAGTGCATTTCAGGATAAAATCTTCAAATTAATAAATCACAATCCAAGTGAACAGTGCTTTTTCTTCAGATTTGTCCTTATATGCACTCATATATTTCGTTAGTTTAAAGTTTTATTATCTGCAGCAGTAAAATTATATGATGGAAATTTCTCATTTTTAAACACATCTCTATCTGCTGTCTACCACTATTTCACTTGTATGTAATTGATAGTATAATACACTAATAGCGTTTTCAAAGTTTGGGCAAAATGATTAATTACTTCAGACATGCCTACTACAAAAAGTGCACAAAAGGCAAATGTTAATCCAATTGTTTTTATTTTTGAAGCAACAGCAGGCATACATCACTTTTACTTTAAAAGCGAGCCATGATTTAATGAGCCAAAATTAAGTAAATTTACAACAGATTTTTATTATGACAGTGATTTATATGAAGGTTTATGATTTAAAAAAAAGGTGAGATAAAACATTTATTTTAGGATGTGGGTGACTCGGTGAGTTGTTTTTATGCAAACAAAGCTTGTGTATCTAGGGATGGAGTTCTTAAAGTGCAAATGAGTAAACATTTCATTTCTACGATCAAAGGTAGTAATTTACTCTGCATGTCCACAACACACTCATGCACATAGGCACACACTCTAATTATGCTCTCACACGCTCACACGCACACGCACACGCACGCACACACACACACACACACACACACACACACACACACACAAGAATCCTGTTCATTAATATCTCTGTAGACACAAATAAACAGATTTTCCTGAATAATAGCATGGAAAGAGAACAGACCACATTAACATCTGTAGGCAGGATAAAGTGTGGACTCTTGTACAGTTGTGTTCACATGCGGCATTTTTTATCCCCCCAAAAACAACCTCTAATTAATTGGAATATTAATGTACATGTAAACATGCTCTCTGTCTGTGGGATCAGATGTTGCGCTACTGTAAACAGTCATGCCCATTTTTAAAAACAATACAAAAGGATGAGAACTACACATCTAAAAAAAAGACTAGTCAAAAAACCAAACTGTTGCAGTTTATTCATGCCACAACAAAAATTTATATGCACACTGTAGCACCACAGAAGAGAAGATAAAAGCAGAGCTGTGTGTAATCGTTTCATTGTCAATTCTGCGTAAGCCTTTAAAACAGAGTGGGCATCTTTCTCGTTGCTTATGGTCTGATTCATAAATAGAGTCATTCATAAACCACCAGCGGACAAAATTATCTGGGGCTAGTCCTATTTGCTGAGAAAAAAATAGATCCTCTGCTCACCATCTGTGACAGAAGGGGCCTAACGAGTCCTGATAGAGGCAGTAATCAGTTCATCTGCAGCCCAAACAATGTGTGTGTCGTATGTGTGTATCAGACTGAGGCTTTTCACCATAAAGCTGCAGCATCATTATATCAACACTTACTGAAGCATCAGCATTGGAAATTTAAATTAAAATGGATTCAGTATACTCAATTTACTACCATTTATATCAAAATAATTCCAAAATAAATGCTGAAAGCATAAAAAACTGGAAGCATATGTTATGTGAACATAATCTCACTGCAGTTGAGTTCTGACTAAAAACATATATATCATAGCAAAAATGTCAGGTGAAATTAAACATAAATCTTACTTTGACTTTTCACAGAAATTGGGTAGCAGGTGTGAAGTTGTCAGAGAGGCCGAACCAGCTAGATAAATGTGCTTGGGGAATGTGAATCAGTAACGCTCCCCCTTCCTCAATTGCTAGATGAGGTGCCCTTGTGCAAGGCACTTAACTTAACTGGCAAATAATGGGAAGATTCACATAGTGAGAGCACAAATCTTTAGGAACACAAAGCACTGAAAAACAGCAAACATGATTAGCTCAACTTCTCATGGATAAATGAAGGTCAAAATCAATCCATAAATGAATTCTTAGTGCCTGTACAACCACAGAGCTGCCTGCATCACATTACTGAGTTTCAGTAGTCAGTGCATCCAGAGGGACACACATCACAGTTACTTATTTTAAAAGTTATTTTCAGAAACATGTGGGTCACTGTAAGCATCTGCCACAATGATACCTGCTAACACAGGAGGCTAAACTTAGGGTGAAGTGATACAGAGGGATATCAGGGGCAGCCAGTCTAAAAGAAATCAGCTCTGGGCGATCACCTCCCACAGAAGTGCAGCGGCACATTTTTTGACATGTTTTCTTCTCCAAAGCCCCAGGCTCGAAGCTCCAGCCTGTCCTCCTCCTCCTCTCTATCATCTTCCTCACCATCTCCCTCCTCGTACAGACTGGGCTCCTCCACAGAGGTCTCCATGTTTGGGTTATAGCCACCGAATGCATGCGCCTCTCTGTACTCATAAATGGTGGGGAGGCTACTGCGTAAACCGAAGCGGCGCCGCAGGGCCACAAGCAGTGGCTGTGGCACGGTGAAGATATCCATATTGTTGCCCAGGTCGACCCAGGCCAGGCTGGGGAACTTCTTAGGGTCCTTCACTGCATCTGTCAGGTCCTTCAGGATGGCCATTGTCAGACGGTTGCCATTGACGGCTAGTATGGTCAGTTTCGGCAGGCAGCCGAGGTGGGGCAGCAGCAGCCGTAAGCTCTCGTCCTGCAGCTCGGTGAAACTCAGGTCCACAGCTGACACTGCGTCACTGCTGCTCTGGAGGTAGAGGGCCACACGGTGGACGTCTCGGCCAGACAGTGGGATGCCTGACAGGTTGACTACGTCACCGGAGAGTTTCTTCTTCAGGGTGGTCTTCAGACTGTTTGAAAGAGGAGACAAAACATCTATCAGCTTTATCACTTTGTTTACAAGTCGGATCACAAAATGGCCATTTGTTGGAGACACTATTAATGGTGTGCTAATTCTTCAGCACTGGCAGTTAGTTTTCCAAAAGTGTGTAAAGACAAACGATCTTTACTTAATGATACTGAGGTTATTGATTTAAAAGGCTCTGTAATGGGGTGCCACACTGTCCCACAAGTAAAGGGGAACTGCAAAGTACACAAAAAAGAAACAGCATCCACCAGTAGAGTATAGAGAGTGTAGCAATCAATAATGTAAAGAAGAGAATTTGCATTTAAATGTGTCTCGGTCTGAGTCCCTCAAGCAACAAATTCTGTCTCCTGGGCTGAATGTCATCTAGCTGTTTTCAGTTTTAAGCACTTCTTTCCCGTAAAGCCATCTAAGCCAGCTCCCTGAGTCTCTAAGTACAAAACAACCATCAAAGACAATAAATAAATAAAAATATATGATTGGAAAACAGAGTGAACAAGACAAAAAAGAAAATGTTGGCCTTCTGTCTGGGTCAATTAGTAACAGATACGTCACCTTGTTTTGAGCTGGGGTTGTAGTTTCAACCCCAGGACAAGTGTCATTTTGAAAACAGGGATTCAAGAGAGAGACGCGTCTTTTTCTTTGAATTTTTAAAAATCAGGTCACATGTGTCAAGTATTGTGAGTGACATATGAATAAGCCACAAGAATTAAGACACATCTGAAAAACATGAGAACTCACTTCTCTGATGTTGCAGCCAGTCAGTATCAATTAAAAATTGTCGAAATGTAGCAATGAGACGCATCATTCTCTTAGGTTTCATGAAAATCTGGTCAGTGAATATAGTGACAACAAGTGAAAATATTAAAATGGAGGTGACGACACACATCCTTCCCTTAAAGCAATAGTTTGGCATTTTGGGAAATACGCTTATTCACTTTCTTGCTGAGAGTTAGATGGGAAGATTGATACCACTTTCACTTTGTATGTTTGTATGTTAAAATATTGCTCCATCGATTTAGCATCGATGTAACATTGTTGTTCTCACGATGGACAAAAAAAAAAAGGATCAAAATCGATGCAGCAGAACCAGTGATATCATCTTTATTATTCCATGCATTCTTATTCCCTGTCAAAACATGGAGCCGTTCTGCAGGATATTTTGGTGTGTTATGCTGGTAGCGGCTAATGTACCCTAACTAGCCTCAAGCAGAGATGAGAAGCAGACTTCAGAAGTCTAGCAAGATCACTTCTTTCTAACTCCACACCGACCAATTTGTAGCAACTTGTAGTCTTCAGCCCCAACTGATGTTGCCGTAAGTGACATCACTTGAGACAATTTAATTAGACTTTGTGCAGCTCCTTCTGGAGCCACAATAGACTTCATACAACTTTTTTCACATATGCAGTAGTACTCTCTAAGACCTGCAAACAGATTTTGATGTGCAATATTGGTGATGGTAACCTTTAAATATGAAGCTACCAGCAGCCGGCTAACTTAGCTTAGCATAAATACTGGAAGCTGGGACAAACAGCTAACCTGGCTCTGTCCAAAGGTAACAACAACCGCCCATCAGCACCTCTAATGCTCACTAATTAAGTTGAACCTAGGGACCAATAACTTCCTGGAGTCTCTGCTGGTTGCTGCTGATACAAGGCCAAAAAATAGTTCGGCAAATGGCAAATTGTTGTTTTTACATTTTGGTTTTTGTATGGATTAAATAACACAATACGTTAATTAGTGAGCTTTAGAGGTGCTGTTAGCCAGATTTTGTGACCAGATTCAGCGAATAACTCCTCACGGTCCGCCAGCTGTCCGTTCTGTGTGTGTGCTGAAAAAAACTCTGGTGTTTGTACACAGCCCTGGCTCTGTAAATGGGAAATAAACAAAGTGGCTCGGACCGAGCCACACAACACTATTCCAGCCATGATTTGTGTGTCAGGTAATGTTAAATGACTTGCCCGCGGACATTCAGCTTACTTTCTTAGCTTCACAGCAGCAACTGTAGCGACAGTTTGCTAACCCACAACCTAGCTAAGCTAACCCACAACTTAGCTAACGTTAGTTACATTACTTGCTGTGTTGTTCTCTATATAATTGTGTTTGTCATGGTATTGTATTTCTCCAGAATCGCATACCCCACCTATAAGTTTTGTCAGAATTTGATAAATGTCTTCTGAGATACTGTGAGGAACAGACAGGAGGATAAAAGTGTAGATGATGGATGGACAAACACTATAAAGGAACAAAAATGGGCAAGAAACAAGAGTGATAAAGGCAAGTGATAATCTATTTCAGTCCAAATGACTTCAGACAACAGGTGTGAGGTGAATCCATCTTCAGGAAAAATACTACTATAACTATCACACCTGTCAGGTTGGATCATTGTATCCCTCACTGCCTCGGACAGCACTGGGCAATATGAAACAAAATGTTCTCTCTATACCAGAAAGTGGTTAAATATGCATAGGAGAGCTATAAGGAGGCTGCATGCATGCCATGGTAGCACTGGAGAATAAGAAGGAGTCTGCTGCAGTGCATTAGACTCCTTTTGATTTTACTGGCATTTAGACTTGGACGAAGTCAGAGGGAAGACATATGCCAAACAAATGATAATGAGGTGGAAGCGTGGGAGACTTTGTTTAAAAAATCCTACAAACAGGAGAAAAATGTTCTTTTTAACTGGCCTAAGGTTTATTATCCTCTCTTTGTCTTAGTCCTGTTTGCCTTTGCTCGTCCTTCTGCTTCCTCAGGCACAGCGAGGATTATCCCCGCATCTCTCTCTGCTCTCTGGTCTGTCTGGGAGCCTTATAAATCGGCAGGCTGTACTCTTTACATCTGTCACCCTTCTGCTCAGTTAAGGGAAAGAAAATGTCTGTAGCACACCGGGGCTGTGATTCGCAAGATTATTGATTCCAGGAGCAGGCTATAATTCATCTCTCCCCCCTTCATTTCCTCACTCTCTCACTGCCTCTCACTTTCTTGCTCGTCTATTTCTCGGCCTCTTTTCGTTTTTCTTTTTCTCGTATAATCTCACAGTCTTTCTTGTTCTGAATTTGATCTGCTGAAGCACCTGTTTCCACTCTTTCATTTTTTCTTTTTTTGAACAGCTTACTGTTTTTGTAAGTGCAAAAAATTCTCATCTACTCACATGTGTCTCTACTAATTCTTTAAGGATTAAAATGTCAAGATAATTTTTCATGTGAAAATGCTGCCTGTATTTGCTCCCCTCAACTATTTCAGTTGATCTGTTTAGTCCAATGACAATCATTTATTCCAATGGTTCCCAACCTGGGGATCAAGACCCCTCGAAGGTGTTGAATCTGAGGGGTATGGAGATGATTAAAAGGATAGGAGAGCAGAAAAGACTTATTTCCACTGTACAAAATTATTTACTTTTTCTAGTCTTTGTTTTTGCCTGTGAATTATCTGATAATTTTACATCTTCAAGCCCCTTAAAAGTATTCAAGTAAAAAAGTTAGAGACAAAAATCACTGTTTGGTTGAACTGCAACCTGTAACAAGGAGTTGCAAATAGACAACTTTTTAAAGGGGTAACAATCCAACAAGACTAAGAGTCTACTCTGTGAGTAAACGCATGCTGACATTTGATAATTAGCATTAAACACAAAGCACAGCTGAAGCTGATGGGAATGTCATTAGTTTTGCAGATATTTAGCAATAAACCAAAGTATTGGACGAATTAAAATTTTGACATGATGATGATATATATACATATATATATATACATACATATATACATATATATATACATATATGCATACATACATACATACATATATATATATATATACATACATACATACATACATATATATATATATATATATATATATATATATATATATTTCACAGGAAATGAAAACTTTGACCTGCTGGTGGCGCTACAAAGGTCACCATAGCCATTAGGATTCATCCTGTCCACACAATGAACAACATTTCATGGAAATCCATCCATCAGTTTTTGAGATAGGTCATTCTGGACCAAAGTGGTGGACCGACAGACAGACACTGCCATCCCTAGAGCCGTGGCTAAAAAGGCTGGGAACCACAGGTTTAGTTCTTAAAATGTCAGAAAATAGTGAATAATGTCCATCACCATTTCCAGCAGTCAAAGGTGAAATGGTGGTTTTGTCTCACCAACAGTCAAAAACCAAAAGATATTAAATTCACAATGATATCAGCAGCAAATCCTCATACCTAGAAGCTGAAACCAGCAAATGTTTGACCTCTGTTGCTTGACAAATTCCTTAAATGATTAATTATTAAATTAATGTTGATTAATTTTTTGTTGATTCGAATAACCTATTCATTGATTAATCGTTTCAGCACTCAAACATTATTGACTTTGACTGTAGCTTCTTAAAATGCCAGGGAAGTCTGACTGCTTCTTGGCACACATGGCCACTCCTGCGACTTCAGAAGGTTTACTGTACCACTGTGCAGCTTCTGCACTTTATTGTAATGAAACTGATTATGAGCATTGATTTTTTTTCTCTTGGATTTATTTATAGGAGGGTTTTCCTACTTCTGCCCTCCCCTCTCAGCGGTGGGCCTATGTTTGTGTAGGAAGAGCTAGTCCGTGAAACAAAGTCAGGCAGGGTAGGTAGGTAATGTAGCTGAGTGGGTTGTGCAGGGAGAAGGTGGGCTCTAATGTGCTTTTAATGAGACAGAATAAAGACGACTGTATACTTCCCTCCAAATCTGCTGCCTCCCAGCTCCGTGGGCACAGTTCCACCCACAGGCTGCTCGGCTGGCCGCAGGCCCAGGGGCACAGCTAGCATTTCTAAAGCCACAGTGTACACTATAGTCCAACACCATGAAATGATAACAACATAAACAACAAAATGTCTCATCTTGCTCCCTCTGATGTGGCTGCCACGCTTGTAGGCACTGGTGCATATCTACTTGGACTAGCTCAGACATAAACAACTTCAAAGGATAGACTACCCGCATAAACATGATGAGAAACAAGAGCGTCCCCTGCATCGGGACTCATTTAAAAGCAAACAACTGAGGGAAATCCATTTATTGACATCCTTAGGAGCAACTGATACAACAGTGCAGGAATCTAATAAGAGATGACTATCATGTGTCAAACTATTGGCTGCTTAAATGTGGGTTCAGCCAGACTGTCTTAATTGCTCTTTATAGCATGGCATTCTTCAGGGATGTTGTTAACTTTGGCGCATTGAACAAGGGTCCTTGCTGTTCTATAGTTATGTAAATCCCAGAGGTAGGAAATAAAAAATCTGGGATTTGTGACGTTGAAATGGAGTGCAGGTGAAGAGACTGAGCTTACAGAAAAGGTCAGAGCAAAAGAGAATGTGTCTTTTAATGGATCGTGTTAGAAACTGTTTTTAAAGATACGCTGCTGAGTACATACTGGGTAACAACCCTACAGTGGCTTGATCTATCTCGTAGGCTGCCAGTGTTGATACAGAGATTTACTCTGACAGTCTCAGATGCCCAATGACTACTGTAACAACTGCATACAACACATCTGCTACAGCAGTCTCTTTCCACAGCAAGAGTGAAAATCTATTTTAAAATATACAATGTACACCTACAATGTGGCCGTTTGAATACAATATTACCTCTCAAACAGCCACTTTACACTTACTCTTGGTAATTTCACCTCATGTACTGCCCCCCTGAATTGTGGAGTACGTCAAGGCTCTGTCCTAGGTCCCTTCTATTTCCTATCTACCTGCTTCCACTTGGCGAAATAATACACAATCATGACATTTCTTTTCATTGCTATGCTGATAACATGCAACTCTATGTATCCGTAAAATCAGGAACTAACAGCAGTTTGATGTCCTTAAAGAACTGTCTGACTGAAATCCTCCAACTCAAACATCAGAAATGATCCTGTTTGGGTCATTAAACTCATCAGAATTTAACAATAAATTTGATAACCTGGCACCTTCCTTTAACTCTAGTGCCAAAAATGTAGGCGTCATCTCTGATTCTAATTTTACTTTTGATTATCATGCTTAGTCGTACATAACTCCTGTTTTTATCAACTTTGTATTGTTTCAAAAATCAGGACGTTTTTTATCATTCCATGACATGCATTCATCTTTTCCAGACTTTAATACTGTAACTCTGTTTACCGGCCTGAGCAGCAAACACCATTAACACTTTCAACATATACAGAATGCTGCAGCCAGACTCTTAACAGGAAAAAGATTTCACTCCTTACTTTTAAAGCAGTCCATGGTCTGGCTCCAACATATATTTTTGAGCATTTGTGCCCATATGTACCAACCTCAGATCTGCAACAAAACTCTGCTAGCAGTCCCTCAATCTAAAACTAAAGGGATTTGTGCTTTAGCTGTCAGGGTTCCCAAATGCCCAGCCTTCCTGTTGAAATTTGTCTTGGTACCTCAGTGATTTCCATTAAATCTCTACTACTCTACTAAACTTGGAATCCTGCATTAATCAGTCTTTGTCTTTTAACTTCTTTGTATTGTCCCATGAACTTGAACTAATTTCTGCCGTATTAATGCTTTTCTTTTTGCCTGTTTTTCTCATTTTTATTTTAAGCTCTTTGTAACTTTGTTTTGAAAAGTGCTATAAAAATAAAGATTATGATTATATTGTTCCATCTGTATCATTTTGTACTATACATCCCCAGACAAGATGAAAGCTTCTCTACTAAAAGGTCATGGCAGGCCCTGTATTTACTAATTTTCTAACCCACGTCTGGTGCCACTCAGTGTCAGATTAGTCTCCACTCAGTCTAGTTATCTCTAAACACTCCTACACTTAACCTGAAAGAGATGGAGGGCTGGAGAGTTGAACATTTTAAAACTGGCTGAAAGGAAACATTTACATTCTTTGAGATTAAAATACTGATATTTTTACAAGGAGAATCGTATAACCCTTCAATATTCTTCCACCAGGGTGAGAGTTAAAAGCAAATGGCAGGGAACTTGTAATCTGTCCACCCACATAGAATACATGTTCCCCTTCATTTACTCTCATGAATCAGTAATACATCAAGAGACAGGGGCAGTCTTAGAGGTTATGTTTTTTTCCTCATGTTCATTTACTGAGGGATTTAACATAACAATGGGTGGTGAGTGTTATAAGACTGTCTGGTTTGGTAAAATAAATATATTTAACTGTTTGACTTCTATTTTTGCCTGAGCATTCATGCTCTTTTTCAGCACTGCTGTATGATCACAAGGACTTCACTGGAGCTACTCTGGTTGCAGTTAGATGATTTGGCACCCGTTTTTAATAAGACACTTTATAAAAGTTTTGTAAGTTGTAAGTAGTAGCAGTATTAACATGTATAAATCACATATTAATGCATTATAGATTAGTAATAAGACAGCTTAAAATATAAAGCAAGGTGAAGGAATAGTTTGGGGAAATGCTCTTATTCGCTTTCTTGCTGAGAGTTACATGAGAAGATTGGTATGGATGTATGTATGTTGAATATGAAGCTAGTGCCAGCAGGTGGTTATGTTAGCTTAGAATAAAGACTGGAAACAAGAGGAAACAGCTAGCTTGATGGTAAGAAAATGGTAAAAAAAAATCTGGAATCTTGCTCTTACCGTGAGGCTGCCAAACAACCAGAAGAGACTCCAGAAAGTCACTGTGCCTGGCCAAGAAATAGTCCAGCACCTATTAACCCTGCCATAAAACCACAACTTTTCTTTTTTACACTTCAGTTTTTGTATGAATTAAACATGATGTAATGTGTTAATTAGTGAGCTTTAGATGTGCTGGTAGGTAGATTTTGTTGCCTTTGGACAGAGCCAGGCTACCATTTTCCCCCTGTTTCCAGTCTTTGTGCTAAGCTAAGCTAACCGGTTGCTCGCTGTAGATTCATATTTAACTGACAGATATGAGGGTGGTATCAGTCCTTTCATCTAACCCTTGGCAAGAAAGTGTAAAATAATTTCCCAAAATGTGGAACTATTCCTTAAATGTTTTATAGATGAGTAAGGCAGCTAGCTAAAAAGACAAAGCAAGTTAAAGTTAACAAAGTTAATGCGAGAGGAGGATATACACCAACCTGGCAACCCAAAACACTCTTTTATTCATGGATTATGCTATTACTGATCTTTAAAGCGTTGCTAAATTATTTATTAACCATTAATAAAATATTTACAACTTATAAACGCTCTTTATATCTTAATATTTTGTACAAATATGTTCAAAGTATTTTTCTTGCCAGTCTGGTTGCAAAATCTGTGGCCCATATGATAAAAACTGTAAAGATCTGGCCAACTTCAGTGTGTCACTGATCATATCAGAGATACATTCAATAGTATCTCAGCTGGGAGGACAAACTCGAAATACAAATTCAAATTGACTTCCTGCTGAGCATGCAGAGAGACACTTGACTCATTTCAGGGGAATGAAATAAAAGCACTTGAGAAACATTGGATGTGGATGCTGTTCCACAGACCCGTGGGATTGGTCAAATCAATGTCTGCTTCATCAACGCTTTGGTCTTGACCTGTTTATTCCTCAGATCGATTTAAGCTGTTTGCCTCCAGGCATCAGTATAATACATGCACGGTAGTCAGGCTCAGCCGTGGGAGAGCCTATGAGGGCCTAATGTACAAAGTCATCCTTGAAAAGTGAGCAGCTGGTAAAAGACTGCTCTGTTATTTATGTTTTTTAGTCTTTTATGTGAATGTGCCTTCAGGCCTGTGACTGCGAGCTACAGTGCTGAACATTTCCTGAACCAGTTTGTTTAACTCAACTCAGTTTTAGCATCAAATATGTGACTCTTGTGCCTTGGGACACTTTGACCTGTGAGAATCCTTTATAATCACAAAATGTAGCTAAATTTGCCTCAACTATGCAACTGTCACACTGATACTACGGTTCTGCAGGGAAACATGAAAGTGGTGATTGCATACACCATCCGGTGCCCTCCAGTTTTGTAAGGATAATGGCACATTTTCTGGGAAAGGAAAAATAGCCCCAAAGCTCATTTGGATTTGGATTAAATATCAGTGAAACGGATGGGCTGATTAAGGCTTCCACCATTGTACTTCGTCAATGGAGCAGCTCCGAGCTGTGCAGTGTTTTGACATCTCAGATCAGTCACTTCGTTCTTGGAATCTTTGAATTCGAAGTGTGGGGGAAAGTAGTAATGTTGATGTCAACACGGCGTGAAATGACAGCAATGATAGGAACAGCACATGTGCCCTTAAAAAGAAAAAGGAAAAAAAGAAAATAATGGGAATCTGTCTCAAGAAGACAAATTATTAAAAAACATGGGCAAAATCCTCAAAATGCTCCAATTTACAAAGAGCTAGCAAATCCTTGAAGATGTAGCACCATTATTCTCATTAGTCTTGTGTAAAGGTGTGAAGGTGGCGCTTTAATTAGCACAGAGAAGGACAGAAAAGGACTCAGGGGTCTGTCGAGTGCAGTAAATCTTACTCTGCTATCCCCATCAGTCAACTCTCACGGGCTCTTTGGATATGAATGTGAGAAACAGCACAAGCAGGAGTGACATTTTTTCCTCGATGCAAAACACAACATACAAAAAAGTGAGAAGGAGAGCAAAGAAAGAGGGAACGCATGATATACTGTACACTGCAAAAAGAAAGAAGAAAAGATTTCCTATCTTACTTCTTTTGTAAATCTCTGTTTACACCAAAAATAACACAAACAGCCCAACATTGATGTGACATGGATTACTTCTAATACGTGACTTCCGACCAAAGATAAAAGCATATTTGCACTGTTGTGCCAATAATTATAAAACCTCTTTACACAGAGTGTACCATAATGCAACTGTACAGCGTGTAAAATGCAAAATGTACTCCACGGGTGAGCTATAAATTCACCCATGATTTGATTGGATGTGACAAATAAGACACTTAGGAGCAAAGAATACTGTGACAGAACACATAGAAAACAGTTTGCATTACATAACTGTACATCATGGAGGAGTATGCCTGGGTCTGCTATACTATGTCAAGGCACAGTTATGAAATCAGCATTAAAATGCAGGGCTCCAAACACAGATATGAGGGGCTTGATCATGGAGAGTGATCTGTATCAGCCTTAAAGGAATGAAACCCACAGATAATCAGAAAAACGACAACCCTTATTTCTGTTATTCTCAATCAGCAGCAGCCTTATCTTAGATTTACATTTAAAATCAAATCACTGAGAGGTTAAGAGAGGTTCAATCCCTGGATAAAAAAACAAAACAAAACATGGAAGTCTTCTAATACTGTTATTTAAAGCAGTGCAGTTTTTTCAATTTCTGTTAAATTAAAAAACACCTCCAACCTTGTGTTTACAGATCAACACATTTAATAATTCTAATTATTTAATTATGGCACATGTGCCCTGAAGATTGGAGCTATGGATACTGAGCGTCTCTTCCTCATCCTCCAGGATCTCAGTCTGTACCGCAGGAAGCCCTCAATTATTCATGGACGAGGACGGTGGCTGGATCTTTAAGTCTCTATTAAAAGTGGAGGTCAAATAGAAAACAGATTGAGCATACTAAGTGCAGCATGCAGTCAAGTGGAATACTCCATCACTGAATGGAAATATGCAAAACCTTGAAAAAAAAAAAAATCTGTGATTGTATAGTCAAAAAACAAATTCATATTTTTCAAATTCATTCGTGTTATCAGTTTTTTGGCCTCGCCTTAGGAGTCGACCTTGTAGGTTAGTCAGGAGGTCAGGCCTGCTGAGTCAGAGGCTGTTCGGCCTTCCAGTGCTCACCTCAGGGGGGTGACTTGGCTCCAGAAATAGGTCACACACTTGTTAAAGGCAGATGACACATGGCTCAGTGTACAGATGCCACATGTACAGTAAATGCATTAAGGAAAAATTATCACGTTAATTTTTCCAGACACGGCACAGCAGCTGTGTGACAGAGAGCAGGTGTAATCAGATTATAGATGACAGCTTATTATTATGGGGGCATCACCTCAAGGTAAGAACATACTGAACTGCAGGAAATACCTTGAGCCAGTGGTGCACAATAAAATCCCTTAGTTAAAAATGGATCCAGTGTGATGCATTAATGGGTTTTCTTTACCCAGTACCCATGGGTAGAGAACCACCCAAGACAAGGGGTTGTTAGGAGTTCAAAACAGGTGAAAGTAATGTCAGCGGTTACTGACCAACAACACACAGAATTTAATTATTTTAGTCAAACGCTTTCATGCCTCTCAGGTCATATTATACTGTGCTATATGTGAATGTTGTAAATGAACATGCTGTGTCATGTTATCATATTTTTTTCAAGTTGTCATTTTGGCCTGGTCTGTCTTTTAAAAGCGATAATGTATCGCAAGAGACTTCCTGGTTAAGTATACATTAATCAAGACTAACAGTCTGCAGTCATGCTAGCAGCTGTGTGAGGCTGTGCTCTGAGCTAAATGCTAACATGATCACCATTCCAAAGCTAACAGGTTGTTTAGCAGGTATAATGTTTCTATCATGGGAATGTCATTAGTTAATATTAGACACATTAAAGTTAAGGAATCAAAGTTATTACAATTAATCCTAAGGAGAATATAAATGTCTGTACCAAATTTCATGGTAATTCATCTAATAGTTGTCGAGACTTTTCACTCTGAAACACAAACAGGCAGGGGATCACCAAAGTCAGTAAGATACATTGTTTGGGAGGCGTGAATGCCTGTACAAAATGTAATTACAATCCATCCAATAGTTGTTGCAATATTTCAGTCCAGACCAACCGACAGGCAGACCCTGCCATCCACAGAGTCACACACACAGCTAAAAATCTCTCCCACATGATAAAAAAAAAAAGCATATTCGTACTGGTTTTAACAGACAACATCACATCACCCCAATCCTGACTTCTCTCCATTGGCTCCCTGTTTGTTTTAGAATTGATTTTAAGTTTTTACTGATCACTGTTAAAGCACGTATGGGTCTGGCCTCAAGCTCCATAATGGAAATGTTGACCCCATATGGGCCAGCTCGCAGCCTTAGATCCTCAGGTGGGGCCCTTCTGGCTGTTCCAAAGTCAAGGCTTCAATCTAAAAGGTGGCTGCGCTTTTGCCACCAGGGCCCCTCGACTGTGGAACGACCTGCCTGAGCAGATAAGGTTTGCAGAATCAGTGCCTTCTTTTAAAACACTTCTAAAAAAACTCATCTTTATAGACTTGCTTTTATGTGATGTTGTCCTTTTATTCGTCTCTTTAGTACTTTTATTGTTTCTATTTGTTTTTATTTCCTTTGTTGTGTTTTTCATTGTTTTTAAGTTGTCTTGCTCTGTTTGGCATTTCTGTTTGGCTTTCTGCTGTTATATTGCCCTCTGGATATCCTGTTTCTGCTATGCCTTGTCTGTCAAAGCACTTTGTAAACTCTTTAAAAAAAAAGGTGCTATATAAATAAGGTTAATATTCTTCTCTCTTGTTCATACAGTATGTGGGCCACTTGAGAAAACAGCTTAGCCATTTGTCTTGCAGCTCACGGCCATTTTTGAATTTTGAGTTTGTTGTGCAAGTCAAGAATCTTAGGAATATCAAGAGTTTTTAAAGTTTTAACTCTATTTAATTGTATTTCTTCTTCTTCTTCTTCTTCTTCTTCTTCTTCTTCTTCTTCTTCTTCTTCTTCTTATTATTATTATTATTACTACTGTGAGTTATATCTCCCCAAGGACTTGCAACACTTTCATCTTCTCCCATTAAAATTTGGTCTTTGTTCTTAATATAAATTGTGGTCGTCCTTTCCTCTACTATAGTCACACAAACATGCATCAAAAAGATCAGTTTTTAGGGGTTGAATATGCCAGCTTGTTGTGGATGGAAGGCCAAAACAAAGAAATGAAAACAGATTCAGACAGATCTTAAAGTACATCAATGTATAAATGGCCTTGAATGATCGGACAGTAGAATAAGCTTAAATTCAAAGGTCACCAACAGTGAGGACTGCAAAGGTGGAAGGTGTCGTGCCTGAACAATATTGCTGTGGCCCTGGAAGGCTCATGTAAGGGAGAAGGGCTCAAAATAACAGCGAGGAAGAGAGGAAAAGGGGATTTCTTTAAAGATTAGAGCAAATTAGCCTGAGCAGAGCAGGGATAAACCGGAGAGAGAATCCCAGTGAGCACTTCTCTGGTGATTAGCCCGGTGAAAAGCAGTCGTTGAAATTCAGTAGAAAAAGTGCTCATAAGCATCCAGACTATTACATAGATGTCTAAAAAACTTTCACTGCTCAACCAAGTATAGTTATAGCCAAGATGCCTAGACGGCTTTTCACTGGCTAATGCTTTCCAGGGTATGATTAAGTAGTGAGAGGATGACTTGAGGAAATTTGTTTTTTAGCTTATGAGCAAAGACAGGAGAAAAGTGGGAAGGACATTCCACCACTGGTGATAAAGGAGAAAGAGACACATTTGTAAGCATCATGATGCAGGTCAGAGGTTGATGTGCAGGGAAGGCAATGGCCTGTAGGTGATGAGTTGTGGCGTGTGTGTGTACTTCAGGAGCCTCATACTACTTGTCAGCAACATGGAAAATCTGAGCAGCCACAGGAAACCACTGGAGGTAGCAGAGAATGATTTAATGTAGGACTAAGGACAAGTCAGACTGCGAAGTTCTGGAGGAGCCACAGGGGCTGAAGAGAGAATTTCAAGAGCCAAGCGAGGTCCATAGCCGAGACAGGAGATGATTTAAAGATTTTAGAATGAGGAAAAACACAGCTGCACTGGCTTCTATGGTTTGAAAGGCATAACAGTGTTCAGAGAACCCAAAGCAAATTTTAAAGTTGGCGCAATTGCATACAAAGTCAATGGAAAGGAACAAATTTGCACAAGGTGGCACAAACTAATGCAAAGACAAGCCTGTGAAAGTTTAAAATGTTTTAACTTGAGTGAAAAATTCACCTATTTTCCGGGGCTTTATAAATCTGCCTCATAACTGTACAGAGATGAAAGGAAAAAGGAGAGTGACTGGAGAGAAATAACATGTTGCTAGCTAGCTCACAGCTAACGTCTGAACAGTCGGTACATTGGCTGTTTGGGGTGAATAAACACAAAAAGTCTGGTGACATTTCTGGTCACATTTGTGTTGAGTAACGCAAGGGGGAAAATTTGCTTTCCTTTGTCGGATCACAATACAAGTCTGTTGAACCTCCGACCACAATATCACAGCTGTGGTTTGTTGTACTTGTGACCACAACCAGATTTGATGTAGCATGGCTCTACAGCTCATCGCTGCTGCACAGAGTGTGGAAAAAACAGCTAGTTGGCAGGGCAAGCCAGACTATTAGACTGGGTGGAGTTACTCTAAACAAGAAAGTTGACATCTGATACATGTTATTGAGTGCAAACCTGCAAGTTTGGGGAGTTAAGGAGTGTGCTCCAGCGCTGTCACTGCTGATGGAAAGGAGAGGTAGAAGGAGGGAGCATCTTTGTCATGTTGAGACTGGGTTTGAGTAGAGGTCAGATGAGAAATCAAGTTGGAGTGCAGCAGAATCACGCAAAATTTAAGAAGAAGAAAACAACTACTGTAGACTGAAGACCAGTCCTTTTGAACTTCCCTCTTTGACTCAATCTCTCTCATAATCCTGGTTTCGTAACAGTTTTGTTTATCATTGTTTGTGTTATTAAGATGATAAAGACAAGACATGATAAAATTGTTCTGTTAAAATTTCAAGACATGAGGTCAAGTGTTTCATCATCATTGCTGTTGTATAATTGCAAATAAAATATGATGTGTTTTTATACATGTTCATGATGTTAAATGTTACCAGATGTTGTTATTGTCTGTGAGATCAGCACAGCAGTGACTGTAATGGCCTCTGACTGTTATTTGAAGTGTTTGTTATTTCAATGTCCTAAACCCTAATTCACAGATATGTATGCAGACTACATGTATTTTTTGGCAGGAGAACAAGTGAAGAAACAATCTGAAAAATGTACAGTTTGTTACTACTTCAACAACCAACAATAAAAGCAATGAAATTACTTTTGGGCAGCTTTTGCAGTGTGAGCTGTGGGCGGAAAGGCACTTTAGTCTGAACAGTGTGAGGTCTAGGTCAAATATCAGGACTCAGACAGCTCAGCCACAGCTCATTACACCTGCCCAAACAGCTGTCATAGCCACGACTCCGTTCACTCTTATCAGTCGGCACGACCCGCACGACTGAATATTAGCACTTAACTAAATCCTGTGTTATTCTGCTGAACAGTGTATTCTGTGCTATAAAGCTAAAAGAGCCAGATGCACAGAGATTTCCTTCAATACTTGGAGTGTCTTCACTCTACACAGCTTATCACCGAATGCAAGAATTCAGTCGTCTTCTTGAACCACAGTCATTTCTTTAAATGTACCGAAGATGTCTGTAATAGCTGCGTTAAGAGCCTCGCATCAATTACTGCCTCGCAGTAAAGACAAGCAATGAAATAGCATCCGCAATCAGAGTCCAATCTCTTCAAAATGTGCTGGAAGGGCAATTTTAGTGTAATAAAAAAATATGAGCTTGATTAATCTAAAATTCAATACCAATTACAATAACATTAAAAACGCCTCTGGGGACTCAGCAATACTGTACTTCTCAGAAACCTGGCACATGCTGCTGCAGAGAAAAAATGAAATTGCCTTGATAATATATTAAGTGTGACACTCTTGCGTTGCAGTTCCAGTGTTACAAACGCAAAGCAGGCAGGAGTAATAAAGCCTGAATCATGATTTATGTGTTATCTCTGGAAGATTTGCAAACTATTGCATGTATTTCACTTTCAAACAATTCAATTTGAGTTATGTGGGAGAGCAGGTGGCAGCAAATATCTAGATTGATCAAATAGACTTTTCAATATCACTTGAAGAAAATAAGAATGTAAGAATGCAATATAGGTTGTATGATAGCTAATGCTTTTTTATTCCTAAATATGAAGAGATCAAATTTGCGATCGATTCAAAGCGAGGCAGAAAGACAGAGGGAAATACATGACTTCTAATCAGCAACCTTGCAGTGATTCCGCCTCCCCCTTTTTTCTCTCCATCTGACAGAGCGTTTCCCCAGAGCCTCAGCTCAAACTGCAGAACCGCTCTGTGTGGCAACTGTTGAACAAAATGGACTCTCACAAGGAGGAGGGAAAAATCCCACAGGAAAAGAAGGAGAGGAAGAAAAATCAATGCAAGGGACTTGGGGGGGGACGACGAGAGGCGAAAGGTGAGGGAGGAGGAGACAGACTGAGAAATTGTGGCAAATACAGAAAGAAAGAGAGATTGAGCTATAGTAAAAAGATCAATAACAGAAAATCATTTGAAAGCATGTAAACTGAGCTTCATTTCATCCTAAGATTCATTTCTACTCGTTTTACTGAGCGTCACATTCACAGAGAAAAGAAACAGTCTGGTTTGAATCCGACAGTAAGTGCTGCTGTCTGGATGGTTGCAGTCAAGGCTGTAAGGGAGACAGAGCTTGCTAATGAGCACACTGGGAGAGTCTGCCTTGTTGTTCTGTTGAGTGTTATTTCGAAAATATTGCAACCAAGAGACTGGGGCGGGAAGTTAACTCAAGCTGTCAAAAAATCTTTCAATCTGGGTTAATTGCTCAGGGAGAGGGAGCCTCATGATCATCATTAGAGATGTTTTTTTTCATAACATCTCCACAAATGTACCTGTTACTTAATTTGAGTTGGAGAGCATTTTTATTTGTTTACACAGCGTTTCTACATTTGCTGCAGTCAGTGTCTTTCTGTCGCTTTCTTTATTTGACTCAACCATGGATAATCAGTATCTGACCTCTGATGGCCTGCAGTTTGGTGACAGTTTGTCCAAGTTCAGATCTGGCTCAGACTGTTCAGTCATACACTTTATCTTAGTTTTTTTTATTAGGTTTTTGTTTCAGTAGTTTCTAGATCACTCTTGGACACAGTTTGGTAGTACACATTAATGCTGTGGGATAACATAGAAAAAAAACACTGGGTTGATAAAATCTCAATAAACACGTCGCACTTCTCTGGTGGTGTTTAAGCTGGTGTGAGGCTGTTTTTGTCACAATAGTGTCAAGCGAGAAACTTTTTTACATCTGAGAGATAAATGTGAAAATGGATGGATCACCCTAGCAAGATAACATGGGTTGATGATTTGATGCTCCTCAATTAAAACCTGACTACAATTTGGTTGTAGAGTATAGAAGAAAAACATTGATGTATTAAGAAACAAATAAAAACAAATAGAAAGTTAAATAGAGAAAAGTAAAATTTATACATACATCCATTACTTATACCCGCTGATGCTTCACAGGGCTTTACCTTTCCTGCACAGGGCTGCCATTTATAGAGTGACAGACATTCACGCTCACATTCACACCTATGGGCAATTTACTTAGATTTACCGATTAACCTAACCTACATTTTTTTTTTAGAGAGAAAACCCACGCAGGCACAGGGGGAACACTCCACACAGATGTGAATCTGCCTATTCTTATTTTAAAAAAATGCACAAGTATAAACCTATTCTAAATCTATTAAATGCGAAAAATTGAGAAACAACCATAATACATCACAAATTAATTGCATATTTTAATCACTTACTGTCACAATAATTTGTTTTTTTATACTGTGTTCCAGCAGGATTTTCCTCAAGGCACGGCCAGATTTATTTCACCTGTAATTAACAAATGAAGGTGAGGCTGAATTTGGTTGAGATCAATAATGTGTTTCTAGTCTTGTCACATCCTGGTATTTCCTGGGAATTCTCACTAAAATCTGCTTCTGTTTCCCAGGAAACATACCTGCCCGAACCTGGGAATCCTAGCACGCGTGTGCCCTGTGTGCAGATACTGAATGCATGTACTGAAGCAGAGAGGTCCTCTTCAAACCTCATTAATGCCTTCATGCAACTGTCAAAGACATAGTCCGACCTGCAATTAACATTATTATGTTAATAATATAACTAATGTTAGTAATATAACTGGATCAACTTCTCATCGGCAGTAGTTTCTTTTAATTACTCTTCAAACTAAATAAAATGGCAGTTTATAGTTCAGCTGTGTGGCAAAATATGATTTAGATTAAATGAACAAAGTTTTTACAAAAACTGTAAATGTAAACTATGCATACTATCAACAAGCGAGTTAATTAGATGTGCAGACCTCCAACCCAAATCAGAGCGGTAGGGAAGATTGCAGAGTGGTATTCAAAGGGGTGGAACATCGAGTGCAGAAGATCGTCCTAACGTTACCACAGTCCATGAACAATCCTCTAGTTCCTCATACAACTGAAATAACACACCAAAATATCTGCATGCAATGGATATTTCCTCTCTGCCACTGCGGCAGTAATAATCTCAGTTCAGCACTATAGAGATGCTCAGACTCTCCATTATAACCACTCAGACATAAAACTGATGAATGACATTTTATGATTAATTATCCACAGTTTTTAAAATCACTTTTCAGTTGTTGTGAGAAATCCTGGAAATCCTGCAAAAAGAGTGATATATTCCCAGGAAGTAATAATTTTAACCGTCAACCCTAATTAACACACTATCGCAGATGTAACCTTGAAATACTGGAGGAAAATCTTCCCAGAAACTGGCAGAGGAATTCTACCAAACTTCCTTTAAGTCAGACTAGTATTTCAGAGAGCTGCTTATGGTGAGGGTGTGTTTGTTGTGTTTACTATGGTGGGGACTGACCATCTACAGAGTGATGGCACAGTGTCAGGCAGCAGCAGATAGGACACACTCACCAGGCCTGAGACTTCCTCCTGGGCACGCTCTGTCTCGTCCACTTGGAGTGAGGGGTCAGGTGGTAAATGAGCTGGCGGCAGATCTTGTTGGTGGACTTGAACGAGTCAGTCTCCTGTAAAAACACAAAAAGGACGAATGGACAACAAATATAAATCTAGTTCATATGACAAATCAACAGATAAACAGTAGCTGATCATGAATAAATGTAGCTAAGCCATCACACATTTGAGGAATCACTGGGAACAAAACAAGGCAACAAACTATATTTTCAATATGACAAAGTAGGAAAGAAGGTTAGATACCTACAAGGTAAAGTCATTTACAAGTGCTGGATGCCTGATCTCCCTTTCTATCTTCCCGCAAACTACAGATGTACTGATTTTTCACACAGTCTCAAAGTGTTTCTTTCTTGTCCTTTGAATAAAACTGCTTCAAACATTTTCTACATCGAAACATTAATTTATTTTCCCTTTTGCCTCCCTCTTGGTCTGTGTCTCTCTTCCCCCTCCTGTGTGCCTTCTCTTTTCTCTCTCCCTCCTCCGTCAAAGACTTTAAATGAAATGGGTTGTGCTGAGCAGGGTAAATCTAATTAATGGTACAACACAACAACAAGAGGCAATGTGGCGAGAGAGAGGAAAAAAAAAAGACAGGGGAATTTACCTTAAGGTGATTAACCATTCCTGCTGCCACTTCTTTTCTTGGGTGACACACAAACATGCCTCATACTTCAAAACATTCAATGCTGCTGCTTCAGCCACTTGGATGACTGAACACAACGTTTATAGCAGCGCATACTGATCAGCGATGTGAAAGTATTCTTAGAATGTGAATCTGTGGTCTGGAAGAATCAACAAAGTCGCTAAATGTGCAGTACTGTAACTAAGCATATTCAGATATGAATCACCGCTCTGTAAACCTGAGTGCATCAAAACAAAACATACATTAAATGATCTGTCTGAAAGTGATGACCATGAGCATTCATAAATTATGTATCTTTTAGCCCTCAATACGTCCTTGAATATATAATCTCAATAAATCTCAGTGTAGTGGAAAATACTGGCCATAGAAGCAGCTGCCAGGCCTTAAATCCAGCACATTGCCTCTCTACATCCCTGTCACGTCTGACACAGTATCCTGCCACGGGTCACCAGCCAGTCAGGA
This sequence comes from Siniperca chuatsi, assembly GCF_020085105.1. Lineage (NCBI taxonomy): Eukaryota > Metazoa > Chordata > Actinopteri > Centrarchiformes > Sinipercidae > Siniperca > Siniperca chuatsi. The sequence goes on from NC_058059.1 coordinate 13,613,431, forward strand.
GAAGATTGCTGCCAGCTCCTCACTTTCCCTCCCTTCCTCCTGGGCTTTCCTCGCCAAAGCAAACAGCGATAAGATTAGAGTTTCTTACAGGTGATTATCATCTGGACTTGGTAAGTAAAAACTAGACCACAGCGATTTTATCTTAAGGCAACCCATCTTTTCTTAAAAGAGATAACTGCAGACTCTAGATAACTGTAATGGCTGGTGGGTCTGTTTTAAAGCCACTCTGAGCTTCTTCTGTAGTGTCTTCACCCTCATACCAGAGTTTGAAATGTAATTTGAATTTTAATACCTCTGATTTGCATGCCATGCTACAAGTGGATGAGCAGTTTCCCAGTCTGGATAAATCATGATTTATATCTTAAAAAGGACCTTTATTTTATTGACCATATAAATCTGAACTTAATTTATGTGCATAATTGAAGAGTTTGTCTTAATCAACATTTTGTGCATTCGGAAAATGTAGGCCTGTTATACTGCTGTTTTTACAAATATTACTGATACTGAACAAAATTTTTACAGTATCAAAAACCATAAATAACTTCGATTTAATCCTCTAACATTAGTCTTTACCTGTCAATCAATTTGAGATGGATAGCAGATTATAATCCTTTGTTTTGAATGATGGTGTTGTTCTAAGCCTTTGTATTTGGACTGCAGAAAGATTATTGGGGTGGTAAGCGGAGCTGAAGCTTACATTTCACCTTGTATAAAAGCAAGGCCCTCCCCCAAAGCTCCTCTTGACTTTGAAAAAAAACTGCAACTCAGTGTCAAAACAAAACTTCCTCCTAATGAAATGACAAAATATGCCGTTTGTCTATGCCCTCTAGAATGACACAAAAAGTTCAGAAGTTTTTTAATGTGTCTCTATCGGGAGGATGGCATAATTTGTGCCTTCTAAAAGCGTTACAATGAAAAATAAATCTGTTTTATGATGTGACAATGCTATGGTTAAGGTTTGGTTAGATTTAGGCACAAAAACGAATTGGTTAGGTTTAGGAAAAGATCATGTTTCAGTTATAATAACTACTTACTTAGTTACGGTTAGACAAACATTGTGGTTTGGGTTCAGATTATTACTTCGTTAAGGCTGGTTACGGTTATGAACACCCATGGCCATACTTAAAAAAAACGGAAAATTAACAGCTGTCTCTTGTATTAAACTGTGATGTTTTGATCTCACCTGACTTCCTTCTTTGCTCCCATCATTATTACTTCAGCTGCTAGAGGGCTTTGTCATTTGAACAAAAACATATGTCGTTTTGAGACACTTGCTGAAACGACTGATGCTGTTGTTGGGAGGACAGTCTCTAACAATGTAGACCAAGTTAGACCTTTATATCTTAATGGAACTCCTAATGTGTGCCACCACATTAAAGTGACCCTCCACTCAAAAATGTGTTTATGTTTAGGTCCCTAAAACGTCAGACCATGACTTAATTGACTTGTATCTTGTATCAACCAGAGAGGTGTTTTCACATTCCTCTACTAAAAGGGGGAGATGTCTGTACACTTTCCTAAAATCTGAGAATCAAACGCACTCTGGGCAAGCTAGATTTGTGATGTCACAGATTCGAAAGCCAATCATAATGCCAATGAAAAAGAAACCTGAAACCTCCAGTACAGAGTGGACTTGTCAGTACACAGGGCGAGAGTTTTCACCAAGTTAGTGTGAAAGTTTTGACAGCAAACATGGTAGAGTGTGCAGTTTTTGGATGTAAACCGGACCCTGGAGTTTCCTTCCACTATCTACTAACGTTCCTCATCTTGACGCACACCACTCTCTCAACATGAACGTATGTCTCTCACCCACATCCATGCTCTCACCATCACCGTTTTTTTAGTTTTAACTTTTTGTGGGATAACCGTGTTATACAAAATATTAATCATAGCAGAGTATTTTTACATATTTTAAAAGGTGTCTAGAGGGGAACTTTAATAAAGCCCTGATACAGAGACGGTACATGTTGTCGTCTGCATATAGCAAAGTGAATCATTATTACCCATTGCACAAATGGAAGTTATGTTTTTGATGTAACAATTAACTATATTGTTAAGGAAGGCTAAAAAATATATACTTCTAGGATGAGGAAAAACAGACCCACCCCTTCTCTCGCAAAAAAGTCAGACTACCCCTCCCAAAAGAAAAATTACAATACCCTCCACCTTTTCTGACTCCCCCCAATAATTTTCATACAGTCTCTTCCAGACTGTGAGAGGTGTCTGTAACTTGGGACACAACAGACTTCACAGCACTCAGTAGGCTCAGCTTCTCCGGTTTGATCCCACTGGCCACCTGTCAGAGCCCTCAAAGTGCTGTCAAGGGCCAAAGCCACGCTGCCCCACAAGCCTCGGTGCCATTGACCCTGTAGACCTCAGCATGAGACAGATGGGCACCTGCCCATGCTTTCCAGTATGAAACAACCAAGTCAGAAAATCTCATACACCTGCAGGTCCTGGAGCACAGCTGCTGCCCATTTGCCACTGTGCTGAAAGAACACATGAGCAGCAGAGAAGACAGACCACATGATGCCACTGCAGCGTCAAACCCTGACCCAGTGTCCCTGGCGTGAAGGTCTGCGGGTCATCGTGCCTTTCGCTTCAAGTCGCAAGCTGTCATGACGCTTGGTTGTGTACCTCTGAATTTTTGTAACTGGGCACCCAGTGCGCTCTCATATCAACACGGACGCCAAAGGTAGGCTGGCCGTGCAGGTTTGCCTCTACAAACACTGCTACCACCCTTTTTTGAGAGATCACAGGGACAACCAAATGACTATTCATGGAGAGAGAGATCACCAGCACACTGGCAAAAGATAAGTAATTTTGTAAGAAAGTGTGGAAAAGTATGAGGGATCGCCATGTTAATAATGATAATGACATTCTTACGGTAACACTTGCTGACTTCTTGCTTATTTACATGATATTTTGTTTGTACGCCCCCTGGTGTGTCAGAAAATATTGCAACGGACAGGTTAGCTGTTTCCAGTCTTTGTGGTAAGCTACACTAACTGGTTGCTGGCGGTAGGTTTACATTTATTGTACAGACATGAGTGGGGTCTATTAAAGGCACCAAGGCGTGTATAGTGATCTATTATGCTAATAGCTAAACACTTTAAATTATAATTTTCCATGGTTCCTAGTTCCTGTATTTGTGTTTGTACAAAGCACACTGACAGTTCATTGTTGTCACAATAGCATGACAACAAAAATGACACATGCACTTAGGCATGGCTAATAAATGCAGACATGTTGCAGCTTGCCTCTCTAGTTTTTGTCCCGTTAATTAATGTGAAGTCTATTATGTTTTGAACAAAGAGCTGCTTCTTCATAATTCATGAATGCAATAGTTAGTTTTTTACCAATGCTTAGACACAATTTCTGAAACTATGGCTCATTTTGTCAAACCCAAAGGGACACACACACACACACATCTGGAAAAAAGCAGACACTTCATCCAAAACTATTTTAACTCTTGTAAAAATGTGTGATAAATAAACACTGCTACTTTTGTATTTTCAGTGTGCAGAGCACAGCACTCTGCTGTAAAAGTTTGTCATAGTACTCACACGTACATGTATTTCCACAAATATAATGTAAGCAAATTCAGTATACACACACACACACACACACTAAAACACAAATACAAGGGAAATGTTTTTTACGTACTGTCTATTTTCCATGAACAGTAACACAATACACGCTGTACACACTGTATACAGTAAAAGAAGAGAACAAAAATAGGCTTGTTACTATGAACTACTGTAAATGTAAATGTACTATACAGTATTATAGTATATACACAGTACAGTTCTGTGAGTACAGTAGCATGGTATAGAGGATAGGTGTACTTACCTATTATCATTTCGAAAAGTCAAAATGATGCTTGCTACAGTGTAGCGGCTCAAATTAGGCTGGACCCTCTGCCCAGCCTCCCTAAGAGACAACCCATGGTTGACCTCATGGTCAATCAAAGTGGCCGGATCTCATCCATAATAGTTGCTCTTAGTCATCTTTGTCTTTGTCCTCGTCCTCGTCCTCGTCCTCTCCAACATTTACCTCCATTGTTGTCCAAACCAAGTCTTCTAACCTGTGGCCTATTTATAGTGCTCAAGCTCTGATTTCTAAGTGAACAGATTAGCCATAAGTGTTTTAACCTGTGAGGACTGGTTTTTGGATAGTCGGTAAATGTGTGTGGCATTTGAATGGCAGTGTCGTCCAAAAGAAATACAGGGATTTAAGTTTTGAACTGTGAGAACTGTGTTTAGTGTTTTGCAAAAAGGGTGTTTTAGAATTGCTAAATGAGTGTAAAGCAGAGAATGTGCTTATGGTTTAGCATACCAGGTCAATTAATAGGCTACATGAGTTATAGTGGTTTCAGTAATTGTGCCACAAGTATCAGTTTTTGTGTCTTAGCAATCGTGAAAAAACTGTAGAACAAATTGGATCATTCTGGACTTCTTACCCTTTTTGGACACTGGAGGTCCCGAGCGAGACTGAGCAGCAGCTCATGAGAGATGGGGTCCACCAGGTTAAGAAAAGCTGCGTTCTTGTACAAAATGTCATTGAGTGACGTTCCCTGGAGTCCCAAATCCTGAAAGAAAAGAGGAGAGAGGAAAGTGATTTGGTTAACTCTTACTAAAACTAACATGTAGTGTAGAAATTCAGAAATTAATTTGATTAAAACAGCCATGTCTGAACTATGCTTAATTTAATATGGAAGTGACATTTCATGGATTGTTTAATGAAAATAGATTGTCAATGTTTATAAGCTTTGTTCATCATCCCCTTTCATCTTGCCCTCTTATCACGCTGTGAGCTGATAAGGTTTTGCCATCGGGGCCGTGTGTTAACACCCAGCGCAGTTGATTGGTAGTGGGGATGGTGTCTGTGTGCGTATAAGTAAGCTAAGATAAAAGTGGTGTGGTCTTTTATTCAAATATTACAGTTATACTCTCTAGTGAAGAGACTCCTTCTGGTTCCTCTTATCTCATTTACAGGTTTCAGTTGTAGTTTTGCCCATAGGAATTTCTGTCATTTTCACAAAACAAAACTCTTAACTTTCTGAGGAAAATACTTTTTGATTCCAGTTAAATGCACATCCTCTTTCTATTTTCAATTTTCAGAATTCATAAGTAAAAGATAGTGTTTATGTGCAGAACAGTTTAATAAAACCAGGAACCAGGACACAGGCCCAGGGGCTGATGATATTTGTTTCATCTTCAGGCTATTTCTGTTTGCAGTGACAATGTAAATATACTGAAGCTGCATCTTCAGGTAATGCTTCGAGTGCTGATGTGTCATTAGCAGCCATTGTTTGAGATGTAACGTTTTCAGACACATCAAATAGTGTCAGTAGCATGTGGCATCCACTGCTTTTTCAGGGAAGATATCAACACACGCACACAATAAACACAAGAAAAAATAACAACAAACAGCAGGGAAGACACGGAACTGAGCAGATGAAACAAAAATGATCAGAAGAGGAAAGGTTGGGAGTGAGAGGAAAGAAAGTCAAAGGAAATCTCTTCTTTTTAGGCATAAAGCTGCATTTCTCTCCTAATCCATAACAACTGTTAAAAGAGGATTTCCTCTCCTCATACATACTGTTATATCAGTGACATAACTGCTGCTGCTGGATGAAAACAGAGCAAACATGTTTCACTGGACCATCATCCTCTTGTTTACAGCGATGAGTGTTTTATATCATGTAAAACTTTACAACTAGAAGCTCTGGTGCTGAAGAATAAATACTGTCAGCTCTATATGAGCTGAAAAGCTTTTCAAATAGCAGGCTGGAGGTTGAGGCTGTGCAAAACATGCTCAATGCGCTCTGACAGCCCTTACACTTAGGGGCACAGTGGAAGCAAAGAGGAAAACTCCCATCAGCATTTTCTCCTCCTCCAGCTTTTGGGTTGATTTATTACAGCGGAGCTCTGTGGGATTCCCTGACGCTGGACTATCCTCCAGGCCAGCTCCCCCTTCAATAAACCTCATTTAGTGCAGACTGAGGATACCACATGTGTCCATAAATGGAGGCACAGAGGAATTTGAAGATTATTTTATGACTGCAGCTGCAGTATCAGATATGACTGTTTTTGTGCAGCTTTGTGGGGGGATTCACAGCTGAAAAGAAACACTTTTTTAAATACACACACAGATCTGATCCTGTGGATTAATTTGACTGATTCCTAATCATAAAAGCATGAAATGTTTTGCTATTTGTCACTGACAGAGTGCCTGTGTACATGCCTGCGTGCCTTCAGATCCCACTACAAATGTCCTCGTCAAAGCTGCATATCTAATCTGACGTTTGCCTCGTCACAAAAAATCTGAATAAAGCAATGAGCTCCGAAAAACATCATCCCACACATGCAGTTCATTAGAATCCAATTAAATATATTGCACAGTGTGACAAATCCAGTCCCACAGTTTTCTGCTTCAGTGTAAGAAACATATCACAGCTGTCAGGTGATGGACCTTCCAACTCCAGTTTTGTTTACTTACTTTTATTTTCTTGGACTGAAGGATTAAATGTTTTTTACTGGATTGACAAAATGTTGTGACCTTTTATGCAGTCATCTCAAAACCCAAGGTATGATGTCAAAACTGCAGGGTTGTCACATGAAAAAGTATTGAAAAGTTGTTTTCCTGAAGATTTAAAGACACAAATACTTGGCCAGCAGCAACAATGCTTTGGCAACTAGGACAAAGTCAATTTGTCAGCTTAGTCATATGTGACAGGACATATAAGGAATAGTTTCTTCTTGTACATGCTAACATGTGCACTGTGAGTATAATCCCTATTAATATTGCTACTAGTCGTACTAGCAAACTGTCCCTCAAATAATGGGGAACTTTCTACAAACATTGTACTTTTATCCAATTTTCCAATCTAAATAAATCAATATATTATTGAAATATACTTCACTACCTACAAAGTATGTCTCCAGTGTTTACACTTTGGCTTACAAATGGACATATACCCATTCAGTACATGAATTTACATCATATTTATGCTGTAGCTTATAGGCCACATGAACCAAGTGCCAAAAACATGAGCTTTTGACTTGTTATCACATTTACAAATGATCTCAGTTTGTGAGAAGTAAACCAGAAGCTCATCTTATTAAAAGGAATAGTTTGACATTTTGGGAAATATGCTGCTGTGAATTAGATGAGAAGATTGATACCACTCTGATGGCTGTATAGTTAGTATGAAGCTATAGCCAGGAGAAGGTTAGCTTAGCTTAGCATAAAGACTGGAAACAGGGGAAACAGCTAGCCTGGCTCTGTCCCAGGGTAAAACAAATCCACCTCCCAGCACCTCTAATGCTCACTAATTAACACGTTATATCCTTGTTTGTTCAATCTGTACAAAACTCAACCGGTAAGAACAACTTTCTGGTGTCCTGTTGTCAACGTGAAGTTGCCAGACAACCAGCAGAGTTTATTGCGTCTGGCCGAGAAATAGTCAACAACTTATCATTTTTACACTTTGGTTTTTGTATGGATCAAACAAACAATGTATAACATCTTAATTAGTTTATCTTTAGAGATGCTAGTAGGTGGTTTTGTTCCTTTAAACAGAGCCAGGTTAGCTCTTTCTCCTTGTTTCTAGTCGTTATGCTAAGCTAATCTAACTGGCTGCTGGCTGTAGCTTAACATTTACCATACAGACATGAGATGGTGGTGGTATCAAACTCGCATCAAGAAAGCGAATAAGTGTGTTTCCCAAAATGTTGAACCACTCCGTTAATGTGGGTCTGTGTCAAACTTTTATTTATTTATTCATGAAGGGGGCATTTAGCCTTTATTTGCTAGCATACAAAGGAGGCAAACAGGAAATGTGGGAAACGAGAAAGAGAGTGTGGACATGCAACAATGGACCTAACAAAACATACACATTTCTACCCTGAATAATAATATGATCACAAAGGCAACAAAATCTAACCAGTTTTGTATTGAGGTATTTAAAGTTGAATAAAATAAACATGTGTGTTGTGACAGCTAACCTTAGACTTCAAAAAGGTCTTCACACACTACAGAGAACACCTTAATTATAGTGTTTTCTCCATGGCTGCACATTGGTTACTCAGTGTGCATGTTGTAGAGCGTAATTGATACGAGTATTTGATGATTCTTTGTTTACTAATAAGATCCCAACCTAATTAACTTAATGGCCCAGAAGGCAGATCTGCGATGGAGATACAGCGTGGGGGCCGGTGTTATTGGTTCCTTTTTGTAATGACTTCCTCTGTGTGAAAGAAACGTGTTCCAGTATCCATCATCTTAAGGTAATTATCTCCAAATCCATCCATCTCTCAGAGGAAAAGCTGCTTTGCTGTTGGAGAACAACAACAAGAGATCTGCTGCCAGTTTTTTAATTCTTTTTCCAGTGTTAAAGTATTGTTAGTCAGATTCTTGGCTTCAGCCCCAACACCATACAACAGTAGCAGCGCTCTGGCTTCACCTCAGTGAGCGATGGAGAGAGTATTCGTGCTTCGTGAGCAGTTTAAATGCCGAGCTACGGAGAAAGATGCCCCTGCTCACGACCAACAAATGTACATGTTGATCTTTAAAATCTTTTTTTCTTGTAAGATATGACTGACTGCAGGGCTGCTTTAATAAGAAAGGACAGACACATTGAAGTCTTAGAGGAAGATATGCATGAGTCATATCCCTCCTGCTTCACAAAAATATGAAGCTTTCAAATGTTTCAAAATGATGTTTAAATTCACTCCACACCTATTACATCCTCAGTTAATGGTTTCTGTACAGAGTAGAAGAGATACCTACAACTCTGTCTTCAGTTCAGACACCCATAGCTTTTCCTCAGCATTGCCTCCTGCTTTAATCTGCACACATCTGTATAATTTATTCTAAGGCACCGTACAGATGGGCAGGGGGTTTTCATGACAGGGGGCCCTCTTGATCAGAACTGCTTTTGTCTGAACTTCAGAACTGTTCCCCTTTGATCAATGCACAGCTACCAGAAGGCAGTGGAAAGCTCAAGCTGAGCTATAAAACTATTTCTTTTTACTTCTCTCTAGTTTGGATAAATCTTCAGAAAGTGAGGATTAGACCGGGGAAGGTGTTACCTGGGAAAGTGTAACAGATAAGATTCAAATGGAAGAAATAAACATACCTTACCTGTAGTTGGGAGCTATGTGGCTGACAACAATGAAGTGTTTGCACAATGCTGTGCAACAGGGACAGATTAGAGCTATTTAACAATACCGCATTCGAGCATCAACTGCTTCTTATGTAGATTTGTATATTTAACATTCTCTCTTATGTATAATTCAAACCTCCTTCACACAGGAGACAGTGACCAGAAAAAGAGAACACATACGGCTTGCTTATGGTATTTACTTTGTAGCCTTAACCCTGAAAAAGACCTTGTTGCCAAGAGTCTATAGACTAATATATCATTTGTATAATATGCCAAACATTCACTTAAGATCACAAAGTTTGTCACATAAAAAAAAGAAAGAAATATTAATTCATTTGACCAAGTCTTCCTTAACTGGTTTTGGTATATTTCAAAAGGCTAATAATACACTCAGTGTTCTGTGTTGTTTGGAGCTGATTGAATATTCAGAACATGAACTAGCTGGCTTCAGTAGCCATTCCCTTTCAGACAAAACAGGTGGTTGATTCAGACCAGCCTCCAGCCCAATGAGGCATCAACCTCATTATAAGAGCTTCTTTTTTCCTCAGGAATATTAAAAGAAGGCGGCAGAGTGCAGTGTGAAGCCCTTCCTGTCAGTAAGGCTTCCTTACTAGGAAAAAAACACGAGAAGTTGCAAAAAGTAGATGATTATATGACTTTAACTTTTAAAAACTGATTAACACATACACCTGTGCTCCATGAAAAGTGGGATTTCATCACTGTAAATCCAGCTGGGCTTTCATTTGATGAATGTCCTGTTATATATACAGCAGGGATGACCAATACATGTCAGATTTATAGAAATAAGGACACAGCGAAGGAATAAACTGCTGTTGTATTATTCATATTTTCAAGAATCTGCAGATTTAGATTAACACAAAAACTAGTTGTAGTTTCTCAATAAATATAAAAATCTATATATGACATGCAGATAAAAAATAAAATGCCTTTTAACCCATGAATGTAAGCAAACTTTTTGCCCACGTGCTCATAAACAAAACCCACTTACACAGCGTTAAGTAATGTTTCATCCTTTAATAACAACGTTTCAAGTAAGAATAAAGTGCATTCTGACAAACTCAGCGCATTCATGACCCAAAATAATGCCAGTCCTTTACCTTTCTCAGCAGTTTGAGCACTTCGGCTGCTTGCTCCATCTTCTGCTCCCGGAGAAGCCTCTGGATTTCCCGGATCCAAGCCACCCGTCTGACATATGGGCTGTGGTTGGTTTTCCGCAGCATCCCTGGGAGCTTGTCGGACTTGAGCATCAAGGAGGTAAACAAGAAGTCTCCGCCACCTCTGCCGCCACTTCTCTCGCTCTCACACGGGGTGTCATTTCTCTGGCGTCTTCTCTTTGACAATTTGCTTTCAAAATCGAGACTTCTCTGTCTGGTCAACTTAGAACCCATCACTCCTGAGAGGATGTGTCGGTGGTGGTGAGAGGGATTTTAACAACATGCAGCCAAGACATTACACTTAACTTGCAGCGAGATGTGCCGAAATACTTCTACCCTGAGTAAAATAGTGTTTTAAAGTTTCAAGGCTACTCTGAACTGTAAAGCATCATCATAACAATGCGTGCCCGGTCTCGCCGTCTCCCCCTGCTTGCATCCGTCCATGCACTGCTTGAGCACTCTGGCATCCTTTGCTTTACTCAGAGCTGGTGCGCTCCTCAGCCAATCAGATCGTGATTCTCCGCACAGCCCGAGCGCGAGATGTGGGAAACTGACTTCGCAGCTTAGATTTCTTACTTGACCCCACATCATAACGCACAAGTTGTTTATTTGACACCGAGTCAATCGGAGAAAGTAGAGTTGTTTAATTCTGTGTTATAATATGGTTTTATGTAACAATTTCATAATCTAGTAATATGCAAATATAATAGATCGATAGATAGATAGATACTCTGTTATTTAACCTGAATGGGCAATTAATATGAGCACCTACATTATAATTGCAGTGCAGAAATGATATGAACACCTCTCTGACAACAACATTTGGATAATAACATTCCGGGTTTTACAACATTAGTATTTATTGCATGGGTGTTGCATTGGATTGCATTACATTTTAAGGATATTCATTTTGGATTTGTCATCCACTGAGGATCTCAGGTTACCAGGCTTTGATGCACTATGTATGCAGTCAATGATCCATTAAAATTTGTTGCTGGTGGAGGCTCAGTTGGTGCATGTGAAGAACATGCAGGATTAACATATTTAAGAACTTGGAAAACTCTGGTAAGACCTTGGTTAGTTCATAACTTATGCACACCATACTCTTGAGGCTTTGGGGGACAATGGTCAGTACTGCACGTTTATGACAGGTAAGTAGCTGTAGGATGGGGAGTCAGCTGTTGCTGAGTAGTAACACTAAAACTCTCCTGTTTGAATTTCAAAATAGTCTCCAAATAAAGTACATCAATCAGCTATAATGACTGCCTGAACTCAAATTTTGTCTATTAAATGAGTAACAGTATTGATCAAAGCCCAAGCAGATGGGCTGGTAGACAGATTTAATCAAATACTGAAAAACATGACCTGTAAGTTTGAGTAGGAGAGAGGCTTTAACAATTTAAAACAAAACATTTCTAAAGAGCAACAAAACAGCAGCTGACCTCCAGAGGTTTAACTTCTCCTTGCTGCAGTGATGTAGAAATGTACTCCAGGGTGTGTCAGCACACAGAGACTGACAGACTTCAAACACACCATTTGCACATTCATGAATGAATGTGCAAAGGGTGTGTCATATAGCAAATGGCAACAATTTTTCAGTAAATGTGTGTTCTTCTTTGAATTCCTAGGTGGCATCTAAATCACTTTCTCCACCCAACACATTGTCGTAGGGCCCGCTCTCTCGACGGCCCCCCACCTCACGGGCCCCAGTGCAACCGCATTGCCTGCACTATCTATAATTACACCCCTGCTCCAGGCACAGGAAGGTTGACACCAGGGGGGCTAAAGTGAGGTGATGTACATAGCGAGATGACATGCTTGTATTGCTATCTACTTCAAGCTCTTTGACACAGATGCATCTTGTTAACCAACTGAAAGCATGTGGTGAATCTCTCTGGTCAGTGAGGAAGAGAGAGAGAGTTAGGGCCAGAGCTTTCAAAACCTAATCCACTGTCAGCCCTGTATAATATAACAATAGGTATAAGCTGGAGGCTCGCAACCCTCTTACATCACCAAACAACCCCCAATGTGATTGGGTATAATAAGCTGTATCACCTCCCAGACTAAATGCAAAGCCATGGAAACTGTGAACTCCATGTTGGGTGCATCCCCATCATGCTGGTACTAAAGTCTAATGGCTCTCACTGGCTCTGTCTGGATTTCAGGATTTCAATGCCCACCTCAGGCTCTTATTTTTCGTTGACACTGGATTGGAGCAGATAGCAGATTCCCCGAGTCAGAGTCTGGAAAAACTCAGGGGCAATCCTTTTGTGAATTCGCCCCTGAATTCTCTACATAACAAGATTTGTACCAATTTACTATGTTTCTTTTTGGGTTGTATGGAGCCCCAGCCTCTGTCAAGCATCTTGTGGGCAGGGTTTTGTACCCCTACTCTGCATATGCTTCTGCTGAGACTGTCCTTAACAGCATCAGTTGTTTCAACAAATGCCCAAAACCAACAGGAGACCGCTGTTTGCTTCCTAACGACAGTCAACTTTGGTTTCTTTAAATCATGACGACAATCATTAACCAACCGTAACCAAGTACATATTTTAACACAAATCTTTTCCTAACCAAGTTGTTTTTGTGCCTAAATCTAACCAAACCTAAAACATAGCATTGTCAGATCAGAAATAGTTATATTTTTTCCAACAGTGATTTGTAACGGTTTTGGAAGGCTTGCTGATAGGGTCGTCAGATCAGAAAACGCATGTGTTTTTGAGGCATGAGAGAAACACATCCAACTAGGAGTTATGTGTCAGAGGGAGGTTTTTACAGTAGATAAAACTAGTGCTTGCCCAAAACCCTGCGGCCTAAAAGTGATGTGTGATGGTTCATGGGAAAGTTGCTTTTGATTGCTGACTTACTGTAGCAGCACTGAACAGTCCTGACTAATCTTACCCAGAGGGGTACTTTAGATCAAGTCCAGTAATAAGAGACACACAAGAGGACATTTGAGAAGTTTAAAGCAACTCTCTGTGAGCTGCCACTGTAAATTATACACCTGACTTTGTGTTTAGACAGATGCAGTGAACTCTGGGATATTTTGGTGCAGGAGGGGTCAGGGTTGACAGCCAGAAGGACTCTTCAGGAGCAGATGTGCAGCATGTTGGAGAAGGAATGTTTCTTGATATTTGTCGATATATGTCGGATTCTTCATGGTGGTGGGGATTTGGGGTGAGGTGGTCCTCCACCATACAGTGTCAGGACTCATGATTCTCTGTTGAGGTGTTTCAGTGGTTAGCTTACATGCTGACATGTATTCTTTATATACCCAAAGTAATTGTGTTTACAAGAGAAGAAGAAAGAGACAAAAATGATGTAGAAGAAGAAGAAAAAGGCGCATTTATGGTAAAGCTGATTTGTCATTGGTAGAAGATGACTTGCATTATGCACAGGAATAGAAAAGAATGAAAAAAAAAACAGTGGGCATGTTTTTTCCTGTGTTCACTGAACAGCACAGTGCAGCTGCTGGTTTAGCTGATATAGTCCACTGCACAGGACTAAATGTTCAGTTTAAGATGTGGCTTTAAATTACTAAATGACGTGTGCTTCAATATATTATCTTCATATATAGACACTATAGTATTCACATCTTTTTTCCATTAAAGTACTAAACCAAACTTTTGTCATTAATGTTTGTGGGCAGTCAGCCATGTGGAGCATGAGTGTAAGGCTGTGTTGGCCTGCTCACATGCATAGGTCTCAGTTATGTGAAATAGAAGATGGTAATTCTCAAAAAATGAGTCATTGATTTGACATTTAAATAAAACAGTATGATGGTGGTTAACCATGTTTTGTCAGGTTGTAGCTGCCCAGATGAGTGCGGTACTTTCCTACATACCATGCCTTTGTCTCTTTGAAATGGATCTATGTAACTAACTATGGATATTTATCAACGCTAATGGGCAGCAGCTGTGAAAACACCAACATTAAGTGTTGGTGTTATCACAGCTGTAACTAAGTGTCCAATGCAGGGACCAAATTAACGAAAAAATAGACTGCATTTACGGAGACTCCATTGATGGTGCTATCACTTTAAGTGTTACCAGTAATTTTTTGCATATTGAAAGCTAAAATTGCATGATAAAACACATTTAATGCCCGACTTTTGTAAGTGGAAAGATTTTGCTATGGTTGAATATGATGTTGCAGCGCCACTGCTTCATTCTTTTGGGACAAGATCTGTTACCCTGAATGATAACCTAAACATAGCCATTTGATTGGGGATCACATACGAGGCCGCCTGTCAGGGCTTTTTATGCACCACTCCTTCTTGAGCACCTTCAGGCAGTCTGGAGCTTACACAAATTAGATTTGTGAGCACTTGTGAACCATTTTATTGGTGGAGCTTCATAGGGGCGGTGCTGTTTGGGAGTTTAAGCACTACCTAGAGGGTCAGTTCAAAGGGGGACTTTAATCTGTCAAAGTACGTTTTCTGTTAGCTGGGATAACTGACCAGGGATCCCCTTGTCAAAGTTGAGAAAGTCATCTGTCCTGTCCCTGTTCCCCGCCACCTCTTGGCCTGGTTGCTTATTTAACTGCCCCTTCTCACCCAGCTCTGCACCCCTTCACACTGTTCCCCTGCAGTTTGTGCTTAGTGTTCTTTCCTCCCCTCATGGAAGATGTGATCTTCTCCCTTGCAGCCCTGAAAGCCTTCATTTTCCTGGTGAGGAGGCACTTTATTTATTATTTGTGAGCCGTCATGCAAAAAAACAAACATTTATTCCAGAGCTGCATCAGAGTTGTGAAACAGGTCCCTACTTCAGCATTTTGTCAAGTGTTGACTATCTAGAGTCATATGTCATCTATTGAAATGAAACACCAGAAAACGGAGGCTACTGTTAGTTAATCTTTGCCGCAGATAAGTTAAGTACTACTGTAGATAAAGAACTATTCATCCAGTGAATTGTTGTTTCCTGGTCATTGCTCCGTGGTTTTTTAGAAAGTTCCGTGAAGATTGAGTACAGATGACTTTATTATTTGAGTGATAACTTGAATGTCATTTCAAGATGTTTCTTCTGTCTCTGTCTGCATTTTTTTCTCACCTTGGTAACACAAGATATGTGTTTTATGATGGGGTGGGTTAAAGTTTAATGACTTTGTGATAGTTACATATTGAGCCCCGCAGTAAGCCTATTACCTATCAACTGCTGCAGACCGTGGCAAACGCACACAGTGAGCCGCCTGTTGCTGAGGCCCTCGAGAGAAATCAAGGTAAGACAGAAAATTGTTTTATAGAGGTTCATCTCAGTCGTCTAAGTGGTGTTGAATGTTGTTGTTTTACCTCTCAAAATTTACTTTCTAACTTTTAATTATTAAAGTAACTTTGTACTTTGAGATGTGAAGGCTGGCGACAATTTTGTATGTATGGTTTGTGTGATCTGGTCTGTTTGATCAACAGTAGCTCTTGTGCTGTGCAAGTATATATCAAATCACTTGCCTGTTACGTAATCTGGTTTCATTGCTTTGACAAACCAAATAATCTGCATGACAGTAGGCTTTAGAGTTTGGAGCAAATGGGTGGTGCTATCAAGCTAAACTACTCTAGACTTTTTCTGTTTTCTTTGTCTTATTGGCAGCTGAAAGCACAGCCAAGTGAATACACTGTCCCCAGTCAGATCATCTCAGAGATACAAAACTGTTCATTGTATGATTCAGACAACTTTACTTCAGCGCAACAATTTGGGGGTTTATTTGCTAGCAGAGTCCTAAATACACATTTCAAAATCCTGCTTTGTTATTTGTGTAGGCTACGTTATTTTTAATGTACATTTCAACATAGGTATTTCTTTTCTCGACAGTAGAAAGTAACAGAAAGTATCATTTCTGCTAATTTCTTACTATTTCTTTTAATTTTTCAGTATATTTTTTATCACTCTATTCAATCAACCTTAATTCAAACATTCTGGCAAGGACATTTAGAAAGTAGACTCAGTATAATGTTTTAAATTAAGTAGTCTTAGCCTTATTTGTTGGCCTGATAAACAGGTTTTAAGGATGTCAGTAGAGGTGGAGTAGACTAATTTTCAGCCAGGGAGTTTAACAACGTAAAGTGGGGTTGGAGCTGTATTGCTGCCCACGGGGCCTCAATATATAATTTGACCCACTGCCAACAGGTCAGCTTTGTGCAACACTTATTTGGTTTAGGACAAAACACCAAAAAACTAATGACTGAATTCCCATCGGCCTCAGCTTAACTTTTACTATTGTTCATCGTGGATCCATCACAGAGATAAGGTGCTGTTGGGTGCTAAATCCTTTGGCTGGAGTTAGGCAGCTTGGTGTTCGAATGAATGTGATCTTGTTTCAGCTTGAAGTCTTGGGCTTGAAGCTTGTTGTCAGTAGTATAATGCAATACCTAGTCTACCTAACAGTGCAATACCTAGTCTGAATATTATGATGAACACTATTGTATTTGTGCATTTTATTTTACTACAGCTACATGGATTTCTACATTTATTTAAAGAGGAACTCAAAATCTGTTTACAGGTCTTGAGGAGTACCACTGCATATGTAAACAAAAGTTGTTTAGAGCCTTTTCTTGCTACAGATGGAACTGCGCGAAATTTGATATATCACCTCAAGTGATGTCACTTGAGTCAGTGTCAGTTGGGGCTGAAGACTGCTAGTTTGAAAATGAAAAATTTCTGAGTGTGTGGAGAGAATTGAGCTGAACGGACCTCTGTAGCCCGCTCCTCATCTCTGCTTGCGGTTAGCAGCTCAAGGCTACATTAACCGCTACAAGCATAACACACCGGAATCTCTGTTGAACTGTCAGCTGTCGAGTTGCATTGTGGGTAATGTAAGCCCCAGGTTTTGACAAGGAAGAAGAATACATGGAATAATAAAGACAATGTTTCTGGTTCTGCTTCATCGATTTTGATCCTTTTTTGTAAACTGTTCGTCACGAGTCTGACAATGTTATTGGAGTTTAATGCTAAATTGGTGAGGTACTCTTTTTAGCCATTTGAGATTTAGTATAATGTTGTTTCCCTGTTTTATTAAAAAATATATATTCGCTATTGACTGAGGTGACTCCTTCCCCAAATTAAAATAAATGAGGTACATTTTCAAAAAGAGGTAGCATTAAGGCTCAATAGCACCACCATCATCTCAGTTCTCATTCTCTTTCACAGTAAAGACAAGCAGCCAGCAGTGAGTGCATGTGAGCCAATGAGTCTTTGAAGTCCCCAGCTAGCTTTTGCCTTACTCGCTCTGTTTACCAGTGTAGTTACTTACTTACTTACATTTAACATGATTCACCTGTTGGCACATGCTGTAACTGAACAGAGATGCAACTTCCTAGTAGTAAGCTGATGTTAGGCTTCAGCCCTGCCAGGAATCAGAAAAAAAAAATTTCATGCTGGTCAAATGTCCTAAATTGTTTATGCCAGACGGTAATGACAATGAAAATAATACTGCATAGAGTAATACCTGTTTACATTTTTGTGACTATTAAGACACCAATGTTTCAGCAAACAGCTTTTATCCTTTTGATTTATGTGGTGTGTAATTCTTCAGATTTGGGTTTACAGTGGTTTTGCTTGTTTCTGATTTTACAACGTGCGGCTCTTTAAAGGTTCATTTTCATACATTTTAAAATACAAATAATGTGTTTCCCTTGACAGGCATTAAATAAAGTATCTATTGTTCTTGAGCTATAAAAAATGGTCACCAAGACAATAATTGTGGCACTGGCGTTGCTGCTGTTGGCATCTGTCGCCACTTTTGTGGGTGTCTTCTTCGGTGTGGAGAGAAGGAAGCAACCGAGTGAGCAGGTGTACTTAAAGGCAGCCGTGGCAGCAGATGCTGGCCCGTGTTCAGTGGTCGGCAGGTGAGAGCTTACACACCGAAACATCCTTCAGAACAGGCATGTTGCTCTGCTGTAAACTGACTATTGAAGCATGAACATTGCTCGCACATACAGCCATACCCATGCACATACACACACAACTTTAGCATACATGCAAATCCCTGTGAATCTGCTTTATTTAAGTTATTTATTTTTTTGCCAACATGGGGTCTGAAGATCTTAAGTGTAAAAACGAGTCCTCCACCTCCTCCCACCCTGTGTGTGTTTTAATTAATTTTACCACAGAGACATACTCATGAAAGGGGGATCTGCAGTAGATGCCTCTATAGCGGCTTTACTATGCGTTGGACTTATGAACGCTCACAGTATGGGCATCGGAGGAGGGCTTTTCTTCACCATCTACAACGCAACAACTGGTACACCTTTATTCTAACATTCATCACCACCAGTCTTCTGTTGTTTACCTTCCCCACTGACAGAACAAACCCATACAGTTTCCTGATCATGTGAATCCTAAATGCATTTCCTGTTTTGTGACTCATACACAGGGACAGTTGAGACCATTGATGCCAGGGAGACGGCACCACGCAATGCAACAGAGAACATGTTTGGGAATAGTACAGATTTATCCCAGAAAGGTAATGTTTAACCAGTGCTATCAGGCCAAGGACATGAGCTGAGGGAAGCTGTAATTAACATTATTGTGAAAGAGAATGATGATTAGGGTGTATATTCTCCGAGAGCAGTGACAGACTCTAAACTCAGGAATCAAAAATAACAAAAGTTTGGGTCTTAGAAAACAAATCCTACAGGAGTATGTGTACCAGTGCCCTAAAATAATGTTTGAATAACTTATGAGGCAATAATATAAGTCTTTGTTTCCTTGGTTTCCATGGTTGGTAGGAGGGTTGTCTATTGCTGTACCAGGGGAGATTCGAGGTTATGAGATGGCACACCGACGACATGGCAAACTGCCTTGGAAAGACTTGTTCCAGCCAAGCATTGATCTTGCAGAAAAAGGTTTTCCTTTGGGCAGGGCACTTGCCTCTGCTCTGTCCAGTCACAAGAAAACCATCATCAAGGACCAAGCCCTGTGGTGAGAGGCATCAACCTAAAGAGTATAAAATCAGTGTCTGATTATTTGAAAGTCACTTAAAACAATCATTACCCTCTTAAATGTTTTTTTCTTCTATTTCAGTGAAGTGTTTTGTGGGGGAAATGGAGATGTCCTAAAAGAAAATGACACCATCATATTTACCAGGCTTGCAGAAACCTATAGGAAAATAGCCGAAGAGGGTCCCGATGATTTCTACCAGGGACAACTGGCTCAGAACCTTGTGACAGATATTCAGGCAGCAGGTTATTGTTTTATCTGAGTTAGGAAAGTCGATGAGCATAGGCTGTAACCAAACAGTCTGAAGTCACATTTCGCATATCAGAACATCAGAAAAGCTGTACTTACTATGTTGAATTGAATAGACTTCAGACTCCCAGCAAAGAGATGAACAATCCTACTATAAATAATAGCAATAGCAAGTTTCCACTTTTGTCATTTATAGTGAAAACGTTGCGAAATGGAGTCATCTTTTGAATTTGGACTTTATTTTACAATCCAAACAGCTATTTCTGCAGATCATGTTTCTGCACATTAATGTCACACACAAGGACATCATCATAATCATCATTATTACCACCACTATTATAACTAAAAGTAATTTGCTAAAAAGACTTCAGGACATATGATAAATCATACTAACATGCTCCTGTCTCTGCACATCTAATTTCCATGGTAAGGAGGATTTGTATTTCCAGTTTTGTCCAAGTGTGCACTCACAGTGTGTGTCAATCTGTGTTTAGGCGGTATCATCACAATGGAGGATCTGAAGGATTATGTGCCTGTCTTGGATGAACACCCTTTAAGGGTGAATGTGGGGGAGTACACCATGGCTGTTCCCAATGCCCCCGCTAGCGGCCCTGTGCTCTCGCTGATATTAAACATCTTGAATGGTAAGCCTTGATGCCTCATCCAAAAAACACCCTGAGTGGGAGAGAATGTGCTTTAATGTGAGCTGCCTTCACTTTGCCAGTCACTCTATCAGAAAGGACTGCACTGTGAGCAGCATGTTGATCTACTGTACAGTAAATCTGCTCTTAAAATAAAAAGCTTTGTTGACTTAAAGTTAGCTAAGACTTGACATCTTGAACTACTTTCTCAAACACAGATCCACATTTGTAATGTAGATCTGTGTTTTACAACGTAGTAACATGTACTACTATAATATATCAAATATCATGATACATGACTGCAACAGATATAATTTACAAGGATGTAAAACCCCCAGATTAAAAAAAATATATATGCAAAAAATGTTCACAATGTTGGACTATCCTCACCAAAAATCACTCAGCTTCCATTTAACAGTCAATGTTGTTGTCTTTTAATGACCATAATCTTTCCACAACTATAACCAAGTATTTTTTTGGCTGTATGGACAGCCGTTTGTCAGATAAACTCCGATAAACGTTTGAATACATTTTTGCACAGAACAAAGACTGTGGATTTTGTCCCCCATCACCTACATAGAAAGCAAAAGGATCTTTTAATGGCCCGTATGAACAGGAGGAACTTTAACAATTTGCAAAACATGTTTCAGTGTTCATAGGCATCTGACTAATGTTTTACATAAAAGAAGACTGATTAACGATTGCTGCATCCACTGCAATGTGATGTGTGAAAAGTCACTGTGAGTACTGAGGAAAGATTTCACTGACCACTGCTGATTAAAGCATGTAAGGCGCAGCTGGTCCTGACGAAATTCCACGGCTATGGCTGCTGAGGGTGCTGCAGCAACCAGGTTGCTGAGATTATTACTATTATTATTATTATTATTACTGTCACATTACACCCCAGTCTCCTGGTCCCTGTCAACCACAATATCTCTTGTTTTAATTAATGCGAGCAGCGTGAGCTGTCCAGATGGTTTCCTATAATATTTTGTATAGTGTTCTATAGTAATTTGTCTGTATTGATCTGTTGTGGCAGGAAGGTTTGGACCAGATTCAGACACCCTCTCCAGCATGAACAAAATACATTTCAAATCAACCAACAGCAGCACTTAAAAAGTGTGCTTGTCATAAGTGCTGTCAGTGTAGTTATCTTAATTTCTTCTTAACTATGCTGTTTTTATATTGTCATATTGTTTGGCTGACATAATGTCCAGTGGTGCTGTCAAGATGTGATTTACTATGTTGCAAGGGCCTTATAAACGTCTTATAAATGTAACTAAGTGTAACTGTAATGTTGTGGTTTTATTGGCTAACTTACAAAGGCATTGCATGCATAAATTGGTTTAGTAAGAAAATCACATCGAAAAAATATTGGGAATCTTGCATAAGGATCATAATGCAGCCACTCACTCATTTTAAAAGAAAAATCATCATCGTCTATCCCTGAATTCTGTCCAACAATATTGTTAAAATGAAATGGAAATACGAACAATATTTCTATTAATTACCATTGTTTTTAATGAGTAATGACTGCCACCCTTGTGAATTGTTGTATTTACACTTTAGTTTTTGTACGGATTATTCAGGAAGTGAATAAGCGTATTCCCCAAAATGTCAAAGCATTCTTTTTACCATAGACGTGACAGATCAGAAAAACCCTCATATGAATGTAACGTCATATGGGTTGTTTTGTAAGACAATGACAAACTAACTTGGATTGATGATACTGCAATATTAACAGATGGTGCCTCATAAAGTTATAAAGCAATAAACTACTAAAACAATATCAAGTTTACATTTAACGTCCTCTAATCTAGAGAATGAAGTTAAAACCATTGAGGGAACAACACTGTAACCCTGACAGAAGAGCTTTTGTTTGATTGAAGTAATTAAGATCCAATGTCTGTGTCTTCACACCTGAGAGACTCAGAGTCTGAGCAGCAAAGTTCCTGAACATGTTGCTAATCAAATCATTGCTAGCTTGGTCTATCATCATTTTCATCATATAATCATATATCATTTCTGTGTACACCATCATCTGTCTGATTAAACTTTCTCCTATGTTGGCTGGCCATTGCAGAAAATCCAAACTGTCTGTGTTGAAGACACTGTCTCTCTGCTACTTTTCACTACAGTGACAGTGTCTGCCTCTGAGGATTAGATGAGAAACTTCCTTCTAAAGTAATTAATCTCTCTGAACCTTTGCTTTCTTCGGACTGGCCACCCACTCACTGCCGCCCCCTGCTTCACACACTAACACTAATCTCACCAATGTACCTCTAATTGGACACAGTTGAGTGGTGGAGGCTTCTCGCACACATTTCAGTGACGGCCCAAAACTTTCATCCTGCTGATTTACCATGACTCCTGCCTCTGTCCGACAGTTGAAACCCATCAAACCAAAACTCTCCGGTTCCCTCAGCCTTCCTCCTGTTCCCCTCTGTGGCTGTCAGCTCAGGCTAATACCCATGGTCTGGTCACAGCAGCTTTTAGACAAAAAAACAAAACAAAACACAGGAACAAGCTGGGTCATGTCCATTTTAGCTGTCTTCTTTCCTACCTGAACAGCCATCTGAATGAAGACAGATGAGTGAGGCTGTGGTTTAAATCGAGTTACTGATGATTGTTATATTTTCTCCAGGGTACAACTTCACCTCAGATAGTATGGCAAGCACTGAGAAAAAGATCCTAACCTACCATCGCATCGTGGAGGCTTTTCGTTTTGCTTATGCAAAGAGAACCTTACTTGGAGATCCAAAGTTTCTCAGCATCACAGATGTAAGGTGGTCTCTGCTTAAAATGATTTAACAGTTTAAAGGGTTGGTTTTAGTTTCTGGGGAATCACACTATTTTTGTGCTACCTACCCAGAGGCAGCAGAAGCTCCTGTTGAAAGTAGGGGAAAAAACTTCTCCAAAGCTAAAGGCCCAAAACTTTGTACTTGTTAGTATTCCTTTAATATGTTTTAAAGTGGGTGGCAGTGTGCTACCACAGGGGGGTGCCAAAGACTGACATTGTCAAATTGTACACATAGTGGCTTTAAATAAATATTTTCATGAGTACAAATTAAAAATGGAATCTAGGTGTCCAAAATGTATTTGCTGTTTGTAGTATAAACATGATAAAGTAATTTTTGTTTCCCAGTAGTAAAATTAGTGACTTTGTAAATATCTAAATCATAACATGTAGTACAGTTCGACAAGCCATTAATCTTTGGAGAAATCAGTGAATTACTGCTACTTTATCCCATAGACATGAGTGACTTGGGCTAAGATAGGCAACCTTCAGACCACACAGAGAAATAATTAAAAGCAAGGAAGACTTTGCTTGTCTTGGATTAGTAGGAACAATAGTAAAATTCCCCAGAACATGAATCAATAACACTAAATAATGCTTTTCCCCAAATATTCGGTATATTCATTATTTTCATGTCCCACTTTCTCTTCCAAAGCTCATCCAGAATATGACTTCAAGTTTCTACGCCACTGACCTCCGTGAAAAGATCACAGATGATACCACACATCACATGAACTACTACGAGCCAGAGTTTTACCTGCCTGAAAACCACGGGACCGCACACCTCTCCATAATAGCAGAAGATGGAAGCGCTGTGGCCGCCACCAGCACCATCAACCAGTTGTAGGACCTCCTAATTGACCAAGACAAATATTGTTTTTTTGTGCTTGTAACTCCCCTGAAATCTTAATGGTTATTGTTTTCCTGCAGTTTGGGCTCCAAAGTCATGTCAAGATCAACAGGGATACTTCTCAACAATGAGATGGACGACTTCAGCTCCCCGCTCATCACAAACGGCTTTGGAGTGCCTCCTTCACCAAACAACTTCATCAAGCCAGGTTAGATTAAGACCAATGCACACACACACACACTGAAACACACATAGAGGTTCTCAAAACCAGTCACGCAGAAGGCGACCTGTCCTTCTTGACACTGTGCATTATGCTTTTGGCTTAGAATAATGTTTTTTGTGCATTTTTACTAAAAATACAGATTAGATCAAATGTCTTCACTTCCTTTGAAAGGTTTCATCTTTTTCACAATGAATCAAAGTAGATTTAATGTGGATTTTTTGACACTGATCAACAAAAAACCCTTTAACATAAAATTGAAAACAGATATCTACAAAGTGATTCAGTACAAATACAAAGTCATATTAGCTCTACTTTGATTCAATGTTGTGAGACAATAAAAAATGAAAACTTCTGATGGGGGTGAATAGTTTTTTTAGGGACTGCAAAGAACATACACTGGTTTCATTTGACCTTGTTAACTTAAATTACCATTAAATTCTGTTAAAAGGAAAAAGACCAATGTCTTCTATGTGTCCAACCATCCTCTTTGACAAAAACAACAAAGTTAAGATGGTGGTCGGAGGCTCAGGAGGAACAAAAATCACTACTTCTATCGCTCAGGTAAGACACAAGCCACAGTCAGCTGTTACAGCTGTTGTAAGCGTTTGAAGTATTGCATAAATGAATCGAGTGTACTATAGTTAAGTATAGTAACTAGTTAGTTGGCTGAAATGTTTGCTGTTTTGTAGGTGATTCTGAATGCGCTGTTCTTCAACTATGACCTGAATAAAGCCGTGTCAGATCCAAGGCTCCACAACCAGCTGAGTCCCAACACCACTGTAGCAGAGCCTGGCTTTGACAAAGTGAGTGTCACAAACAGCAAACAAAACTGATATATGTGACTTATAGCAAGGTAGTATGGTGTGTAGGGCGACAATCATCCAATTCAACCAAAAGCCCAGGTTACATGTGGTGGAGATCTTCTAAATGGTGGGCATATATATAATAAATACTCTTTCCTAAACTTAGAAACTGGAGAACTAATCCTTGATTTTATCATTTCACTGGGATGTAAAATCATTTGCTGCTCCAAAGGCAATCAATATGATCTTCACTTTGTTTCCACCAAACTAAAATTCTTGTTTGTACCTGTAATGCTACAATATAAACTTGTTTTTGATATTACCACTCGACCTACCATGATTTTGGCATCACATTGATGTGTCGGGCAGCACATCACAAGTTCAGTGTTTTCTCTGATTTCTTGCTTATCGCGAGAGTTGTTTTCACAGACTTAACTCAACATAAATTCTTAAAATGGGCGTCATTCCCCTTTATCAAAATGGTTAACACACCAACAGGCAGACCCTGATAAACTTAGCTTTTTCTAATCAAACACAGCATCGTTCATATATGCTCCTGTTCACAGAATGTCCTGGCTGGTTTGGCATTAAAGAACCACGAGACAGAGTTCCTCAAATCACCAGGAGCTGTGGTGCAGGCAGTGGTTCGCCATGATGACGGACTACACGCTCAGTCAGATCCTCGTAAGTGGGGGTACGCCGCTGGGTACTGAGGTCAGAAACACACCTCTGATTATGCAGAGAGACTAGCCGTGTGAACCTTGTCACCAATGGTACGAGCTGAGAGATTAGAGACTTAATAAAGAACCAGGAATGGACGTTGTCAGCTGTCTTGGACACCAATTGTTCTCTCATTAAGTTGGAATAATGTTCATGTACTTCATAACACGCAACTCAGATAACAGAACATTGACTAATTGCTCGTTATGGCCTTGAAAGTGCCTCACTCTGAAATTAATTCTGAACATTCACTCTCATGTCCAATGCATTTACATGTCACAACATCATTTCATGTAATTACGAAAGTTGAAATAGGAAAACAGAGGTACCTGAAAATGTTGAAATCATTACTTCCACTGAAGAAATGAGGTGTTTTGTTCACTGTGCCAGTCATGATTGTGTACATTTCCTACCTATTTATGAAGCACATTTGTAAATCATTAGCAGTGTAGAGCTGTTTGTTGTTGTAATAACTAACGACTGAACTCTCCATTAAGGAAATATCCACAGAAAAAATCAACCAAAACTAACAGAGAGACCTCAAATATCATATTTTTCAGTCATTTAAAACTTTAACATATTTTACTGTTACCGTTCATATGAGGTGACAGCAAACAGAGAGACAGAGTAGGCAGGCTCTGCT
Organism: Siniperca chuatsi; assembly: GCF_020085105.1. Classification (NCBI taxonomy): domain Eukaryota; kingdom Metazoa; phylum Chordata; class Actinopteri; order Centrarchiformes; family Sinipercidae; genus Siniperca; species Siniperca chuatsi. The sequence goes on from NC_058059.1 coordinate 13,639,634, forward strand.
GTTACAATAAAGGACTGTAACAGTCCTACTTAATAACAGTCCTACTTCATAACTTACAGTAATTTCCCTCAACCCAGAGTGCAATGGCCTATAATGACCGCATAACAACAGTACAGCTGTTGCTGCTCACTGTCACCACTGAGATTCAGGGCTCATCTTTTCTCAGCCGGAATGTAAATGTGTTACATAATTGCTGAAATGCATAAAAGTGTAAAATTATAATGCTTTTATCAACGTTTGGCTACAGATGACTGGTTCATATGTGATAGTGTTATAATACAAAGTGGTTTAACATTCACAATGCTTATTAGACATATATTTATGGACAATCTAAGTGTGAATGGATCATTTATTTAATCTCTTTTACAATAGAATAATAAACACTTGAAATGAACATACTGTAATTATTAAAAACTCTTACTATATAAAAGTCTTTTGCATCTTGGGTCTCAGGCTTTAATCTCAACAATGATGGTTTTGCAGACTAGCTGGCAGAAGCTTCTTACTTACTGTGTCTGTTGGCTAAGTGTGGTTTGATTGACATACTAAAGCTAATGTTAACTAGAGTAAGAGTCATGCCATGCAATCGGCTCTGTGAGACTGTATGTAGGCTCAGCTGTGCTTTTGATCTAAATGCTAATTTCAGTATGCTGACATGCTCACAAAGACAATGTTAACACGCTGATGCTAAGTAGATATAATGTTTATGTATTTGTTTACTTTAACAAATAACGACAAGACTAAAATGCTAATATTTAGCAGGTGTAATGTTTACCATGTTCACCATTATAATTTAGTATGTCCACATGCTACCATTTGCTAATTAGCACTAAGCACAAAGTAAGGCTGAAGCTGATGGGAATGTCATTAGTTTTGGAGCTATTTTGTCATAAACTAAAGTATTGGACAAAATTTAAATTTTGACCTGATGGTAGCGCTACATGAAAAGTTAGGGAATCACCATAGTCTGTAGAATTGTCCTCTATGGAACATGCATGTCAGTACAAAATTGTAGGGCAATCTATCTAATAGTTGCTGAGATATTTGAGTTTAGACCGAAGTGGTAGACCGACCGACAGTCAGACAGGCTTTGCCATCCCTAGAGTCATAACACTAGCATGGCTAAAATGTTATTATTGGGGGGAAAAATGTATATGGGAAATAGAAAACGGAAATAAGACATGCCTTTACTTTAGTTGTAGTTACGTTGAGTACATTAAAATTAAACAGTGAATGGAGCATAGCAGGTAGAGCTGAAGTCACATTAACTGACTGACATCAGCTGTTTCATTCAGGCTTCACAAGCACTGGCTCATTCACCAACTGTGTGGCTACCAGCTTGTAACTTGTAACATCCAATCGTATTCAGGAGCACAAGTGTAATCAGCCTGACTCCTCTCACTATTACTCTGCTGATACACTCATGCCAATAACATTAGCTGCAGCAGCTCCACCACACCAACCTGCTTCTGTTGTGCTATATTTTTGGGATTGTTTTAACTCAGATATAAAAAATATCTTCAGTAGCGTTACCTGGTGTGGTTACAATTATTTTCAAGGAGATGGTGAATATAAAAATGAGCAAGTCACACTGGAATTTCCCTTTGAGGCCCAATTAAGCACAATCTCACTTCCACATAGTTATAACAAACTTCAGAGTTATGCAACTCAGATGGGCCAATTTATTCACCCTTTAGGCATGAAAAAATCTCAAGTCTCTGTGCATATCAATGTGATTTCAATTCGACCCACTGCCTTGCATGGCATTATGACAGTTACAAATAATGACGCACACAAACAGAATGCATGTATAATAACATCAAATAACTACTGTTGAGATAATTTGCTTCATCAAGGAACTTTGTGACTGAAAGTGTGCTAACACTGGAAGTCAGAGTCATCACAGGATTATTTAACTATTTTTGCTTTGAATGAAAGACTATTAGTGGAGAGGCATTTTCTGCATAGTGTAAAATGGTGCTTACTTTAAATGGCTGTTAATATCATGACACTAAAGCTATGAAGTCACAACTTATCCAGATTAACTCATTTGTCATACAACAAAGACAGCGGTGCTTCACACAGCCTAAAATTTGCATGTTCTCATAACTCACATCTAGTGCCTCAAAGGAAAACGGAGCAGAATCCACTTAAGAAATCATCATTAATTCATAAGTCTCTCTACTAAAAATGTATCTCATTACTGATTCCTTTGTCTCAGTGCAAACGTACTGCTCTGAAACAAGGCAAACAGGAAAACACGAAGCAGATTACTGCTGATCATACTATACTAACAACAAATGATTCATGTTTAAAGAACTGTAGTTTACAGTGAAAAGCTATTGAAGGTGTTTGGGTTAACAAAGTAATCAAGCAATCTTCAGTGCTTGTGGTTGAGTCATATGTCTGGTGAAGATCAGAGACTCAGTGATTATTCGTCTTTGTTTGGACTATATGTTTTATTATGACAACACAGATATTCACAGTTAATAGTTGTAAAAATCTGAAAAAAAGTTACAAAAAAATTGACATTAAAACACAGAGAAAATACAAAGTTACATGTTGGTGGTGTGAAAATACACTTACATTTTTAGATAATTTTTGTTCATTGTGAATCTACTTGTTGGTTTTTTATTTTTATGAAATTTTACAGCATTTTCTTAATCTTCAAACAAAGATCATAATATGCTCAGGGACCTGAATAAGGTTGTTTCACATACAGTAAAATATTTATGTCACAGTAAAAGTTCTGTTTGGGCAGCTGACGACCTACAACAGCCTTCAATTCACATGTCAGTCAGGATGTCACTTTGAAAGTTACATGGCTCATTTACAAAGAACATAGAATAAAATTACTTACATAGAATAAAATTACATAGTTCAGTCAGAAAATAAAACATTTATTAATATCAATGGACTTGAATGAAACAGCGGTTGGTTTTGTTTTGTTGGACTACAGTAGATTTGCTTTTATGGCTTCCTGCTGCAAACACATTTCACTTTGGTCAGGAGTGTGTAATCCTCATAAAAGCAGATCTCAGCAGTAATAGTAGCAGCCTCATGATGTGCTTACTGTGTGTCTACATCATTTATGTGGTATGACATCAGGGTGCGTGTGACAGGCTGGAATGAAAATGTGCGTAAATGGAGTGGTCCAATCAGTCTGGTTTATTGCAACTTAGGTCTTATTTTTGTTTTGCCCACCATTTCTGTCAGTCACACTATCAAGTTAATTGCTGAGATGGCAACATGGCAACAACACTAAAAAAATCATTTAAAAATCATTTAAACAGTCCCCAAATTTTCTGGAAATTCGGAACTTTGCACAAAACTTGGACGCAAACTCCTAGTTTTAGTTTACCTCCAAATAAAGTGGTTTAGATAATCTGATCATCTGACCAGTTGTGTTTCTTGCCCCATCTGACTTCTTTTGAGCCATTTTGCAGATTTCCAACATCTCTGCAATTACTATGGTGAGTACAATGTTATGTAACTGAAAGAACTAATGGCCAAAACTATGAAAAAAGACCTAAGTTATAATAACCAGAATTATTACTTGATTGATTGTGTTACTCATCAGTTCCATCAAGAAAGAGCTTGAGCAACAAATTGCTCACATTTTGTTGTCACAGTTTAAGCACATTATCATTGTTCTTAAGGCTAAAGGTTCAGTCAGTCTTTAGGGCAGATTTTAGTGGGAAGGTGGTGCTTCCTCATGGTCTGTATGGTCAGTAGCCAGCTGACATCCCCATCTTCCTGCTATCCGATACGGCTACAATGCATCCATTCTCCTTTTCCACGCCATTGACTACATTTAAGAAGTATGGCCAGTCCCCATCTTTGTGTCCAAGAGCTCTGAGGCCAACCTTTACAGACTGTGGGCACACAAAAGACACACACAAATTAATACCACTTATCCTTCCCACTTCAGATTTCAAAACTGCTTACAGGTAAATTAAATCTGACTTTGTAGGATTATGTCCTGGTAATCTCTGTCAGAATCCATTAACATAAATAGAAATGTTATTCATTAGATAGACCGTCACAGTCTAGTAAGTTTGAATGTCATTAATGGACAGTGAGGATGAGAACCTCACCTCGTTAAAACCATGCTCAAAATTCACATTGTTCCTGGAATCCACAAACACTAGAGGCTCAGCAATGGCATCTTTCAGATTCATCCCCAGCCACAGGTAATTCATTATAGACTGTCAGAATAAAAGAGAATCATGTAAACAAAACAAATGAGGAAGCAGACAAACAAGTATGCAAACAGAGTTCAACTGAGTTACCATGGCCACTGCTGAGGTAATCAGGCTTCCTCCTGATCCACCAATCACAAGGAGTCCTCCAGACTTTGACTCCAGTATTACTGGACTCATTGAGGAAGGAGGCTGTTCACCTATGACAATAATTACACTCTATATCAGACTGAAAAGAGGCTAAATGACTACATTAAGTAATGTCTTCAATTCAGTTGCCTTAGGTTGAAAGGCTATGTTTATGTCTGTGACTTTACCTGCCCTCATTGTGCCTCCTCGCCCACAGAAGTCAGACAGCTCATTGTTGAGGATGATGCCTGTTCGTGGAGAGTAAATGGCTCCTCCAAATCTACAAAACGCAGCACAGTAGACTGAGCAGATAAATATCATATCATAGTAGAGCTGATATAATAAAAAGTAGATACAGAAATCGTATGCTTGAAGAGGCTTCCTGCTCACATTTGGTTTATGGTGCTGGTGGCAGAAACAGCCAGTCCATCTTCATCCAGGACCGACACATGTGTCGTCCCAACTTGATCAGAGGAGGGCTTTACATTGTAGTAGGAGTTGTCATGGGTGCGGTTTGAAAAAATCATGCCCCTGATGCGATCAATGAAGGCGGGGTCAATCAAGTGATCTGCACTCTGAAAGAAGAATATCATGTCAAGATAGGTTTTTTTGTTGTTGCCATTTTTGTCATAATTGGACAGCTTACAGTGTAGATAAAGACAGAAGGCATGCAGAGAGAGGACATGCAACAAAGGTCCCCGACCGGAATCGAACCAGGGATATTGCAATTATATGGAATGCATCTTAAAGGAAAAGTTAAACTTTTTGGGAAATACGCTTTCTTGCTGAGAGTTATTTGAGAAGATTGATACGACTTACATGTCTGTACTCACATGTTGACAGTTTTACGGGGGGTTAGTGATAGCTTCATTTTTAACATACAGACTCAAGAGTGGTATCAATCTTCTCATCTAACTCTTAACAAAAGAAAACGAATAAGCGTATTCCCCAAAATACTGAACTTTTCCTTTAACCACTAGGGCACTGGACTAGTTTTTTTGTTTATTAAACCTGCATTACTGCAGTGTGTGTGCAAAGAGTTGACTATTTAACTGCATTAGAAGTATTAGTGTTTGTGTCTACCTGCTCAGAGACTGCAGATGGAAACCGATAGCTAAATCTGGTACAATAATCTTTTCTCTTTGTATGAGATTAATGTTTTTGTACATGATCCCTGACAAATAAATGTAATAAATTAAACTAATTACACATCCAGCAGGCATGGATGGATACTTATGTGTGTTTATTGTGTTTCTGTCTACAGGGCAAATGTAAGTTCAATATTCACTCTCCATCAACTCCTGAGGGAAATATGTGGCTCTTTAGCAGCTTAATGCTTCACTATGTTCTGACAGCTAGCATCGGCGTCTGAAGTGGGGTGCTGAGGGTGCTGCAGCACCCCTGCTGGATTGCGGACAATATGAGTATTGGAGTTTAAAAAAAGAACAGCTCAATTCTCAAAGTGGCAATCTCAAAGATTTTCATTTAAATAAATGTCTTTTATGTCACTATCTATCGCCAAATGACTTAACACAATGGTGATTGAGCCTATGGCCCACTGATGAAATTATAAGAAAGTCCTTGCATTTACAGTATTACGAACTGGGTGTCTGTGGCGACATTCCTGGTAAAAATACTGTATTAAGTTACTGCTAAAGCAAAGCGAACATTTCCTGCTGCTGCAGCTTCACATTAAAAGCTTTTAACGGGTGAAACACAAGTTGACTTTTATTATGAATTAGTCACAGGAAATGCAATGTGTTTGTCAATGAGCTTGCTATCGTTCATCAAAAATGCGTCTACAAAACAAGACAAAGGGCATTTTTGGCATTTTTTGACAGTGGACCAGTTTGAAATATTGCAGTAATGGAACAAGAAGGAGCAGCCACAGTGAGCTGTTAGAGGAAGAGCTGCAGGCGACAGGCTGCACACCTCCAACTTCTCAGCGAGGTAACCAACTCCTTTCACTCCACCCTGCTGACTGGAAAAAGGCCAGTTAACAGTTTGTTTTGCCGCCCCCAGATTTGTGACCTGCAGTATTAAACCACATTTCCTGTTACCACCAGTAACTAAGTGTTGCCAAATCAACCAGGACTGAAAGCCTAAGGATTGCCACTTTAACATTTTAATCACGCTCAGTACACACCAAATCAAATGACATTTCTGTTCTGACTAGAAACAAGGTTGATGAGAACAGTAATATAACAGTGAAGTTGCAGGACGTCAAACCAAAACAATGAGCTGAAAGGTGCTAAGATACTGCATAGAGATGAGGGGTTTGTCACTTTGAACAACTCATCTCATCTCATTTTTCCCTTGTTAATGTGATTAGGGCAGCTTTAACAACTGTTATACAGTGGGAAATTTTAATCTTGGCTATTTGAACACATTAACTTGTTTTCCTTGTAATATATTTTGTCCTAATAATAATGAAAAAGATTCCAACCTTTCTGTTATTAAAGACAGGATCACAAATGCTCCTCCTTTGTCCGTTAGCAAATTTAGCTGCCTCTATAAAATGATGGTACGTCTGAATCTTCTGGTCACCATCCAGGGAGTTTGGAGTCAAGGGGAACCCTGCGGATAAAGGAGAACAACAACCAACTTTAAAACTATTATGCTCTATGGTCTTTTGTGTTTTTACTTAATCATAATTCAGGGTATAGGATAAAGATACTAAAATTGAATGCAACTGCTACAGTAGGTCAGTTCAAGTCATCACATAGTACATGAAACCTTTCATCAGTCCGAGAAAGAAGGCAAGCAAGGCGCCCCCGGCAGGTGGTGGAGGGATGTGCATCCGAGTATTTCCCAGAGAAACTGTCCAAGCATCTTCCACCCGCACCTGGAAGGACTTCAGATCCTCCATTTTCAAATTCCCACCTTAGAGAAACATGTAGGATATATAAACTGCTTGTTTACCTTTTTTTACATAACATTTTCTGTCTATTCAAGTATACACCCCCAGCTTACCCAACCTATGTTGAAATTGCACAAACCTGCAGCTTTTATGTCTTGGATTAAGTCCTGTCCTATCTTGCCACTGTAGAAGGCATCTGCCCCTTGCTTTGCAATTATTTCCATGGTTTCTGCGAGTTTAGGAAACTTGAGGATGTCTCCTTTGCTCAGAACGGTTCTGTTCTTGTTGCATAAAACTTCACTGGAAAAACGTCCATGTAAAAGAACATATTATAACACAGGAAATATAAACAGAATACAAGAAGCAGACAAGAAGCAAATGCACTCTTTTCACACCGCACACATCCAGCTAAATCTTGCATTTGGGAAAAGCAACATTTCACACAAACATTTCTGAAAGAAAGTGAGCACTGCTTTGATCTCTGGGTCAGAAAACCCTGCTCCTGAAATGTTATGCTAAGAACAACAGTGTGCACCCTTGTGCTATTAGAAAACAACATTTTCACTTATCCAAAAAGTGTTCAAATGATTGTGTCAACTGGGTGAAACTATCATGCAATGTGAAATCCTAAAAGTTAAACACTCAAACAGTCAATTGTTAACCCAGGAGTAATGTAAAACTAGCATGAAATTAGTTAAACCAGGTATTTATAGGAGCACCCTTTGCTCCAGGATTTCTGCAGTGACACACGTATGAGAAAAGGCTCCAGTGAGGCTCAAACATTTTTTATCAATTTTTGGAAGTCACTAAGCAGTAGTGAGATGCTATACCAGAGAGAGGACTTCTCTACGTGATCTTTCACAATGTGGAAGTGCAGAATATTTCCCAGATACTGTGGCATAGGGATGCCCCCCCTGGCCAGTCTAATTGTTGGCTCAAACAGCTTGGCCCAAGGCAGCTTCCCATACTGTTTGTGAACTGCCTCATAGCCCCGCAGCTCTCCAGGAACGCCAATCCACTGGCTGCCTACAATGTACAGGTAGGAAAAAGTGCAGCAGCATTAAACAAACGATGTAAACCAATGATAAAAACTTCAGGTGGATTGGCTGTACGTGGAATAGAAAGGAAAGCAATACAGGAAAAACATGTTTTTGATGCAGTTTGGTGATATTATTTGTTCAGGTCAACAAATGTGATTACATACATAAAATGTTTAATGCTAGAAAACAACATCTAACATGTAGAGCAATGAAACAAGAGCTCCAATGAGATTTTTCTTTTATTTGATAGGTGGTGAGTTCAATCAAATTTAAGCGACAAGTGACACTTATCCTTATATCTGCTTACAACTACATTGTAGTGTGTTATAAACATTTATTAAATGTTTATTAGTGCTTATAAATGCTAATGAAATTACAGTGACTACATGAAGAAGCATGAGAAATAAATCTGTATTATAAGCTACTATACACTCATGGACAACTCTGCCTACCTGTGGTCAATCTGAATGTGGTGGGACAATCATTTAACAGGTCAGTTTTGAAAGACTGAGGGACGGTTTCTCTGAAGTTGTAGACTTTAACGTTGCCTGGGAAGAGATCAGCAATTAGAATGATTGGCCCAATCAATCATTATCATTATCACAAAATTCAAGTCACACTAATGAATGAGAAGACTCACCTGCTTTATTTCTAATAGTGAATATAGACCCTCCTCCAATCCCCATGCTCTGAGGATTGACCACAGATGTGCACAGAAGAGCTGCAATGGCGCCATCTACTGCCGACCCCCCCTGCTGGAGAATGTTCCTGGAAAACAGTAATTTTCACTGGATTTATGGGAAGTGTGTGAACACACATCAAATCTCTGACTGCTCACCCACCTACTCGCCCAACCATAGAAACACGTGTACACATTCTTTAATGGTTACATGATATCCCTGTAGATCTCGGGGTTCAGTGTTTCAGAGTGTCATAGTAACGGAGTGCTGCCAAGAGGCAAGTTTAAACCATGTGCTGGTTGAGGTAGACTTACCAACACGCAACATACCAGAAAGTTGCTGGCCATGGTGGAGCTTCTTTTTACCTAAGGTAAACTGTCTTTTTTCAAAATTCAAAATTAAAATTACAACTCATTTGTTTTAATTAGGGATATCCAACATGCTACACAACAGAGCATGTCATTAAGTATGAACCATTTCTGAAAGCTCTGAATGTTCTTTTCACAGAGGGGTTGGCATGGGGTCAGATGTGTTCACTGAGCAACAAAGAAGGCAGAGTTGGGAATGTTTTGGCTCTGTTAAGGTCAGGCCGACTCAGGGCCTTGTAGTTTGACGGGTTTAACAGAAGAAAAAGTCTGTGGAGGCGGAATGACGGAGTAAAATTTAATCAGAAGAATCTAATTAAAGAAGTCTCATGTGAACCGTTTAGGCAGAACAACAAATGCAATTATTGATACTGGTTTATGTCTTTACGCAGCAGATGTCACAAACTGATGATTTTTTTGAATGAGGGACAAAATCAAATATAGGTTATATATTTTGTGTATAAAGGCTTAGCAACACTAATCTGGTGATTTCATTTGTCTGTACTTTAGTTTGTTTTTTCTCCAAACCTGAGATGTTACAGTAGGCTATATACTGTAGGTGAGGGTGAAAAGTGAGTTTGGAAAAAGTGGAGATTATCTGCAATCTGGAAACAAGCTCCAAAAAAAAGCAAAAACCAGAGGAAAATGTTATACAAATGATATAGTTCAAGAGAAAACCACAAAATGTGGTGTCAACGGCAGGTTTTAAAAGACAAAGGCTGATAGATGCAGAGATTCCATTCACAGTGAATAGATACCTTATCAATGGTGTTCTTTAACTCTTTGTCTCATTGCTCCTCAACAGCAGGAATCCACACAGTCAGCACATTTAGTTTAAATGTCAAAAACATAAAAGGGTGACCTTAAAAGTTTCTCTCATCAGATGAACGTGTTACCTCAGCGCATCACTCAGGGAGCTCTTATTGTCTGTTTTTGCTGTGAACTGGGAAATGAACTTTCTGACACTGAATACAAAAGCCGGAAGAGCTACAAGCACATTGCAGTTTTAAAAAAACTTTATTTGGAGCTACTGACAGATTGATGGAGTTCACACTGTGGCTCACCACTGCATCAAATAACTGCATCAGAGAGTTCACCAGTGAAAGAACCCAATCTATTCAGGCCTTAATACAAAGATTAACATCAGTTAGTGGGTTTGGAAACCTATTTTTTTCCTAACAATCACATCAAATAGGATCGTTTTGAAATACATCAACAAGTGGGGAGGAGAATCAATGACCTGTGCACACAGTCCTGTAGGTATTATCTCTATTCTTCAAACAGAGCCTATCAAATCTCTTAAACTGCTTATCCCATTGCTCAGTTCAGCTTTTCATTTCACAGACAGGAGCAGCGAGGTGCAGCCTACAGAGTTCTGAATAACATGTCATTACTGTGACTAAAGAAACACATATGATGGAAATAGCACATACAGTACTTATATAGCACATGTGGTAACACACAACTTAATTCACTTCCTAAATTCCAAAAACATTCACTTCATTCACACATTTTCGTTTAGATACAGTGTGTTCAGCCAAACTCGGGTCAAATTCAGCACTGATTTCACCAGATTCAAAAAAAAATTAGTCGACTTAGAAAGTGACTTACCTGCCGATCTCGGAACAACGTTGCGAGTCTGCAGACACAGCCGCATGCTTGAAGCTGCCGCTGGGACATCCACTATCCACAAGTGAGGCGATGAACACGCAGACGAGAGTAACAGCGCAAATTAAAAAAAGCAATGTGAAGCAGCACACCATCCACGGCTTATATTTAGCCATTAAACTTTCTTTGCAGGAAACTTTGTGTTGTTGAAGAAACTGTTGCTGCTGACTCTCAGTGCGCACACACGCTCAATGAACACTGCTTTAATCCTAAACGTGGGTTTACCCCTCCCCTCCATCAACTGGCTGCTGTCCTTAAGTGAAAGAGAACAGCCGCAGGACGGAGTTACTGGATATCATTACTACTAATTACCAAAGAATATCTTTTTTCAACATCAGCCTTTCACACTGACTGGGAGACTGGGAATTAACCATGACGCAAGGGTATTCCCAGTTTGCTGCGTTTTTTTGTTGTTGTAATTTCAATGAGTGAGAGATGAGAATGCTGTAATGCTATATATGTTTATTGTTAAAGAAAATCGCAGTTGTATCAGTTCCAGGCAATTTGCCCCTTCTTTGGAGATTAACCAGTTTTCACAAATGATCAGATTCTGCAAAATATTTAGATTTGCGAAACATACATTTTTTTCCCTCTTGCTTTTCCTGCAGTTCCAACATTACTCACTACACACAGTATCGGGAAAACCAGCCTGTTCCCTGCATACACTGGATGTGATCTCTGTGTCAGTGACACGGTGGAGACAGGAGCCTTTAAACTGAGGTCAACCGCTGAGAACCGTCAACAAGGGAGAACAACATCTATAAAATAAAAATAGGCTTGAAAGGGTTTTCAGGCTCAGTGTTACAGTCAGTTTAAGTTTCATTGTAGTTATATTGACTCCTGCCATTGATGTTAATCACATTATGGTTTAGAATTAATACGTTTAAGTAAGGTGTTTTCTTAAATATTTGATTTTTGATCACATAATCAATTACAATATGGCTCTCACATATTTCCTACATAATTTCAGAAAGCAGTATTTTCCACAATGAATGTACAATACTGTGGGAGTATGTATGTATGAAATGTATGGATATGAAGGGAAGGTTAAATGTATGCATTGATATAGTAGTTAACCTAAGGGGCCTCGAGAGTTATTCACACTTGGCATGTTGGGAGTAAACAGATAAGATGGACCTTGGAGAAGTTCTAGACTCCCCTGATAATATTGAATTAGAAACAATATTGACCAATAAAGCTGTGTGAAATGCAATGATGTTTAAGTTTTGCAAGCTGTGCCAAGATCTTCTCTGATATCAGATTTGTGTTGTGATAAACTTATATATTCAAGTAAGAACAACTGAGGCTCATCGAGTTCATTCTTTTATTCATCAAAGTGAAGATTGATCAGAAGTGCAAGTTTGTTCACATCAAATACAGTGATTTGTGATGAAACAAAAACTTGAAAACTAAACTGAAAGTCAGTCAGAACCATTTGCCAGTATTGCTTTGACTGTTTCTAACTCTTAACACAAGTTCCATCTCTACTTTCTCACATTACAAAACTATTAAAAAACCAAACATCTGGACTTGAGCCACTGGAGTTGAAGCCACAGCACTCTGCTGAGGGAATGTCTGATTAAATCATGTATGATAGAGATCCTTAAATAAAGGCATCAGAGCCACAAAGTTTTTTTCAACAAGACAGCAGCATTTGGGGTACAAGTGAAGGATGATATGAGTTAGAAAAGGGTGTTTTTATGGGTGTGAGGTATGTGAAGCAGTGTTGTAGTTCTCGAGATCGGTCTTGGTCTAGAGACCGGTCTTGAGACCACTTTTTGAAGGTCTCTTCTCGTCTCAGTCTCAGACAAAGAGGACTCAGGATTTTATTTCAAAACCGGTCAAGATCACAACTGCCAGGATATCACTAAATTGCCCGTGCATTGATTTATTTGTTAACATCATTACTGTGATTGGATGTGAAACTTCCTGCTTCAAATGCAACCAATAATTTCTAATTTGAAATTTTTGTTACTGTTAAAGGCTGTCGCCCCTCCCCCCCCCTCTTCACACGCTATCCAAGAAAGTGATAGTGAATACGAGAGACAGAAGAAGAAACTGTAGCTGTCTGGGAGGAGATGTCAGCCAAATCTTCTGTAATAAAAATTGGCTACCTAAACCACAGAGTTCATCTGCAAAACAGTGTCCAAAAGAAAACACACAGCAGTATGTCAATCTCTGCAATGCAACGCTTACTGAGACAGCTGGGACCACACCAAACTTTTATCAGCACTTAGAAAAGAAGCATAAAGAAAGGTGAGCTAAGTATTAGTGAAGTTAGCAAAGTTAGCTAGCTAATGTTAGCAATCTGCCTCTGCTCTGTTTTGACAAATATATGCAGGTCTCAATTAGACGCCGGGTCTGTTTTTTATAGAAGTTCTTTGGGTCACCCGCTTGAGCTAGTTCTAAGCTGCTTAGGTCGTGCATGCAAATATAAATGTTTTAACTTTTGTCAGTATGGACATGCTGCACATCGTTTGATTGGTTAGATTCTCCAGTTCATTTTACGGAAAGGGTCCACCAAACAAAAGATTCAAAATGGTTTTTCATAAAAATCAATCCAAGTTGAAATAACTACAGTAACCTTAGGCTTTGATCGCTAGCTAATGCAGTGTTCACTTTGTGAGAAATTGAGGGGATAGGGAATGTGTTGACAAATTGTTGTTCCTAAGTTACATTTTTGTCTCAACCCCTCAAAGTCTTGGTCTTCTCTCGGTCTCATTACATTCTGGTCTTGGTCATGACTTGTTCCCGGTTTAGGTGGTCTTGATTACAACACTGAAGTGCTGTGAAGTGTGCAAAAAATGCCAGCAGCAGCAAAATGCACCTGTGCCTTTTGTGCCTCTCAGTACAGAGACTCGATTGTAAAATAAATTAATTAATTAAAAAATAAAAATTAGATTAAAATGATTTGAGAGTTTAATGTTTGAGTGATTCAATTTCCAAACATAGACCTATTTTTTTACTGGCAGTTTGATAATAACTGTGGTAAACGTCACAGCTGGAAGTGCTGATTGTTTCACTGAAGAATTACTAAAATAATTTAAATTTCTGTTTGCAGCATTTGAACTGATATGACAAATCCTTTAACTTCTCACCTATATGTTGAAGAGTAGACTCAAACCTGGTGGACTATGGAAGCGAAAGAATTTGAGAACCTGGAGTTATAAAATAATTACTTTTACCATCAGTTGTTGACAACCGCTGTGCCCATATATGTCACTCCATAGATGTCATAACTCCTTTCTACATCCAAAAGCATCTTGAAAGAATATGAAATGTTGACCATCAAACAACTGGTGTGTTAAAGGAAGCTCAGCAAATAAAAAGTACCAAAGTAAAGTTGGTGATGGACGAGGGAGTGATTCATGAGATGTGATGAACTTGTGACCTTTCACACACCTGTACTGAGCTGGTTGACCAGGCTACTGAAGGGCTACCAAAGTGTGTTTTTAATGTTGCAGCACATGATGACAAGCCACACTTTCAGTCGTGCATGTGACTACAGCAGTGGGTAACAAGACTGAGCATGTGGGCTGGTAGATTACTAGGTCTGCCAGGCAGGATGGCGGCAGAAAGCCAATCTGATAATCCATTAGCTAATTGCACATGATCACACATGGTTAGCCTGTGTGTGTGTGTGTGGGGGGGGGTTAGGCAATACCATGTGATATATTTAATGATCTGGTATACGTGCTGTCTTGACCAACATTTGCCTGGATGTGTTAGTGTCAGTGCTGGAAGTCACTCCTTGTAATGTGCAAGTGTGTCAGGTTCAAAAGACAGCACAACTGTCAGATCAAGTCATGAAGTATTTTTTGGCCCTAACCCAAACCCATTGTTTGCTCTGTCTACTCCTTTTTGTAGGCCTACATTAGATGTACTGTAGCTAATGCCATGACCCGGCTCTTAGGCCATGACAAAGAAAGGGATATCCTGATTCTGGACCTGAAGGGTCACAAAACACAAAATGCAAGCAGAAGCCCAGACAGGAAAAGACAGTAGTACATACAGCAATTCTTAGTGCCTTCAACATCGACTGTATATATAGATGGATGACGCGTCTCCACTTCCTCCCCATAAGCTGTAATGAAGCCAGAATATCTCATGTCCCATCCGCTAACATGGAGGCGGCAGGGTTTATGACCTATACTGCAGCCAGCAACCAGGGGGCGATCGAGATGTTTTGGCCTCACTTTTAGGGATGCTTTATATACAGTCTATGGTCCCTGGTTGTCCAGTGTGGCGGTCGCTGACTGAGGTGCTGAATGTGCTCTGGCAAAGGTGGCATCGACTGTTGGTGTCCAGGGTGCTGACCCTCAGCTGGGGCCAGAACTCTGGGAAGTCCAGTGCCATGAGAGTGAGCTGCTTTGTTCCTGCCATTGCTATGCATAGTACCCTTAAACGCTTTAATGAATTGAATCTTAGTTTACAGTAAGTTGTTTTAATTAAGTAATATTTACCGCAACACCAATCTTGTCTGTAATCTTGGCAAGTAGTTTTTTCCCTGTTAAATGGTTTTATTTAGGAGATTTTCCTTTTCTGAATCAAGGGTCTAAGGAGAGAGGGTGTCATATGTGATACAGACGGTAAAGCCTTTAGAAATTTGTGATTTTGGGCTGTACAAATAAAATTGACTCGACTTTACTTGATTTTGTACAGATTACACAGCGGTACAGGTATAGTGACTGACACCTATATATACAGCGTGTCTACAGTATATACAGTATGTTTTAAATGTACTGTATATGGTGCAAATTAATGATGCATACATATCGTGAGAAATCATTCCAATGCTGAAGGAGAGCACACTGATATGGTTTAAATGCATTCTGTCCAGTGCAATGTGCAATGGCCAGTTAAAACTTCAACACAAGGGGGAGATGGTGTGTATATTTTCAGTTGTGAACCTCCTTTGATCACCAATGAAACATCATCACTAACCTATAGGTTTGGTGGCTATTTTGGTACCTATAATTTCTACCTCATTCACACAGAAGCAGTTTGGTAAAATCAATAGTCCAGTTGAGGGTTAAGCCTGAGAAATCAAGGAGTATTTCAATTATAAAGTGTGTGCTTTCAAGTAAGAGGTTTTATATAGAAGAGGAGGCAATTCCAACTGTGTAAGAGAAGCCAGTTAAATGTTTAGGGAGGTGGTATGATGCAGCTCTAAGTGATAAGGAGCAGATCCAGGGGTTGAAACAGCAGTTAGTGATGGCATTAGGAGCATAGATATGTCAGACCTCCCAGGCAAACTCAAACTGTGGTGCCTGCAGTTTGGTCTGCTGCCACGGTTGTTGTGGCCCCTGAGAGCTAGAGAGAATGATTAGCTCCTACATTAGAAAGTGTCTGGGAGCCCCACACTGCCTTAGCAGGGTGGCCCTGTTTGGAAAAGGGATTTTGGAACTCCCTATAACCAGTTTAACAGAGGAGTTTGATCAGCAAAAGCAAGGCTGGAGATGATGCTGTCAGAGTCTAGGGATGTAGCAGTATAGAGTACAGCGCCAACAGTCGCAGTAGAAGGAAGTGGAGCCCAAGGGAGGCAGTTTTACAGGCTCAGGCATCACTTAGACATAGAGTTATTGTAGGGCTGGTGCAGCATGGCTGTGGTGGGTTTGGATTAAGCATAGCATAGCCTACATGGAGCAAAGCAACACAGTTGGCAAGAGGAAACTGGTTGTAGAGGAGATTCAGAGGTAAGAAGAGGCTGTTAAATTTGCAACAACAGGTATCTCTCAGGCAAAGCAGGTCCAGGTGATGAGTTGGGAATGTGTAGAAAAAAGGAAACCTAGCTGGAGTGTGGGGCATGGAAGAAGCAACCTTTATTTTCAGGTATAGCTTCACTTCTGCACATTCTGTCAGGGTGTAAAACAAGCCTGTCTCAAGGGTGATACACCTGGAGACATGCTGAAGTGTCTATCAGCAGCCATTGAGAGTAAGCGCTTAGAGGTAAACTCACTGGATGCAAAAGGGAAACAAGATGGGATTTTGTTTGTTCGTGAGGGTGAACAAGTCCGGCAGCAAGCAATTTTGAACAGGCATGATGTAGTACAGCTAAAGCAAAAGCAGGCAGTGAAAAAACATGGCAGGCACTGCAACCAGTTCTAGTGAATAGCTGTGGGTTAGAAGAAAGGTGAGTGACTGGGGCAAAGATAGGTAAGTGCAGAACTTTTAATGTTAACTCGTGATGCTATAGACAGAAGTGTGTTTTGTGTTGCTTGCTAGGATGAGGTAGCTGAAGTAACTGATAGTTTGGTGGATTGAGCAGCATGCTGCTGATGGCTAGATGGCTGGATCAACATGTTATTGCATGTTGTTGGCAAATTATGTTAGAAATGCAAAGAGGCAAAGTGTGTGCTCTGTTGATTGCCAAGTAGAGCAGCTGTAGAAGATTGTTTGGTTATATGGTGCCTCAGGCAGCATGCTAGTTGGCATGACATACTGTTAGCATGCTACTTAGCTTAAACATGATGTTTGTTTGTTCTAGTTGGTGGCTCAGGCAGTATCAGAATCAGAAATACTTTATTGATCCCCGAGGGGAAACTCTTTTGTTACAGCTGCTCACTATCACGTCAGTGCACACAGGAATAGAAGTACTAAGCAAATCAAAATATAAGACACTATAATACAGGTCAGATACATTTAGTACAAAGTGGATATAAGTATAAAATTAAAATAAGTGCAAAGTACAAAGTGGATGTACCGGTTGATGATAAGTATGTACGGTATAATAATACAATGTAATAATATAAGTAATAAGTAAAAGTGCATGTACTGTCAAATTAAGTGTTGCTGGTTAGCTTAGAACACTGATAGCATCCTAGTTAGGTTGTTTGGTTCATTTGGTGGCTCAATATGCATAGTTAGCCTGCCATGTTGTTAGCCTAACATGATGTGGTAGGTAGGTATGCTTTGTTGCTTGCCAAGATGAGGTAGCTGAGGGTGATTATTTGGCTGTTGCTTGGTGGGTTGAGCAGCATGCTGGCTACCTTGACATTGTGTCAGCTGGTTGGCGTTGGTTGGCATGCTGTTAGCTGGTGATATTGTAGAAAAAGGTGAATATAACCTGCTACGGAGGGAGTGTGTAGGTGCAGTTAAAGAGGGGGGTGGTTCTGGGACGCTGGAACACACTGTTCCTTCTCAGTGTTGTGGGACAAACTCAACGAAACACATCTGATGACCCTGGAGACTTGCCTGCACTCTTACACTCACACACTACTTCATCTTTATACCATATTCCTTTATTTGGTAAAACCAAAGAAGTTCATTAATTCAAGAAAAGTTTGTTATACCAGTGGGGTTGCTAATTAGTGGTTATTGGTAAGATAAGTGGAACCAGTTACTGTATACAGTGATGGTGGTCGGACAACTAAGCAGGTCAGCATTCAGATGAAGTTGCCTATCAAGCCAGTTGGGCCAGCCACTGTAGTTTAACCTGAGCAGAT
The DNA here is from genome assembly GCF_020085105.1 of Siniperca chuatsi. Taxonomy (NCBI): domain Eukaryota; kingdom Metazoa; phylum Chordata; class Actinopteri; order Centrarchiformes; family Sinipercidae; genus Siniperca; species Siniperca chuatsi. Next base: position 13,658,023 of record NC_058059.1, read on the forward strand.
ACAATGTAGATATAAGCCTGGGTCATGTTGCCGAGTATCTGCTCTTTGATTGAATGAGAATTTGAGTTAAAGGTAAGGTAGGTCAGGGCTAGAGAATGGTGTTTCCTGTCATGGGGCCTAGTATCAGGTCAAAGCATCATTTAACATGAATACTTTCATAGGAATGCTCACCTAAGTTTTGGCGCATTTTACTATTTACTGATGACTGAAAGAGAAAATTCAAACAAAGTCTAATACTATTAAATATCTAATATGAGATTACAAATTACAGCATTTAGACATAAATACTCATATCTCTTTCTTTTTAAGTTAAGTATTACCATTGCATCTGTTGTAGCTGAATTTGTACACAGCAGGGATATTAAAGAGTAACTAATGCCCTTTACAAGACCTGTAAATAGAACACCCAGCCAGAAAACACATGCTCCCAGCCAGAAAACACATGCATATTAATGTTAATTATTGTTTCATTAGTTTAGTGTCACAGCCACAGACCTATTCTTTTCATTGTAACTTGGTGTGAATGCCTACAGTACTGCATTATAATCACAAGGAGTTGGGTCATTTAGTTTATTTTCAGTTATGAAGCCAATTAATCTCATACAAGTCAATGTGTCAGAATTTATATCTTCATAGTTGAACAGCACAGAGATGGTGCAGGAGCATATTTTGCAAGGATACCATACTGTAGGTTGTTGCGTTCCTATAAATAGTGCATAGTTATTATTCTGCCCTCCCTGCGTCAAACCAACCCATCCATGCCAGCCCCTATTCACTCAGATCCATCATACAGTATGTGTGCACTGCACCTTTACAGCTCTGTCCATGGGATCTGTCAGTCACAGACATTTTTTTTTCTCCTTTTTTGTAGTCTGTTACCTTTGTCCTTCTTCAGGAGAATGATCACTGACCCCTAACAGTCACTTGTCTTGTTTTTGTTAATGTGTTGTTTGGATGATATAATTGCAAGCTATATATAATTGGAGGCTGATAGACAGATGAGTGACCAATATATATATATATATATATATATATATATATATATATATTATAAATAGTTCCAGAATATTTTTTATCTGGCTGAGTCACCCCTGAAGAGCAGACAGAATATGTCTTCTTTTAAAAATGTAACAGGGCAGCTGAGGAAAGATGGAGGAGTACATTGAAGATAATTTGGATTCTTGATTTCACAGATAATGCATCATCCCAAAAATATACACTCCTGCCAAGTCAGTGCAGTGCATTAATGCAACTATGTTTTGTTGTAGTACATTTGCAACTAATGCTTAAAAAAACAGCTAAAGACACTAATATATACGCACAATGTTGTGAACTTCATGTTATTCCACCATTTGTTACTCTTTACCAAAGAAGTAAGGAAGTATAAACATGGCAAGTATGAAAGGCATAAACTTGAAATACTAAGTCAGAACATGGTCATAAAATCCAGCCCTTTAAACAGCTGGTTTTATTTATGACTTCTATATGAAATGTATATGTATGGAGATTAGGAATCAGAATAATTAGATAATACAGTATAATTGAACACAGTTCTTTTATGTGAATATATTAGGTCAGCATTATCTGTGCTTGTCTTATCAGAAATATAATAATGTGTCCATATTTGTTCTTTATTAGTAAAAAATCACTAGTAAGTTGCAGTAGTCTTTATTTCACTCCTTTTATCCGCCACATTCAAAGTGAAACACACCCGCTGTGTTTGGTAACAATAACACTGATTGAACCGCACCAGCCCTCCATTTACCGAGATGAAACCATTATTGGAGTGGGTGGAAATTAAGCAGTTTAAGCTCAAAGGAATCAACACCTCCCTCAGAGCTGTGGCTGATTGGAAATAAGCACACGAACACATCACCGTGTCCTTATATCCACCCATTAAAAGATTCCTTTCAGGAAAATGGACCCTTTGTTTTTGACAGTTTGTTAGTCCAATGTGCCTAATGGGCTATCAACTAGCTATCGATTACACTTCAGCACACCTGTACACCTGTTGTGTGACAAAATAATCTCAATGGCTTTTTCTTAGCTTTCAACAGTGCTGACCGTGAGAATGTTATCCTCATTGTAATGTATATTTACAATAAAACAAAATTTTATGATACCACACACTGCGCGTGTTTATTTTAATTCAAACTTCAAACCAATTTGGCAGCAACAAATATTACATTTTGTTCTGCAAGAACAGACAAGAACACAGACAAGAAAGACCTTGTGATTGATTCACACTCCCTCACTGTTCATAGATTCTAGTGACCTTATCTAAATCCTTTTTTCACTGGCAAGACTTACCAAAACATACAAGCTGTCGGTACAGCAGCACCAGGCACACACTTCCATGATGGACCACGGGCTCAGACTCTCAACTGCAACTGGTCTTATATATAGCTTGCAGTAATGTGCCACACAGGCCTCAACACTAACTTTTAAAAGTGGTTAGACGAACTTTTCACCCCACTTTTATTTGCTTCGCCACGGTCTCTAAAACAGAAGCCTGTGCGCACACGAGTTAATGCACCAACACATGTGCAGCATTGTCTGGTTCCGGCTCCGACTGTAACAGCAATATTTAAATATCACTAATGCAACAAATATTAAAAATGTAATAATGCTCAAGGTTCATAGACAAAACAATGTTTTTTTTGCTAGTCATCATTATTAGCTTAAGCCTATGGCATTTTACACTGCATAAGTTAGCCTAGTGACTTTTCCTCTATAGCTTAAGAAATTACATATAATTTATACATTTCTTATTCTGTATTGGTTTAGTCACTGCATTTCTTGACAGAACACCATGGCTGAATTTCAGCGTTACGTAACGAGTTGCCTTCAACTTTGACTTCATCTGGCTCTGCTCCGTCTGTGTGCTCAGCCCTGCCCTCGGTGAAACACAGGACAACACAACACACAAGAACTGGTTGCCAATTTCTCAAAATGTTTGCCAATGGCAACCTGGCAACTGTCAAGCCATGCCACAGATAGCTTACTCTGCCACCTACTGGCGAGTGCAATAAATGTGTAACTCTAAATAACTAAATGTTAAAGTATATTATTATTATTATTAACAAAATGTTAATATAAAAAGGAACAGGGCAAGAAAACTTGTTTTTTGGGGTTTTTTTTTCAAAACACAGGTGCAACATCTGCCCACCTTCAACCTGAGCAGAGGTGTAATCAGACAGAATAAGTGTAAACACCTGCAGGGGCATTAAAAGGAATTAGGGTAAATACAAAAGTATAAACATTGCCTTGCAATCTGAACATTTTGTAAAACTCAAGTGAAAGTTGTTTCCCAAATGGCTTTACAGTAGCAGGGAAAGTGTTTCTCTTTCATGTATATATGTACATATATGTATATGCGGGTTCATAGCTTCCTATGATGCTCTCACCCTGAGTTTTGTGCCTGTGTGATGGCTGCACCTGCTGCCACCTGGCTGATTTGAATCAGGCAACCCACTCACCTTAGTTTTCTTTATAGTTTACACTTAATAGTTAATTTCTTCATTTAGTTTGACCTTTTGACCTTATGCACATTACATGTACATTCACATTGCACATAAATGATGACACATTTATCTGTGGTTTTGTTTCATACATCATAGTCAGTTTATTTAGCATTGTTGGCAGAACATTAGTTTTTATTTGTAGCGCGCACATTTAGTTATCTTCTGTACAGTCACACTTTAGTTTAGTCTTTAGTTAAGTTTAACTTAATAGTATCTTAGTTTAATTTATTAATTTATTTTTAGTTACCAGTGCTGCTGCTGGAGGGACATCTTGCTTTGGGAGTTCTAATTTAGAGATTTTGTTTATTTCTTTAGACTATATTAGTTTGTTGGTGCTTTGGTTAATTGATAAATGAATCATACAGTCAGATTAATTGTCCTGCACTGTGTTATTCGTAGCTGAGTTGGTAGTGTTACCACTTAATTTAGAAAATGGTCTCATCAGCCATTTTATCTGTTCCCCTTTGTGTTCTAACTAGGATGGATGGATGGGTCAAACACAGGATTTGTACCCAGGAGACCGCAGTTCCTGTCCCGTGTGAAACAAAAAGTCAACGTTGGCTTAGGGCTTAAACGATTTCTCGAGTAACTAAATTACTAAAAATTATTATTATTATAATTAGCCTACATACAGCGCACTGTGTTTCGCACGGATGATTTTTACTGTCGCACAACGCGCTCACGCTGTGAGTGAGACGTTCAGAGCGTCTTTGCTGTGATTTGACAGCGCGGATTACAAAAAGGAGGAAGAGAGAAAACAGCGAGGGCCACAGAGAAGAGACAGAAAGTGTCCACGAAAACTCTGTACAGTGTGTTTGTCGTAAAACTGAACTAGCCGACCACAACAGCACGACGTCTGTGCTTCAGCATCTCAGCAGAAGTCTGCGACACGAGGTGTATGAAGGCTAGGAACGACTGTAGGCTACGTTAATTATGGCTATATGTGTTAATTATGTAATTAGTTACCAACACAAATCAATGTGGTGGCTAGTTGTGAAAGCCTGAGCGTCGTTCATTATTATGATGGTCACTTTCCTGCCCACTCGTTTTTGCCTTCTACAAATGCCACAAATAGCACAATTAAGGCTTACATTATGCCTGAGCTAAAGCAAAAGCTGTTTGTTTTTGCATTTCAGAACACGTTTTCTTTAAAACCCAGAATGTAACATGGCACTTAAATATACCAAATGGGTTTAGTTTTGACAGATATTATTGTATGTAATTCTATTTAAGCAATAAAAATGTCGATTTTTCTAAAAAGGAAACCAATTAGTTCATTTTAAGAGACCTGTCTTATATCCTCTTTTGTGTTACTATATTTAATAAAGCCAAAGTATTTCTTATCCAATTAATCGATGGAACAATCGGTAGAATAATCGATCACTAAAATAATTGATTGCTGCAGCCCTAGTTGACTTGTTTTAACATGATTTACTAATGTAACTTAGTTATTTTAACCCAAACCATGATCTTTTCCTAGACCTAGCCAAGTAGTTTTGGTGCCTAAACCTAACTAAACTGCGACCATTTCACAACGTTAACCACTAGTTTTATTATTGCTACCATGACGACGATGGTCCGGTAGCCTGTCGCTGGTAGCCTTCTCTCCAGCGGTCATAGGCCTATATGTCGTTTTGGGAGTCATTGGCAAACGACCTATTCTGCTGTTTAGGTATGAGGCCGTGTTGCATAAAACGTATTACTTTGGTACTTCTTTGAGATGAACCAGTGCCCAGATAAACAGAAGCCTCGCCCACCTCCGCCAGACCTCCTCTTTCCAAAAATTACAAAGAGAGGAAAAGGAAGACAGTGGAGGGCATATTAACAGGAAACCAGAGAGGGGAGTAGCGCATACATGAGGCATTTCATGGTAGGAGGTAGAATGCACTACTGCTCACCATCCTCTGAGCCACTAAATAAACAACCTGTGGGAGCAAGAGAACTACCTTTGTGCCTGCACACAAAAAACCCAATCACATGATTACTGCCATTTGGCTCTGACCTCTGCCTTTATAAAGTTTACATTAAGACTCAGTTTCCTGACTGCTCAAGATGATGCACAATGCTCTAGGACACCTTGAATATTGTAATATGTTTATCAGAATGTTGTTTATTGACTTTAAAGTTTAAACAGCCCTGACAACATAATCTGTGAGAGGAAGAAACTACTTTTTTTTGCTGCTGCTGCCATAGTCCATGGCCATGACCAGGTTTTTTAAAACATTTTATTTTAAGAATTTACATGGGAAGCACGTCTTTATTTAAGTTATTCTTCTGCAGTATTGTGACAGTATCTTGACACAGTTTGAAAATCTGTCAGCTGCTGCACTGGACCATAAAAGGAAGCATCAAAAATGATTTGAGCAGACCTTCGAGCGCTTCATGATAGCAACTTGTGATCCAACCTGTGATCTGAGGAATGACGCAACATCATCATACACACAAGAACACAATGTAATCAAGTGTATTTTGACAAAATGATGTTGCATTTTTACCAATTTCATTAATCTTGATAATTTATTGTATTGGTATTTTATTTTTGTCCAGGCCACTGTGTGTCTCCTATTGAACTACTTATTTTCCACACAATCTGGGCACAAGAATTTCATTGGACAGATTCTGTAAGAAGTGTAAACTTTTGCATAATTATAAATATTTCCATTATAAAATGTGGCGGCCCATTACTTTGGATAGTTTAAGCATCCATCACACGATGGTCTAGAAGCTACATTGCAAACCTGCAAGACATTCTTCATCATTGAAATTCAAAACTGAGCTGAAAGTTTAAGGTTAAGAGGGGCTGACTGACTCCTGAATAAATATTTTATTATTAAATGAGTTGTGCTGTGGTTCATTGGAGCATTCAGTTAATTATCATATCAGTCTATTGATGACAGCAAGGCTTTCATCTGAACTCGAAACCTGGGTTTCGTCAAAGTATCAGTTTCTAGGTTCATGCTGGTTTCATTTGATCCCGATTGTCTTATTTTAGTGTTGATGTTACATCCTACACAAAGTGCCCATCAGATGAGTGGGCAAAATGTTTTGATGATTCAGATGAGGGAGCTCTTTCTTCACCTTGTAGGCCCCAAGCTGCTGTGTGGTTAATTATTTATCCCGCTGATTAATCTTTCAGTAATACCAAACTGTGTCAGGGGACGAGGTTAATGGGGATGCAAAATGTGATCAGAGATCCAGTAAGAGTCAGGGAGAAGGAACCATTCAGGATTTTTAAAAAAAAGTACAGTACAGGATGTATAAGTCAGCGCCATTTGTATTTCTACTTTAAAAGTGCTTTATTGGCATGAAATATGAAAATGATGAGAATGACACAAAATTAACAACAAATAATTCAGTTTTACTAATTAATTTTCTTGATATAGTTGTCAAAGAACATATGATATACTCTTTCAATCAATGTTAATGATGCTTTCATTTGGAGACGGTTATTCAAAAGGTTTCCAAAATTAAATGATTTCCAAAATTAATGCATCAAATGGTTATCAAAGATGTTTGTAGTTTGGGGTCCCTCCCTCAGCTGGGCCCTGGACACTTTTCTATTGCGGTCCAGTCTGCAATGACCCTTTTCTTTTGAATAACATTTTAATATTTTATATGCAAAACTATTTGTCCCAATGAGACGTTTATTCACTTTGACAGATAATTCTTGACGGTCTTCAAAGCTCCAGAATAAGTGAGTAAGTGGATCTTCTTAAACTGAGAGTGTTTTGCCAAAAGATTATTATTCTTCACCCAGGACATCAACAGTATACCGAAATATTACATTACATATATTCCAAATAATTGTGCTGTTTTTGAACAGAGCAGCAGCTGAGTGCATTTCAGCACTTGCCATGAAAGTTAGTTTGGCCATCTGACCCTGCTGAGAGTTGGATGTTGTCGGGGTGGTAGGGATTGGGGGGATAAATGCAAAAATAGAATGTGACATGGCCCCAAAAAGAGAGAAAAAAATACCCATTTAACTTTGTTTTTGTCAGATTTTTAAGCCATGCATTTTTTTTCTCTTTTGTTATTTCTATGTTGTTGGTCTTTTTTTAAAAACGTGTTTATGTTGTTTATTACTGCACACCACATTTTCCTGTTGTTTTTTACTCTCTCTGTCTCTGTGGACATTAAATGGGCCATATTGCACCCTGAGGCTTGCATGTCCCCTGCTGCAGCCCAATGTCTACAGAAGGGGAAAGCGTGAGGGAGGGGTGTATGAAGAGCAACATATACAGAAAGTGCTAGAGATAAAAAAATAAAATATTTTAAATAAACAAGATTCACACATCTTATAGGAATGATATTTTCCAAAGCTCAGATCAAAACATCAGAATTTCTATTGATTATCAGAAAAAAGGAGAGGAGAGGATGTTGTGTAGTGTAACTGGCAGGGTTACACCTGATGATGACTGTACCGCGTGACAATGGCTCAGCACTGGTGACACTTGCCTGCATTTGATGAGATGCACAGAGGATATAAAGGTAGCAGAAGAGTTAAAGCAGGCCTATGTTGGGGGAGGGGGGGTGAAGTGAAGATACTTTGCCTCTCCCTGGAGCAGAGGAGGCAGAGACACAGATGTCAGAGAACAAACATTCCCCAGAGAGAAGAGGGCAAAATCTGCTCATTTCTCAGCTTGAAACTGTTGTCACAGTTCATGAGAGCTTGAGTGTCTAATTGGCTCGGTATATTAACATCATTGCATGCTTTTTGCCCTGCATCCCTGGACATCTGCTGTGAGAATTATGACCCTGGGTGTGCAGATGGGATGAGACTGAAGGACTGTCACGCTTTTATTTTGAGTGGTTTATTTTCTCCCTTTTTGAACTTTGCTGTTATTATTTTGAGTGTTTGTTTGTGTTCACGCATTGGCACCATTATAAGACTCATATTAAGCAACCATGTTGCTTGTATGGGTAGAATAAAAATGTCTTTGACTCATGCAGGCAAAAGTTGGAAAGCTAACTGAGTGTGAATTTTATTTATTTGCACAAAATCAAATAAATACAAATAACAATGGGAACTAATGTACAGGGAGAGGGAAACCTATTCATTACTGAGATATTATAAAACAATATTCACATTGTCAGATATATAATAAATATATATATAAAGTATATGGCATAAAAAAATAACAGACCCAGTTTGGACCCCTAACATTTGAAAATGGACCTCTCACATTGAGAGCTTTGGGAAGATGACTCTCTGGTTGAGAGAATTAATCTGTGAATTTGTTTGAATAGATTTTCTACTCGAATATGTTTTATCTCATATCTCATTTCACTAGTTTGCTTTTGATGCTGACTAATAAATAAATGGTGCCTCAGTAATTCCAAAAAGGTTATGTTACTATTCATAGCTCAGAAGGCCTACTAACTGCTGAAGTGTGTAAAAAAAAATTCACCTTGTCATCCTTTTTGTGTCATCCTTTTTCATTTTTGCTCCTTTATTTTCACCTTTTCATTCATTTTGCTTTATTGTGAGTCTTTAGATTGCATTTAGTTTAAGTATATGCACTTCAAACAGGACTCAGGGCTACTCTTTGACATGCGTGAAAAAGACATCTGTCCACTGGTACTAATGTCACCGCAGCCACTTTTTGAGTGAATCTGTCTGTCTAACATCATGTGTCCATTGATGCTTGTGATATATTTAAAAAGTGTTTCTTTGAACACATGTTAAGTAGCTCGAAACGCTCAAACGGGGGTTCTACAGTAATATAATCAAGCGGCTCATTATGCCAGAAATGATCTGTAGTGACGTGGGTCTTAATGAACTTTGCGCGTGGACATGCGTGTGACACGCGGCAGCGCAACACAGTGCTGTCATCCAAAGTCCTCGGAGCCTCCTGTAAGGCGTCAGACTGACCGCCTGGCTGCCAGATCAGCCTGCATTTCACACCTACCTCCAAATCAGGTGGCTGCTGCTTCAGCTCCATCACCGCGGACTGTGCAGTGATGGTCGAGTGTGTGGATGTGGATTAGAGACTCGGGTCTAACTGGCTGATGCGGAACACCTGCACGTGGCGGAGGACTGCCTTCTTTTCCTTTACTCGACCTCCAGCCTCCAGCAGCTTCACTTCGCCCGTCAAGCGAGAGAAAGCGAACGATGAGCTCTTCTCTCCCCAAAAGCGAGTCCACCATTTCTCTGCTGAGATCATCGGGGCTCAACCGCAGGTCCGGGCACTCGAATAACGGTCCACACGACCACCGGAGCCACCGCACTCACCATCAGTCCACCGGAGCTGGAGGAAGTGATGATGCAGGCTGCACTGAGGACTGCGAGACGAGTGCGCGGAGACCTCTCTGCCAACCAAGACATGCCGACTCCCGAAATGTAGGTGATCACCGGGTGCAGAAAAGCCACTCTCACCGGCAGGCGAACATGCTGGATGATGGTTACGCTCAAGAGGACGTGAGACACCGGACGAGCCGGCATCAGAAAGAGCGCAGCAAGTCCTCCAGGTCCAAACTCGCCCATCATCACCACGACTCCTCTCGAGGTGAGCTGCCTCCTGCGGCGCATCACCAAAGCGGCTCTCGGCAGGACAGGAGGACCTCACCAACTCCATCTTATCCAAAACAGTCGGACGATGCGGCTTTCTTCTTCGAGCCCAGGGAGAGAGTCATCACCGGATCATCCTCCAGTCTCAGCTCTGACCCAGCTGCGACCAGCGCACCTGTCCAGCCCGCAGCCAGCCGCCCATCCAAAAGACTGAGCGCAGCCGCGTCTGAATATGACTCTAGTCTTCATCCCATAGTGAAGTCAGTCTTTGGGCAGGTAAGTGGCCGTGAAGAGCACATCAAACTTTTGAAACAGTTTGAAAAGTAGATTAAAAGCACACCCCTAGGTGCAGCGAATATAAGTTTGTATTTTAATCTTTTAGTTCACCAAATCAACATTTGAGCTATTTTCGTCTTTCGTCGTACTGAAATGCAACAAAAAAAGTCGATTTTAAATAGTGTCCTATTGCTCAAAGCTCACTAATGCGCTGTTACGTGTGGGTGTTTTGTCGTGTAACACAAGGCAAAGGGCAAAATTTCAAGCTGTAAAATAAATAAATCATCAGCAGCGGCATCATCATGAATGAAGAATCCAGACTCAGAGCATTTGGTGGGAACTGGCACAAAATGTCATTAATCAGTAGGCTATAGCTTAATTTAAGCTGTCCTAAACTGTCTTCTTGTCCAAACAAAAACCTGACATGTTGATTACATAGAGACACTCATTCATTTAAAAAAGTTATACATATAGCCTATATAGGAAAATAAAACTGGTTCAGGTATTGTGCCAATGCAGTCACGTTTATTTCACACACACTGTCTCAATGTGGCTTTATGGCCACACCAGCTTCTCTGTAAGATGACAAGAAAAAAACTCCCCAAAAACCTTTACAAGTGGAAAATTTGGAAGAGACAATTTAACAAGAGAGATCCCCCCTCCATGGGGTGGGGGGAAGCAACTAAAAATAAGAGAGCTAATTTACAAAGTTCATCAATGAGAGTATAAATCCAGTATCAATGTGATAGGACAAAAATAACCCAGTCCCATATCCAGTCTTCACACTAGTCCCAGTATAAGAGGGACCCGGTGTATCAGTCTTGGTGGCTCAGTCAACATTATGTCATATTTTGAACAAAGTGAAAGTTTGATATTCTACTGCCAAATTCACTGCAGCGTGGATTCTTATTAAAAACTGTGTCACTGCTGCAGGGCTGATTAGACGACAGCAGGTGGAGGTCCACAGGTGAGATGCAGGTGAAGCTGGAACCTATTAAAGCCCCAGCTGACCAGATTAAAAATGGATGCATGCATTCAGTGAGTCAAATCTGGCTCCTGTATGTATCTGGTATCCATCAGCTTCATGATTGGGGACTGTCACCTGAGCAACAGCAGGGGATCAACTTTCCCGCTGTGTGGAAAACTTTTCAATGTTGAGTGCTTGTCACTCACACACACACACACTCACACACACACACACACACACACACACACACACACACACACACACACACACACACACACACACAGGTAAGTAAAGTAAACCATTTATATACTGATACACATTGAGGTGATACAATCTAAATATCATTTATCTCAACAACTTTTACTGATACTGTGGTGAGTGATGGTCAACGGCAAATAAAGGTTGTACCTCTTCTTCCCTGCATCACCCGTTCACCTACTAATACATTTTTGGCGAGGTACTGCACCTCTCCTGTGACTCCGACAGATCGTGCAGTACAGTAGGTTATCTATTCTCTCCTGTCTTTTTTCTTGTTTCATTGAAATCCTTCTCTCTGTGATAAAAAGCTCAAGAGGAGACAATTACCTCCGCGAACGCTAATGTGTTCCAGAAATAACTCCTCTCAATCCAGGCCAGAGCTTCAATCAGTCTTAGGAGTTCCAGTGAGGCAAAACCCATGCAGCGGTGTGCTATATAAAGTCTCTAGAGCTGCTGACGTGTGTGGAAACAGCAGATATTTTGGCATTTCCATCAAATCTATAAATGATCAGATGACAAATTCTGATATTTTCCAGTGAGCAAAGTATTGTGTTGTTGTACATTTGAATAGTTATGTTGACAAATGATACTGCAGCTCTGAATGTTTTTTGGTAGGAGGAATGTGAACTATGGATGAAACAAATAACAAGACCACTCAGTTATCAACTCACATTCAAAACACATCAAACGTTTATCAACGAGTTTTCAAAGAGGACAAGTTTGTCTGTTTTCTGTGATGTTGTCACTGTGAAGTCACATCAGACGCAGCTGTCAATAGTCAAAAGCAATTTGCACATCAGTGTTTGTGTGGAAGAGAGCAAGAAAGGGCGAAAGATGTCTGCGTGAGAATGAAAAGAAAGAAAACAATAGAAGAGCGAATGAAACTGAGACCGCTTATGCATGAGTGTTTTGTTGCACCTGCTCTGCATCTTACCCAAGCTGTTTCATTTTAGAGACCACGCAGTCATAATAACATGCTTTTAATGCTCCTTGAATAGATGTGGCAGCGTAGCGCAGAATGCAGGGTGAGATATTACACACTACAAATTCTTTCATTTCATATTTTCTTATATAACATCAAGATCTGCATACAAGCCCAACAGAACTCGTTCGCTGCCAGTGGAAGAAGCTAAAAATAGCCCATCAAGACCTGATTATGAGAGACTGGAGGAGGGCAGAGTGGTTTTTTTGTGTTGGTTTTTTTATGTCTTAGTAAAAATATTTAAATGGCAAACATGCTACTTGACAGAACAAATTTGAGAAAGGGGTGAATAAAAGAGCTGGTTTTCAGCATGTGCTGACATGTTTCTCCAAGCTACGCTTTCATATTCACAAGATGAATCATGATTAACAAAAAGGCTAGTGTGGGGGTTAGAATAAGGACAAATGTGAAATGTGGTTAGCTCCTTGAATATGTTTTGCAGCTCGATAGTTACAGATAGGTTGTGATACAGTGATTCATTAGATAAAGCATTTTTAATGTAAAAATTCATATATTTAAAGCTGGCGTGTAAACAAAACTCCCATTATTTCTTCACATTCAGGCCTTTAAACTGTCCAGGTTACACCAGACACCTTGATGAAGGACAGAGCATGAGCGTTTCTTTTTGTCCCAGTAGAAATGTAGTTTCTATTTTAAGAGAATCTGAACAATCACCACACCCCTCAGTTTTTGTGACCTTTAGTGACCTTGTTCTACAAACCCTCACTGAGGAAATTTGGAGATGCGGTTCAGACCGGTTATTGAAAGATGTCTCTTATCTACTGCTGGGAAACTGTCATTGAGCAGATGACAATGTTCTTTTCAAATTAAATTTAGATGAAAGGATATGCGTATTAACCAGCAGAGGGAGCAAGTACCATTTGCACTAATAGGTCTAAACTCAGAGTGTGTGTGTGTGTGTGTGTGTTTGTGTGTGTGTGTGTGTGTGTGTGTGTGTGTGTGTGTGTGTGTGTGAGACAGAGAGGGAAAGATTAACACTCCACTGTGTGTCGCATCAGTGAGACAGGGGAAGTGAAAGGACCGGGAAAGAAAGTGAAGGAAGCGAGGCAATTGGATAAATCCGGAGGAGGACAAAGGATAAAACAGGCAGAGAATGACTCTGCTTGCAGACCTGATGATTGTTATATAAGACAAACACTCATCAAGTTTCTCTTTCCTGCTCCCACCTGACAGCTCGGGAGACAATGTGAGGAAAGGCCTTAAAACACAGATTAGCCTCTCACTTCATCGCCTGGTTTTCCTATGACTTGTCTCGCTCTTGCACCCACTGACGCCTCCTGTCTGCCTCTCCCTTTTCCTTTTTCTTTGCTCTTACAAAACCTCTCTCCATCTTCTCCCCCTTTCCTTTGACGGGGTCACACTAACCTTGATGACGTCCGAGGAGGAGTGAAAAGAGAGAGGAGGCATGCATTACAAAAAAGAAAAACATGAGTAAAATAAGGAGAAAGATCTCGGTGCAAATGAGAGGAAAGAGAGTAGCGTCATCGTATTCACCACAGCATATGCCTCCAGTATGTTTAGAGTACAACAGGCTATTTTTAGACACAGATGGATATTTTTATATCCGTGCTGGCATAGAAGGAGGTAGAAAATTCACTCTGTGGTTAAATCCCTTTTTGAGATGAGGATTAGGCAGTGAAATGTAAGAGCCTGTGCGCACAACTGCACGCGCTGCAAGTATAAGCGTATCGTGTGCGTGATGATGCTATATATTCATGGACACCTGAGGCTGAAAAGGGAAAATCAGTGAGAGACACTGCGAGACAGGGAAATGAGACAGAGGACAGGGAAATGAGTCAGAGGAAAAACAACAGAGGTTTAATTGACTGAAATGAGACGTCAATATTTTCCCCCTGCTGACGCACTAGACGTTTAACTAGACTAACAGCTGTTTGTACATGTAGTACTATCTGAAATAATACTGAAATACCAGAATAATCTGCATGAAAGTTTTAGCTATTCTGATTGGAATAAATTAATCGACTGTAGGATAAAACTGTGACGTCTCAGCCCAAGCACAAGAAGATGACGCAAGAGTGCATTGTACGTTTCTTTTCACTGCCTAGACGTCCTCTGATGACAACAAAAAAAACGCACAAAAAAATCTCATTATCTCTGTATTTCTCTCTTTTTCGTCGCATCAGAATACACTGTGAGATAAACTTAGCAGCTTTAGAGAAATAATCACGTTTGACCATGACATGATAACATTTCATTCCACTTTGTAAATAAAAAGAAAGATACAAAATGTTGCCATATAGTAGTACATTTAACAATTCTCATTTTGAAAAAGGTTGATGATCAATGCATGAGAGCTTGTTATTACACCACTCCCTTCCTTCCTCCTCCTACATCTCTCAGCTCTTTTAACACACTTGATGGCAGTTGATGAAACAGGATTATATTTGACCTCAAAATAATCATTACAAAGCAAATGCAATTATTACTGTTTCCTCTTGGAATGAGCTTCTTGTTAGTGCATGCATATAGATTTCTTTGCATTGTGTGTACAATGAATATTTTGCCAAAATCAATTCATATATCTGTGTATGACTCCTGAAAATTAGCACCCCAATAATCCTTGGATATTCACACGAATCTTCTCCTGAGATGTTGGTTTGCAGTGTGTAAGCAGTAAATGTGCAAAGTAAATTGTGTGAGTGAGAGAGGGTGAGGGAGAAGGATACAGCCACAGAAAGAGAGAGAGAGAGCGGAGGGAAATGGATCCCATGCCCGTGCACACTATGGTCTGACATTATGAGAGCTGACGGCTCCTGTGTCTGATGTCTGATGTGTTCTGAAGTTCACAATGAGCCTCCGGTGAGAGGCTGGATGAATCATCCGCAGAACAACACAGAGGAGCTGCAGAGATATTGAATGGGAGCAAGATCTGAAACGACTTCGGCGTGAATGTGTTTATTAAAATAGCAGAGAATAGACAAGGTCGAACAGGAAAGGGAAACAAGGATGTTCATTAGTGTTGCAATGGCCGCCACTAAAGTGACCTCAGGAGGGAATACTGCTGGTAAAAACCTAAAATGAGGATTTATACTGTGTGATGTGGTTTGTAGTTTTAGACAGGGGTGGAAGAAGTGTTTTTCTTATTGATAGCCTACTTCACTTGGATGTCTGACCTTCGCTGTGCAGAATGATGTTTGTGCAGAGTTTGACACTAGAAGGCTGAGGGGAGGGGAACATTTCTCTGTGCTCAGTTTAAACATTCAAACGTGTACGTACAAGCATAGTTTGGAAGCCAACCATAGTTCAATACGCAACTTACACACTAGTGTGATGTGGAAACCTGAAACCTCCTGGTCACAATCACTGAGAATGGACTTTTCAGTGAAGTAGGAGACATCTTGTGTCCAGTAGTTAAACTTTTGAAATTAAAAATATTTGCACATTCATAGAGTCTGGATATTTTTTTAATGGGGGAGAAGGAGTAGATGTAATTTTAAGAATTTTTAACAAGGTAATGGAACTTCTTGTGGAAACCATAGACAAATTATTATTCAAAGTAGAGAATTGTCTTAAAACATGTCTGGAGGGGATCTTTAACTTAAGTAAAAGTAACAATACTACAATGATAAAGTACTCCATTACAAGTCAAAATTACATTACAAAAGTCCTGAATTCACAAGCAAAATGTACTTCAAGTAAAAGAGTAGAAGTTTAAAGTAGCATAAAACACTCAAGTAAAGTGCAAGTACCTCTAAATTGTACATTGGTACTTTTCACCGCTGGTTTTAGATCTTTAGAGACACTCACTTTTCCCGTCATTGTACTTTACAATAAATGTGTGTGTGTGTGGGTGAGAGAGACTGAGAGAGAGCTTTTTTTTGCCATGTGTGTGTTTGTTTGCATTTGCACGTGTTGGTTTGCATCCTTGGTGGTTTGGAAACCATTTGTCATTTCTTGCACACATTTTGCCTTTGATCTGAATCCATGCCCTTCAAGCTTAACATTACATTGTGATGCATCTACACGTGCGTGTGTGTGTGTGTGTGTGTGTGTGTGTGGGGGTGTGGGGGTGGTGAGAGAGAGAGCATGTGTTATATTTTTAGCTCCACAGCCCCACATACGTGTGTGTTTAATCAAGTGTGTGTGTGTGTGTGTGTCTGTGCGCATGTTTGGATTAGTGTTTCCAGCATCTTGCTCAGGGGAAGGTAATATGCTTGTCCGAACGAGCTTCTTCTGTCACATTTGCATAGATGGTTTAAAACTGTGGAATGAGTGAGTGAGTGTGGGGGGGAGAGAGAGGGAAAAAGAGCAAGAGAGAGAGAGAGAGAGAGAGGGTAGAGGGGAGGGAGGGAGGAAAGACACTGTAGGAGAGAGGATGGAATGAATAAGCAATCTTGCTTTTTCTACTCCTTGCGCTTGCATCTCGCTCTGATCTCACGCATGCTTCCTCAGCCTCACTTATCTTTGTGTTGTTCTGATCTGTCCTTTGTTCTTGTTTACATATTTCCTCCTTTGTCTCAGTGTCCCTCCCCTCGTGCCTTCCAGCATCCTCGCCTCCAGGTCCTCCCTTTACACTTCCTTCGTCCTCTCCCTCCTATCTCCTCTACCTCCTATGACATCTCCGCTCCTCTCCCTGCCTTTTCCCAAACGTCCTCTTATATTAGACAATGACCCACTGAACCCTCTTTCCCTTTCTAATCACTCCTCTTCCCATGCATGCCCGGAAACATATGCAAACACACATGCATACACGTACACTTACAAACAGCCGCACTAACACAGACACAGTTCGAGAGAAAACATAATACAAGAAGGATTTTTTTTTTTTTTTGCAATGGGCAACTCTGTAAAGTCGCTTAAAATTTTCACCAAGAAGGTAAGGTCCGCTCTGAGGTTTTTCACTCTGCTGTGGTCTCCTTGAACCCCCTGACTGTTGGTGCATGTATGTCTCATGGTGTGTCCCCGACCTGACCAAAGGCTATTTGACTGGACCTGTTCTGACTGAACCCTGTGTGCTGTCGGTATTCACTAACAGGCTGTCTTCAACTGTTTCCCTCTGTTTTGCGTTGCTGGAGTCCAAGCACATGGAAGAATAATGGAAGAGTATTTCAAGACAAAGTGCGTCTCAAAGTGTCTCATGCTGTCGTTTCAGTCAATGTTTTTACCAACACAGGAGCTTATAGTCTTGATTATTGATTAGGACTTTGTTGACGTCCTTTAAAACTCATTCTGCTGGTACTGAATTGCACTGAGCTTAGCGCAGCGCTAATATGACACTTGCATCTTATCATGGTTGCATTCTCTAGAAACCCATTTTAGCTTTATAGAAAGAGGTCAGAGGAGTAGGTTGGTGCTGCTTGTACTCGACCTGTTGGCTGAGATAGAGTTGGTTGAATTTGGATTTTGTCACCAAAGAGTCAGTCAAATTGCACAGTACACCACCTTACGAGCCAGCGGAAGATGCTACCCTGTTGAACCTGCACCTGCGGGATGTGACCAGTCAGTGGAAATGTTGCAAGCAGGTGTTCTGTTTCAACTACATCAGATTCTATTAGCTCAAATGGACCACTGGCAATGAGTCTTTTAGACGACAACATAAGTGCACAATTGAAGAATAATGAAGGCAGAACATTCAGAAACATTTCTGTAAAGGCTCAAGAAGATAACTTTCGTTCGTACAATACATCTTACATCTGCTGTCCTCATCGTATCAGTACATGCTTGAATAACAGGCAGAAAGTCCCACAAATAGATTTTCCTTCATATCTGCAGCTGCACATCCTTGAGGAAGCACAATATGACAAGCAACTGTTGATGCTATCTGTGCAAAATGGGTTGGAGTGCTGGAGAAGTTCTTGCTTGACTTCAGCCTTTCTCTGACACAGTTTTAGGTTTATTGTTTTTCCTTCTTCTTTTGGTTATATAACTGCAAACGCGTGGCTTCGTAGTACTTTTCTGGCACGATATACCCACAGACAGCCCTGCTCCATGCATCACTTGGTCAGATTACCCAGTGGGCATCCGTTCCTGTGGTGGGGACTGTAGGAATGCACGAACTGGCATTAGGACTGGCATGGTAACAGATGGAGTGTGAAGGTCATTTGTAGAGCATATAATACTGTGTAAATTTGCATAATATTAATTTTTCATCATGTATGCATGTAGATGTCTTATGCTTACTGTAAAAAGCATCTGGAGATGGGTACTAGCTCATGTCTGAGAGATTTAAAGCAGCAGCAAAAATAGTCCCTTGGTAATTCGCTGTGACAGTGAGTCCACTCCACTCGCTTTTAGCTGGATTTTCCTCCACTGTTACACTGCGGTAAGATTTGACCAACATTATCTTGTTTTATAAGCTAGACAAGATGTTACTGCTTTAAACTCACAAACTAAAATGTGCAGTGGATAGTCACAGAGCATGAAAACAGTCTATTTTCGAATAGTCTCTTGCATTCTGCATTCCTCAGATAATGCTGCTACTCTCTCTAATTCAGATATTAGTCAGAGCAATGGTTGGACCTTATTTGACTTTATATAGAGGACGCTTTTTTTGGCCACTGGCAGGCAGTGATTGTTTGTTTTTAATTAACCTGTAGCCCTCTCTGTAATTGGGATCACTGCTGTGAAAGCAACTTTTGCCCCCTGGTTGATGGCTAATTAGTGATTATAATTAAATGGCTGGCTGAACTTTAGCCTCATCTTCTGGACAACACAATTATTTTGTAACATGCACAAAAAACTTGTCACTCTTGGAGAAATTCAAGTAACTATCCTGACATGAGTCTTGTTGATTCTAAATACACTGTGTCATCAACCCTTTAAATTCCACTGTGCTCGCACTATTTCTACCACTGTATTACTAACACATTCAGACTGTATCATTAGTTAGAATCATAATGCTGCCAGCTAGAAGTATGGATACTCATGTGGATTCTGTTGTTTCTTACCACCGACAAATTGGGTATTAGAGGATTACCCAATTCTACCCAATTCCAAGGATTATTCTAGATTAATACAACTTGGGTCTTATTTTCGTAGTCTCTGGCCATCATTGCTATTGGTTACAATCATATTGTACTCACCAAAATGAGTGTTGGGATTTGGGAACATGGCAACATCATTACAAAAAAGTCTGATGGGGCAAAAACGTGAGCAGTCAGATGATCACAAGTCAACAGTTTAGTCAAATAATCTAAACCACTTTATT
The DNA here is from genome assembly GCF_020085105.1 of Siniperca chuatsi. NCBI lineage: Eukaryota > Metazoa > Chordata > Actinopteri > Centrarchiformes > Sinipercidae > Siniperca > Siniperca chuatsi. Next base: position 13,677,727 of record NC_058059.1, read on the forward strand.
TGGAGAAAACACCGAAATGTTGGCAGTATATTCCTCATTGTGCAGGAAAACTGTGTGCGCACAAATGTGGTTACTGGTTTCTTTAAAACTTGTATGATCATCTGACTGCTCGTGTTTCTCACCCCTGTCTGACTTTGTTGTAGTGATGTTGCTGTTTTCCTAGATCTCAGTAATTACTTTGGTGAGTAAATGTGATCATAACTGTTAGAAAGGATGGTGAAAACTACAAAACTAAGACCAGAGTTTGTAATAATCCGTATAAACTGTGCAGCTGAGTATAAAAATGTGCAGCTGAAGACTGTAAAAAAAAAATGATTAAAGAGAAGTTATGTGAGGCTGTCAGTGTTGTGTGACATGAAAAGAGGCATTGCATTTTTGCTGTGCAGTGAACTCCATCATTGGCATTATCTATAACACCTGATATGGAGGCTTGTTAGTGTTCTGTTGTGCAGGATTGTGACCCACAGGACAGATTCATGGATGGCATCAGTTGTTCTTGTCACATTAAATTACAACCTCTTCCCTCTGCCTGCCTGTGGTGCTTTCCTCCCTCATGACTGACCTGACTCCACACCTCTCGATGACTGACAGACATATGTCTGTCACCTCTGATCCTGCTTTTGAACCCCCCCTCCATTCCACCTCCTTGACTCCATGCTGCCACAATCTGAGTCACGGTCTCTACCCCTGTCTTTGCCCTTGCTCCCATGTCTGGCCCCCCACCCCGGATGCTGCTCCAGGACCAGAAGAAGAACTACAAAGCAGTGCAGTCCTGTGAGGAGGGGGGCTCTGGGGGGGCCTATCTTGAGCCGCTAGTGGCCCTGGCCCAGAACGGAGCCAACATGCACAACGTACTGGGGCCTGCATGCATCTTTCTACGCAAGGGCTTCGCTGAGAGCCGGCAGGCTGTACGTAAGTCCAGACAATATCATGTGCATGCCAAGAGATAATCAGTACACGCACAGTAACAGAAACGTGTGATGAATGTGTGGAGTAATCACCTCTCACTGTAACATCAGCACCTACAGCATGTAAATAAGCGTGGTGGAACTGAGAAGATGGCATTTTCAGAATATGAAATCTTTTTTAGTATGAAGCCTTCTTGATAGCTGAATGCAAAGGTGTGTGTGTCTGTGTGTATATTTATGCATGAGGCTGCATTACTCGTAAAAATGGTGGACATTTGTAGCAGGATGGAGGATTATTAAAGCAGGGTTACGGTGATGGCAGAAATGACAACACGAGTCAAGGTCTGTTTTTCGAACAGTGATGTTGAAATTCTTAGTGTAGACGACTGCTGTTTTACTGGATGTTCTGATGACAAGCTCTCACATGGCTGTTCCTAATGGATGCAGGGGTTGAGATTGAGTTATTTTAATTCAGTGGCCTGGCAAATGAGGGAACTGTTGCATACTTTCCATTGTCTCTGCATCTCCACACTTTCAGAAATGCAAGCAACATGCCTGTAAAAACAGAAATTAATTCTACACACACACCTACGCTCCAGATACAATGAATGGTTCAGGTTCCTCCTCTATAAAAAGAAACGCTACAAGATCTTAGATTTTATCTTGTTTCTGCTTTTTTCCCTTTATTCCAACACCTAATGTGTTTGTGTGACTCTGTGTCACAGAGTGCCAAGAGTCTGCATGTTTTCTTCAGCAGGTGATCTCACTGATGAGCTCTTCCTCTCTGGCTGGTAGGAAACCTGCAGACTCTTGGCACTCTGCGGCACATACCTGCAGTTGCCTATTTATTGTTTTACAGCATTATATGTGTGTGTGTGAGGAATGCTGCATTATTGGCATGATTTAAAAAATATCAGCAGTGTTTGGATCCTAACCTTGCATTGTGATCCTTCACAGGACCGAGAGTTGAGGCCCGAAGAAATGGATGGTATGTTATATTTCAGGAAATGTGAAAATAAAACTGTAATTTTCACAATGTTCTCTAGTAATTTTCACATCTCTCTCACATTCATACCCTCTCTCCTTCGCTCTCAGAGTTGCGTGAGGCATTCAGGGAGTTTGACAAAGACAAAGATGGGTTTATTGGCTGTAAAGACCTGGGGAACTGCATGAGAACTATGGGCTACATGCCAACAGAGATGGAGCTGATAGAACTGAGCCAGCAGATCAACATGAATTGTAAGTAAAACTGTGTCTGTGTGTATATGTTTACATGTCTATGAATTATTTCCCCCCCTTTTTTGCCCATTCCTCTGACAAACATTCAGAATCAAATGCTCATGCCATCACTGCAGAATGTTTGAGTTCAATACTTTAAAAACAATGCTTAGGCTTCAGCATCACTATTCATCAGATGGAGAACAAATAAGAATACCCTGAAGGTTAACCTAGCTCCCTCTTTTCAATCTATCCAACAGTGGGAGGACATGTTGACTTTGAGGACTTTGTTGAACTCATGGGGCCCAAACTTCTGGCTGAAACTGCAGACATGATTGGGGTGAAAGAGCTGAGGGATGCATTCAAGGAGGTGAGGAAAGACAAGGGGAGAGTGTGATAACATAATAGCATTCTGGTCAAAATAATTTCCCAATGGACTGAAATGGAGTTGAAGCATTGGAGTAAAATTGATGAATTAATATGTGTAGAGTTTATCTTAGAGTGTTACCTTAATAGAATACAATGGGGGAATATGGGGAAAAACAAAACAAAAGACTTTATGTCAGATAAAAATGACAATAATCTTGAGGATTGTTCTACGGGTATTTTGGTAATTTAGTGATGCTGACAGTGGTTGGTGCAAGCTTAGGGATATATGTAAGAAAAAGGAAAAAGAGAGTTTTGATAATAGCATGTTATGATTAACATTATTAACATTAATAATTAAAGGCGCTATTGATAACATCCAGCCACTAGATGACGCCCTCCCCCTCCCCCCTTCCATTCCAGTGGTTGCCAGTTTGTTGCACAACCCGCATGTTTCATGGTCGAGTGGAGTGAGACTCAGACTCAGTCATGTCAAGTGATGAATCTTTCATGATAGAGAAATGAATTCATTTTGCAACATACAGCTATACATTAGCTATAGATTTAGGTTACTTTGTGCGGTGCTGTTTCATGTAACATTATCTATGGTAATCTTAAGATATGGCTAGCTAGCTTTAGATAAACCTTATTTCCCCATCATTTAATAATTATAGAGGCCCTATATTGCACCACTTATCGTAAAATGACATTTCAACATCCTTACACTATAAGACATTAGGTAAATATTTACATTGTAATCCAATCAGAGTGCAGCACAGTACATTGTAGGGATGCTATTAAAACCCACAGCGCTTGACATTAGACAGATAGCTACAGTAAAAGTTGATGTTAACTAGCGTTATGCTGTGTTCAGACTACCGGCGCCAAAGCTACAAAACAGCCAAGTGTGGCCAGATGCAATGTCGCCGTGTCACAGTTGAAGTGTTGCTCAATCCCTCGTTGACGTAGCATAGCGTCAGCTAATTTAGCTAAATAACACAGTACCACAGCTAGCCATTGTGCGTTTAAAAATGCACATTACATAACCTGGCGCTCCCGTAGCCAGCCTCTGCCAAGGTGCATTTATTTTTGTTAATGTTGCTGTAAAAAAGGGTAGGGTTAAATAACACTGGCTAACAGCAAGAAAACGTTTTTCTTCCATTTCTTTAGATGGAACTTAACATAGAGTTGGACCAGTGAAGCAAAATCAGATGATTGGTGGACGCTTCCCGCGTCATTGGAGCGCAGAGAAAAGCTGAGGCCAGCTCAACTTTGATTTGTAGCGCGTCCGCCCATCACCCAAGCGTCAGCTTGTAGCTTAATGTCGCCGGCTTCCATTGAAAATGACTTGTAGCCTGATGGTTTGTTGCCGGTAGTGTGAACAGAGCATTAGTGTTAGCCTAGTGTTGACCTAACATAAGTCGAAGTGATTTCTTGTTGAAAACAAATCTCATAGCGGATTATAAAAAACAGCTGAGCGCCACACAGCAACAGGGAGAAAGGACGACTGTATGATCATGTCAGTTTTTTCAGATTTTTATATTAAAGTGAGTTCTGTAGCAGTTGAGCTCAAAGCAGCTGGCTACATGGCTAGCTAGCCACAAGTAACTCAGCAAAGTGTCTCATAATAGGGCTAACGTTAGACTGCTAAATGAGGTAACACTCTCAATAAAAGTCATGTTTTGGGTCTAAACACTATAATGAGCAGATTTACAGTAGTTAGTTCGGAACTTTAATTTACCTTCGACATGACACATTGGTAATATATTGGGATCCCACGTCCACTCCGTTCTTAATGAAGCGCGACCGTCTTTTTGTAAGCGGACCAGTCCACCACAATCAACTTGCCCTGCATAAACTTGTACTGGCCCCGGGCCATCGGTTATGTCGGACCCTGGCCCACTTCTAAATCCCCTCTGATACGCATCTTCGTTATAACGTTACATTGTTTGAGGGAACTATAACGTTAGGTAACTGGACATAACCGTCACTAATCTAACCTGTGACAACACATTAGTTAAGGTTTAAAGAACTATGGCTGTCGGTAGTTGTTGTTGATTTTGTTTGAATATGCAGAATTGTTATTTTATGGGTTATTGTTGTTAGGACTATTAAGCTAAGATAGCTAATATGTGCTAACGTCAGTGTCCGTTTTTTTCACACTAACTGGCAACTACACCACGTGATACCAACGTCGTTATACTATTGGCTCACAAGCCTTGTTTAGAAGCAGGATCCAAACGTCAGACACCTCACACAGAGATAAACAAAACAGTCATTGATTAATTCACAATCATATATTTTTTTGGAAAATAGATACTTTTATTCCTCACCTTTCTAAAAGCTCTGTGGATGTTTTTAAATATTATTCTACATACAAATGTTATAACCTCTCTGTTTTATCCATTTCTCAGTTTGACACTAATGGTGACGGCCAGATCAGCACAGCAGAACTTAGAGAAGCAATGAAAAAACTTCTAGGACAACAGGTACAGAGTTGTTGGGAGAGTCTGTCGTCCTCTCTGTAGCTCTCCATCAATCATGGTGTCTGTCTGAATCTTGTCTGTTTAGTCTACTTGTGTATCTTGCCTGAGTTTGTGCCATTGACATTCACATTTTTCCCCACAACCTGACTTTTTCAGGTTGGACACAGAGACCTGGAGGACATCCTACGAGACATCGACCTCAACGGAGATGGTCATGTAGACTTTGAAGGTAAAGAATCCCATGTGACAGCATACTTTGCAATTCAAACAGCAAAAAAATAAATAAATTCACTACGTGCAGACCCTGGAAATCAAACATGCTTACACCATACCTTTCTCTGTTAGTGTCTTTCTATTCCCATCTTTCTTTCTCTCTCTCTTAAACATACACACACATTTCAAAGTATAAGCAAAAATCCCAACGTGTGTGGCTGATATCCCAATACCATGCTGATAGTGAGGTGAGGGGATGAAGGCAGTGGGTCTGTCTGTCAGATTATCTCCATACCAAGGGATTATGTCACCTCGTAGATTACCCACAGAGAAAAAGATGCATACACGCTGTCAGGACTGAAAATATCAGAAAGTGCTGCTAGTAGCGCGACTGTACTTACATCAACATAATTTCACATTTTCCATGCATTCTATATACAGTCCATCAGCAACGATGTCCAAGCAACATTTGATCGAAAAAGAAAGTGTAGTTTGGAGTGCTAGAATACATGTAATGTACTAGTTAGGATTAGGAAAGGCAATGCAAGTTTATTTGTATAGCACATTTCAACAACAAGGCAACAAAGTGTTTTTAATAAACATTATACTTGCATCAGTTAATTTTTTTGGCCACTTAGGGGCAACAAGCTGTAATCACAACATTGACATACATTATATATAATACACGGTATATAATATGGTGAATCTGTTAGAATCCAGTGTCTTATTTAACACATTCAGCAGAAACAAACTCACATTAACATTCAATTGGGATTGTGTTGTGTCCACCTGACAAATGTACTGTAAATTCAATTTTCACTCTCCTTTTAGCTCTGTTTTTGATCTCTACCAACTCCTAAGAAAAATAGCTCTTTAGCTGCTAAACGTTCACCAGCTAGTCGCTAATTGTGTCTGTTGTGTGGTGCTAGGCAGCGCACAGTGGGTTTTTAGAGCTTTTTCTCTGAAAACAGCTGCCTGCTGTGTCTGGAATCGAATTATGTCATCGATAAAATGCTCAGTAGAGTTGAGGGGAACGGTAGAGACAAGTGACAATTCTCTGTGGCTCTGTCGAGCGACCCCTTTTACATTACATATAGTCATTTTTTCCATTGTAAATATAGAAAATATTGATTAGTGCAACCTTAACTAACTGTTACCAAGCTAACATATTTTTAGACATGCATATACCATATGGTGTAAAATATGGTGTTTTTGTTACCCAAACTAATTTTAAACCATTTGTATAAAAGTAAAGAATGTTTTCTTGTTGTTAAATGAGATGGTGACCTGAAGCCCAGTTTATGTTCTACCGAGTTAATGAAGGGCCCTTTAGTGAAATGAATAGAAATACATGACTTGCATGCAAGCCATGCTCATCCAGTGGCACAAAATCTCTGGTGATCATAAACATTGTTTTGGACAGAATGAAAAATTGTATCCAGCACTTTGCACTTTGCAGCACTTTGCAGGCAAATAGGCTACTACATTTCTGAGATATATCAAAGGCAGAGGTTCAAACCCTCAAATAGTATGACTTATATATATCCTATACAGTATATTAGGGAGCAGTTGTGCTCACTTGTGCAGCATCATATATGTTATTGAGGATTTTTTTAAACTAAATCTTTGTAAAACAATCTGTCCTTTTCTTTAATTCACAGAATTTGTGCGGATGATGTCACGATGAGTCCCTGACAGAGAGCTGACATGTTAAAACACAACATGGATTCTCTGTTGGCATGGGAGGAAGAGGAGAGAGAGCATCACAGAGTACCGATGGATCTCGAACTTCTGAATTGTCGATGAACGAGAAAAGAAACACATATCAACCCTGCCCTGAAACTGCCATGCTGAAGCACAAAGGCTGACGACTACAGCCAGGAGCAACACTGTTGATTATATGCTGCTGCTGTTTCTTAGAGCATAAACAAAACCAACAGCTGCATTTCTGACTTTTACAAAGTATATTTTAAAAAGCATATTTTCCTTTAGTAATGACAACATTTCTAATGCTGATGTGGCTGTTGACTCAATGGGTAAAAGGGTAATAACTGTAGCAATTAAGAAGACATATTTTCAACTACAGCAGTATGCCAGCAAACACCCAAACCAATACAACACGTTCTTTTCTAATGCTAAGAACAAGTTAAGCACAAATACAAAACGGCAATATGGAAATATTTCATGTGATCTTGTCAAAGCTGTGAGTTTGTGTTTTGTGCATACTGTTGTTCTCTCCACCCTATACTGTAGATTTATTATGTCTCTTAAGACTGTTGTCAAACCCTGGTTAAGACAAGCCAATATTTGTTCTGTAATTATGTGTAATGTAGCACTGATGCAGTTTTTCTGACTTTAATAACATTATGTCTATCTTACTGTGATATATATGTCATTTTCAGTGTGCACAAGGCTAACAGACTCCACCAACTGCAAAAATTCTTACAGGAAATTCTCTCTAGATACAGTGAGTTGCTAATCGTGACTGCTGTGATAGGCCTTTTTAATTAAATGTTTGTTTTACTAATTCTGAATATTACTCTGCATGAGTTTGACAGATCATCTATACCTTAACTCACATTGGTAGGTGATCAACAGAGCGTTGAAACTATACACGAAAGAGAGATTCTGTTAATGCTTAAATTTTTATCTACATTTATTTTATGATAAATGTACTTTATTTTTATTGGGTTTTGTGAGTCTACTGAGTCTACAGAACGGACCTGAAGTGATTTTCACTTTGGTGCAACATTTACAATTTTAACTAATACCTCAAAATGAATTGAACAATCAACCTCATCCATAAACTGCCCCTATAGCATAAACTCTAATACCAATTTATTTACCCTATTACCTTCATTATTTATATTTGTAAAGAAGCAGCATTGCCTTCTTTATGCAAAAAGCCAAAGAAAGTTTACACAAATATTATTTGAGTCTTATTCAGTGTAGTAAGTGTATGCAGTATGTTTTCGAAATATAATCCATTGGATTATATTTTCAAAATGGCTGCTTGAAATGCCGGTCGGTTCCCGGGGCAGCTAAATATTGGTTGACTGTTCATAAGTGGACATGGGGGGATATGCATGCTTTAAAGTTATGATATACTTTGAAAGGGACATCTTATTTTGTGATTTTACTTGTCTTAACTGTGTGAAACTATGCATGCAAGAAACAACTGAAATTTGTAGCAGAATATATAAAAATAAAGGTTTTTATTGGAACTTGAGCACAGAAGTAATGAATGTAGAATGATGTGTGGCTGTGTGTGTTGTGAAGACATGAATCTGACAGCCACATTATGGGGACTCCCATTTGAGGGCAAAAAGCTGGTCCCCACAATGTAAACAAAATCCTTTAAATTTCGGAGTGAAGACTTTTTTTAAGGTTTGGTTTGAGAATTCTCAGCTCTGATTAGATGGCAGATGTCCATTCATTTATAAAGACAAGCAGTATTGGGCAAGTTACTTACAAAAACCCCCCCAAATTACTCATTACTCATTGAACAAGTAATTGCAGTTCTTTACTAATTACTCAACATACCCTAACCCTATCCTAACTCTGAACAAAACCAAGGGGAATCCTGAATGCAGGCGACTAGCCAGTCAGCTAAGAAGATACAGCATATAATAAGACAACTTTAGAGTTACCAAAAGGCACATTCCTCCTCCTTTGCGGAGGCTAGCCACCTCTATCCCCTTCAACCAAGCTAACACATCCCAGTCTGTCCAATGAGCCCACAGAGACGAAACTGACCCCCACCTCAGTAACAGAGCGTTACTTGGAGTAGTAACTGTAATGTAATTGCTGAATCACAAATTGTAGTCCCTTAGTTGTAACTGAAAAACATAATCACATTACTTTAATGCACACTCAGTAATGTGTTCCACTGGTAACCAGACAGCTACACCTCTGATTCCTGTGTTTGTTTGCTATTCTAAATGAACACATCTGTGTTAATCTCTCATGGGTGTTCAATTGCATTGAGGCCTGGTGACTGCAAAGGCCATGACATATGATTCACATCATTTACATACACATTATAATTTGAGAGGCAAATGTACATACAGTATATAAATAAGTCCCCCTAAAACTTTAAGCTATCAGTGGAACAAAGATTGGGGAGTGACGATAAAATATGTCCTGTTCACACATACTCAGAGCCTACAGGTTGCTACAGGACACTGAGAAGCAGATGGGGCTTATGATTTGCTACTGTATGAGCAGCAGCAGAGAATGGACAGAGCAATGACAGCTTAAATGAACCATCTTACTGCAACAGGTACGCTGGTCATTTGTTGTAGCATAATCAGGTTGTCTACCTGAACTAGCTTGTCGGTTTTACAAAATATACTGTAGCTATCGACACTATGCAAATTGCAAGTTTAAAGTTCTATAGTATAACTTAACATGATGACATCAACAAATCAGCATATGCCAAAACTGAAAATACAAAAAAAAACAATCAAAGAGGAGTTTGTAGGAAATTATTTGGAAATAAAACCATGAAAATTTGGGTTTAACTCCCACACAGCAGGTGTATGGGAGAATTGAGCAAAAGCTTGAAACCTTTACTAACTCTTAAACTGGACCCTCCTATGACAGTATTTGGAGTGATGGAGAAAATTAAGCTCCTCAAATCATCTGTAGACAAGACAGACTCAAGTGTGAGATGTTGTGTTTCAAAAGCCAAAATGAGGATCATCAAACATTTCAGTGTGGTTTATCAAAATGAATAATTTCTTGAAACATGGAATGAGGCTCTTAACAACAAATAAAGATGGGGACAAATACAGTTGTGACATTTACAAAAATCTGTGTAAGTAGCACACTGGCAAGTCTTCTGTAGTATTATAAACACACAGGCCTTTCTCTACTGAGAAATTTTGCTGAGTAAGAGCCAACTTGGCTTTTAACAGAAACAGCACATGGCAGGCCATCTTTACTCTCTTTAAAGTGTTTATCATAGAGGATAAAGTGGATCAAACTTATAATATCATAAAGGCAATGTACACAGTCACAGCAAAAGTTTCAAGACTTAAGAATCAGAACCAAGGCAGTCCAATTGTCTATGTCTAGATTTACGTAAATAAATCGATTACAGAAACATAAAAGTCTTAGTCCCCACTACTCACTTTAAAAAGTGATGAAGTGAATATATTGTCTTTGTGGACAGCCTCCTACAGTATGTCCAGCCAAACTGAGTCATTTTGCAAGTTCTCTAAGTACACTATATTCATTTGTTTGTTTAGTGTTAACATTAGTTTTCTTTCTTTCTTTGTATTTAATTTCAGGTCAAGTTAAGTATTCACGGTAAGAGTGTTTTTTTATATAATTGGTAGAGCAATAGCTCATAACAGACATTATGTAATAAAAGCAAGTACATTATTGAAAATGGATTTAAAGATGTTTTTCACTCAATCAAATATTTTGATACATCCGACCCTAACTTACAGTAAAGTGTTTTCATAATGGACAAATAAAATGTAAAGCTATCTGAATTCAGATATCCCAAACAGGGACACTTGCAACGTGGCAAACTTAGTTAGTAATAAAAAACCATCTTCATCCCTAAAAAAATAAGCAAATGTTGTGCACACTTGCTTATTTTTTCAGCATTTAACCATTGGTATTGATGGATACTATATAATGATAATAATAATTCCTCTTCATATTATTTCCTCATGTTGTCATTATCCATTGTGAACGCATTGAACACAGTTATTATATTCAATTTAGACTAACCTTTGACAGATTGACTTTACCTCCTATACTTACTGGTTGGACCACCTCGCTGTAGTCAGATTTACTGTACATGTCCCGCCCACAGTGCAGTGACAGCGGCCCCTCATTGGCCACCTGTTGCCATGAAGACTCTATACAACTCTGTCTGCAGTTGTAGCATGCTGCCAAAAGCCTGTAAAGCCAGCAGCACAGTGTCAGAGATCCCTGTACTTCAGCCTGGGCTCTGCAGATGGAGAACTACCTGACCGTCTGTCACAACCTCAATTCTCCTCCGATACAGGTCTAACGTTAAATCCGGAGAACGGTAAGAGCCGTTACCCACTAGCTAGCTAACACATTTTTAACTGTTAGCCGGTGGTCAAAGTGAGCTGTATCAACCGAGCAGCTCCCTTGTAAGCTAGCATGTTACTAACCAAACTTATCTAAACTACCTAATAATCAGTAACTGAAGAAATTAGACGTCAAGCTTGAATGTGTCCCATTAATGTTAGAGGATGCTAGTATCCTGGTGATGTAACGTTAAGCATGGAAAACAATTAACCTAGGTGCTCGGTGTCCCTTAACGTTAGCTAAATGAGAACTAACGTTACTGTAACTTAGTCATCATTACACAACAAGTATTTTTGTGTTCCCATAAACTAACGTTAAGGAACTAGCTACCATTATTGAACATCTATGTGTGTGAATTTTTAGCGGTATTGCACCTTTATTTCATGCTTGACACAAACCAGGGACACCTGAATTCTTAAATATATTTTCATTTAATATCATTTAATTCATAGATATTCACAATATTTCATATTTTTTATTAGCTATATAAGATGCTAGCCAGCTAACAGGTAAACTGAAGTAATATCTGCCTTCGCCAGCTTTGTTTCTGACTATTTGCATTAGAGTTGTTGCAGTTTTTCAAAAATAAGGCAATGGTTGTCAATTTACAATTGTGAGCAACAGCCCTTGCCTCATTGTTGAAAAGATGGAATAACTCTAATGCATGCTGTCAAGAAAAAAGTCAGTGAATTCATAGAGGAAATCAAGTCATTTTGAACCCTTCAAAAACTCACACCTAATATGGGGAGTTATTGCACTTTGGCGGTCTCTGTCAATGATGTTCCTCAGTAACAGAAGCTCCCCAACGACAGTAGACCACTCAGTTCTACTAACCCAGGACGTAATCCTATATTAGTATTAAACTGTAGCCCAGGATGCTTGAATATATCAGTGATATGCCAATATAATAATACAATAATAATAATTTATGAGTGAAAATATGTGGGTGAAAACTTAACATATATATTAGCCATCAGCAAAGTAAAATGTTGCTCAAAAGGTAATTTTAAAGTCAATCACAATGTTAACCTGAAAGGGAACAGTTTATACTCTTTATGACTGATCTTGATATTTTGTGCTGTCTTTGTCAGACGCAGACAATAAGTTACTCCTGATGTACATTTCAGAGTCTGCTTCAGACACCGAGGCTTCAACCGGACCAGAGGACTTGGGTTTTGCCGTGGTGTGCAGTCTCTTTGCTCTCTGTGTCTCCTCAGCTGTTGAGCAGCATGACTTGGTTTACATTTCCTGCTGACAACCTGCTGTGCAGGTGTCTTGGCATCTCCATCACTGTGTGGTTGACTATTTTGTTTGCCTTCATAATTGTGCCAGCTGTACTTGGGGTCTCTCTTGGTATCCGCAGACTCTACATGAGGACACTTCTCAAGATCTTTGAGGTGAGCTTGATGTCTATGTAATGCACAATATTATTAGAAGAGTACAAAAGCAAAGTCCTTTGTATTTGTATGTTGTTAGTGAACTGAAAAGGAACATTTTGGAACAAATATTTTACCTCTAAAATGAGGTGCAATGATATATTAAGACCCTTTGACATATTAGAAAACTTTGCACAAAATAGTTTTTTGCAGTTTTAATCTCACTGATTTTGTAAAAAAAAGAAAAGGCATTCCCTGTCGGATGGGACCCCTGGGTTCTCCCAGCTCAGAGGGACTGTTAGAAGCGCAGGCCATGTAGTTGCCTCCCTTTCCTCAGGGACTTAGGTGCTGAGACAGACCCATGGGAGGAACAAGCTTTTGGCCAAGGGGCTACGATCTGAGGTGGTGTAGATACTGCAGGGAGCTTAGACTCCTGGGATGAAGTTCATCTACTGGCATAGATGGAAGATTTTTGAGATGTGGTAAAGAGAACACGAGGCAATTCTCCTCACAAGCTCAGCCCCTGTGGTCCTACAGTTTCTGTAGGACTTGTTGGATTCAGACCTCCCCTAATACACTCAGGATAAGGGTAGTCACGATTAAAGCTGAACAATTAGGGACCTACCTGTTGTTTGAGGGGGATTGCAAAATGCTTTCTCAATTTCCTAATGGTTGTAGTAAAGTTGAAGGAAGCTGTTGTAAAGCAGTTTTCTCACCCTTGGAGTTGATCCATCATAAACCTGCATTGTGCAGGTTTCTGGGTATAGGCGTCAGACATTTCTTCCAAAGATCCTCTCTGGTATTTCTCTCTGCTTTGTCCAGTCAGGGCTCTTACATTGTACATGGAATGTGAGCCTAGAAAAATGCACACAAGTTGTATGTTGGTTTCAACCCAGAGAGCTTAAAGTCCAGGCTTTCCCACTGGACTGTAGATGTTTTACAACAGACCAGTATGCAGCTGGTATTCAACTGCCTTTGTGGTCAGATTCTGCCTGTGGCAGACTGGCTTTAGTGGCCTCTCTACGTCTCCAAATCAGTCTTAGCATCTTGCAAGTCTGGCAAGCCCTTAGTAGTGTCAATCATCTTGGCTTCATGCAGGAGGTCTCGGAGTATTTGTTGGGGTAGGAGTGTGTGTATGTAGTATACAATTGTGAATAGCTTGTTTTGCATGGGCTACAGCCCTGCTGGAATGCACATTGGTGTTTTATTTGGAGAACTCACCAGGCGATGGTTCTTTAAATGTCGCCACATCTAGGAGGCACAGAGGCCTGATCCATCAAAATTGTGAGCTATTTATGTTTGTAAGTCAGACAAAGGGTTGAGATTTTGAAATTTTCAATTTCACAGCTTGTCAGGAAAGTACATTATTTGCTGCAGTGCTGTAGTCTCTGGGAATCATGTTGCCTAATTTCATCACTCTGATCATATCACAGTCTATGCTGCCCATCTTTTCTTGGAATCTCTAACCTTCAATGCAGTTTGGAGGCCTGCAGTGCTTATTACTGCTTATCCAACTTCGTAGCTGCTAATCAGCAGTAGTGTATCAAATTCAAAATCAAGTCTTTAGTTCTTACTCTTATGTTGCTGTATGTCAAACATTACAGCAAACAAAGAAAATTGTTTTCTTATCTAGTTGTCTCAATGTTTTTTTTTTTTTCTCTGAAATTAGTGGGCGACCTCACGAATGGAGATGGGAGCAAAGGAAAAGAATCAGCAACTCTATAAACCATATAGTTATGGTAAACGAGTAATATTTCAATATTTCTCACTCATGAATGCTTACTGTACCTGTATTATTTTTACCATTAACTTAAATGCATGTCTTTCTTCTTTTCATTCTCACTGTAGGAATCATAGCCAAAGAACCACTATTGTCTTGGCAGCAGGAGATCCAGGAGCTCCGGGGCTCTGCCAGCTGTCTGCGCTCAGAGCCGGAGTTTGAGATGACTGACATCTTCTACTTCTGCCGCAGAGGTGTGGAGAGCATCGTGGATGATGAGGTGACCAAGCGCTTTTCGGCCCAGGAACTGGACAGCTGGAACTTGCTGACTCGAAGCGACTACAACTTCCGTCATATAAGTCTGAGACTTACTGTCCTGTGGGGCCTGGGAGTCCTCATCCGCTACGGCGTCCTGCTGCCTCTCAGGTCAGAGCAGCACACAGGCAGGTTATGTGGTAGAGGCAGAAAGATTCATCCCATAGTGCAAAAGCTGTAAACTGGTTCAGTATTGAGTCAACTATATGTTCTTTTTTTCTGCAGAGTTACTCTGGCAGTCACTGGCATTGGTCTACTTATAGTCCTGACTACTTTGGTGGGCTTTTTACCAAATAGAGAGTAAGTTTCCCCCAATTCTCATAACAGTTCATGCGTGCATGTGAAGTTAGGTCCCTATAACAAGGGTATAGACAGATGATCAAAAGCTACAAGACTGATTGTAACCACATGTATTTTGGCCAGTCAGGTTTAAAATAATTTTTATTTCCCTGAGGAATTGTTCTGCTGCTTTAAAAATAATGAAGTGATTGTTTGATAAACCTTGAAGTGTGCATCCTAAAGGGACTGGAGTCATTTTTGGGCATTATGTCTTCAGGTTAAGGTCCTTCCTGAGCGAGAAGGTTCATCTGATGTGCTACCGCATCTGTGTTAGAGCTCTCACAGCAATCATCACCTATCATAACAGGTACAGCATATTTTATATTCAGCAACAAAATCAGCTCCTTAAGAAACAGTCACATTTATTAAATACAATATAATGATCACAACAGTAATATTCACAAGTTAACAGCTTTTTGTAAATGTCTCCATTTCAAAGAATATAATGGAAAGCGTTGAACTGTGTATGGTGTATAGTTGCCTCTTTTGGGACTGGATGTTTGTCACCAAGCTGTATGTGTGTGTGTCTTAAACAAACTTGTTTAATTTCAGAGAGAACAAACCAAAGAATGGCGGTATCTGTGTGGCCAATCACACAACACCCATTGATGTCATCATCTTGGCCAATGATGGCTGCTACTCTTTGGTAGAAAAGTTTGTGTCTCTGTATATGTTTCTGTGAGTGTGTGTGCATGTGTGTGTTCAGTCTTCATAAGCACAAATTTTGAAAAGTGCTCTATGAATAAAGATGATTGTTATAAGAAGGAATGATTAGTTATTAGAGATGAGTAGAGATGTTGTTTCTGAGCTGAACTTGAGTTGACCTCGTCTCTCAGGTCGGCCAGATGCATGGAGGGTTGATGGGAATGATGCAGCGAGCCATGGTCAAATCCTCTCCTCACATCTGGTTTGAAAGATCAGAAGTCAAAGACAGACACCTAGTGGCCAAAAGGTGACACTGCATTGTTTCAGTGTTAGCTTTGCTTTTAGCTGCATTTACATTATGATCAGTACCGCTGCTGTGCAACCAATTATCATTTGGGATGTTTAGCTCAGTGTGTATTAGATTATAATACACAATACATTTTGTTCACCCTGTCTGTATATGACTTATTGTGAATGGGTGTCACCAACCTTGGTGCACATGGTTTAGAGTCAAGTGTTAGTTGAAATATGTCAAGCGTTAGTTGAAGTTGCGGTTAAAACATTTGATTGTGGCCTAGACACATTTGGCAGATAATGACTTAAAACACAAGGTACAATAGCTTTGCACACACATAATAAAAATGTGTTTTTGTCATGGGCAAAGGCCTCCGAACAAATAATACACTAGTCAGCCAGATGGCAGTGCTGGGAGTAAACGTGATTAAACAGTCACAAATCTTGGTATGATACTGTACATTTTTGTATCCTTGCTCTAAAGATGTGTTACAAGAAATCTCAATGCTTTCTCAGTTTATGATGCATCAGTATGTTAATGTATGGCTGCCATCGAACAATGAACCTGACAGTGAGCATAGTCTAACATAAAACTGGAATATCATTTAGCAGCTTGTGGATAGAACTTAGTTTGCAAACTGGTATCAACTTGGCAGCCTTACGTTTGAGAAGGTCGTATGTACCAAATTGCATGCAATTTATAAGCACTTTAGTGATATTTCCACTTGACATAGACTGTGGAGTATGAGTATATAATGATTTGGTTCTTGTTATAATAGCAGCAGTTCAGATTGTGTTTAAACATCATTGGGCTTGAACTCTAGAAGTGTGGCTAATGGAACAATTTTTGTTATTTATTTAATATTTTGATAACTTCTGCTTTCTCCTTTCAGGCTTGGCGATCATGTTGCTGACAAAACCAAACAGCCCATCCTTATCTTCCCTGAGGGTGAGTATGATGATATAATTCTTTTAAACACACATGTAGAGCCCATAAAGTTTGTATAGTGCCGATATTCACACTGTCTTCAACAGGTACTTGCATCAACAACACATCAGTGATGATGTTCAAAAAGGGCAGCTTTGAAATTGGCTGCACTGTCTATCCAGTTGCCATTAAGGTAAAACTTTTTGTGTCTTTTTCCTCCTTTCTGCTCATTTTGCTTTTGCCTACGCTTGATATAACCTTATTTCCATCTTGCAGTATGATCCACAGTTCGGGGATGCTTTCTGGAACAGCAGTAAGTTTGGCATGGTGAATTATCTGCTGAGGATGATGAGCAGCTGGGCCATTGTCTGCAGCGTTTGGTACCTACCCCCAATGAACATAGAGGTGAAATGCTTTGTCACAACCTTACAAAGAAATATTTGGTGTATTACCAAAATCAGTGCTAGGACAGATCATCTATTGTTTATTCTATCTACTGGAGTACTTTGTCCACTTCACTTTTCTTAGCCTGTCCTTTTTTTATTGTCCTTGTGTAGGAGGGGGAGGATGCAGTGCAGTTTTCCAATAGAGTGAAAGCAGCAATAGCTGTAAAAGGAGGGTTAGTGGATCTCATATGGTGAGTCATAGCCAGGTTTCCATCCAAATGTAGTGCAAATCTTAACCGAATTTTCAGAAAATCTGCAAAAGAAAATGGCAGAAAATTGGCTTTTATCGATACACCAACACACTTAATTCATGGGGGCAATCTTGGTTGTTCCTTTCAGTGGTTTGTGGAAGAAGTGACACTGACAAGACCAACGATGACACTGTGTTGAGTCTGTGTGTGATACTCTTTTTCTTTCTTACCTGCGTTCTCTCAGGGACGGAGGGCTGAAACGAGGAAAAGTGAAAGATGCTTTTAAAGAAGAGCAGCAGAAACTTTACAGTAAAGTTCTTGTAGGTGAGCAGGACCAGGGGGACCAAAGTGACGACAAACATTTAGAGGATGAAAATCCAGCGGCGGATAAAAGCAATCAAGATTCAACAAAAGGACAATGAGGACACAGTAAAAGTATGGCAGCATGTATTTTTCTTTTACACAACGTTATAAGTGCAGACTCTTTCAACTTGTAACAATAAAAGAGTATGTTTTGATATTTATGTTTTTATCAGTGTAAAATCTATATTTATTAATATTGTTTGTATGATGTGAAAATTGGAGAATTGTTACACTTACAGTACAGAAAGGTCAAACAGTGAGAGATTATACAAATGCTAATAGGGCACTTTGTTTTTTTTTAACTAATTATTAATTTTTCTGCTTCCTTTTTATTGCCATGTGAAACTTGCCAACTTGTGTATCTGATTAAAACATTCTCCTCTAAAACACTGACCTTTATTGTAAATCTGAATTTTTTAACAGGTGCACAGCCATTAAGAAAGCTTTGACTATTTTAAGTGCCTAGTACTACAGTGGTTACATCACAGAGACACTTTGGCAGTGCCAACAGTTGTGCGTCATTTTGCTAATTGGCTTTATACGTGCCTTCACTTTTAATCTTTGCTGGGCACTAGGAAGCAGAGACAGTGAGATCAAACATGTTCAGGCCTGGTGCAATTTGTTTGTCTCAGGTTGTTAGGAAAGTGTTTCTTTGAAGGATTTGAGATTTAGAGTAATGCAAAGGAACTTGACCCGAGTGTTAATTTTGTTCCCTTTCTGAACCAGCAGGAGTCAGTGTTCAAACAGGAACCATCCTGTATATTGTGGCATGAGAGCATAAACATTCAAATCAATACACAAACTAATTTCAACAGCTGTATAACTGTCTGAAGTACATACATTATCCATACCCACCTAATCCTGATAGGGTTCATATGGTTGGATTCGGTTTCACATGCAGCTCCAGTTTGAATCTTAATCAGGGCGGCAGTGCCAGTGTCTGGATTTCATCCGTCCTTCAGATCAGATGGACTGAATGCTCTAAAATACCTTTAATGTGTTTGTTTGGTTCTGTGACTGGCAACCTTTAGAGAGCTGATTCCCTGCATTCCCCTCAATGCATGCTGGGATAAACCCTCTATTCCCATGAACCTGACTAGGATTAGGTGGGTATGGATAATGCATGTATTTCAGACAAATGCCATCAACTCTGTAAAGGTTTCCAGTCTATTAACGGGGTAAAACAGACACAAAAACAAATGCATTAAAGGTATTTTAGAGCATTCAGTCCATCTGATCTGAAAGACTGATGAAATCCAGACACTGGCACTGCCGCCCTGATTAAGATTCAAACTGGAGCTGCATGTGAAACTGAATCCAACCACATGAACCCTATCCGCTGTCCTCTCTCATGTTTTCAGACCCAGATCACAAAGATAGTTACGGTAGGAGGAGATGGAACTGTGACTGTCAATGATTACAGAACACACTAAAATTTGCATTAACGTGCCTTTTAAAGAAACCAACCAAGATGATTAAAAACTGTCAATTTAAGTAAGTACCTAAATCAATCACTCAGTCCGTACTTGAATGCAGCCGATGTGACGCTGATGCACTCTGGCAGGAGTCAACAAGGATCAGGTGTGGCCTGTTGTCTCCTGTAAATGATTGGTGTGGTGTGAATGGGCACGACAAGCAGCGTGTCAGGTTCGTTAAGAAGTCATGTAATCTGGGGGAGTGTCTTGTCTTAACCAAGGCCCCCTGTCGGTGTAACCACGCCCAATCAGCTGTTTCCTCAAGTTCAACGAAGCCCGTGAGAAAACTTTTCCTCTCTTCTGTCCAGTCTCGCGGTGAACCCATGGTAGACACCACCGCGTTTTGTTCTTGGATTTAATTTCTGCGCGTTGTTAATCCAGCAACAAGTGGCGTCAGCATGTCCCTGGCGGATCAGCAGTGGTGTCCCACAAGCGTCCAGGTAACGGTACTCCAAGCCAGAGGCCTCAGGATAAAAGGGAAAAGCGGCACTAACGATGCGTACGCGGTCATGCAAGTGGGCAAGGAGAAGTATCAGACCTCGGTGGTGGAGAAGAGCGTGGCACCGGTGTGGAAGGAGGAGGCCGCTTTCGACCTGCCGCCGCTGTATCAGGGAGGTGGAGGAGGGGGCACGGAGCGCTCCACGCTGCACGTCCACGTCCTGCACCGGGCCCTGGTGGGTCCAGACAAACTGCTGGGACAGGCTGTCATCAACCTGCTGCAGCTCAGCGAGGACAAAACCCGCAACAAGACCGAGTAAGTGCACACAGCAGAGGGTTGTTATTTGAATAGAAATAATGGAAAGGGCTGCAACGTACCATTATTTTCATTATGATTAATATACAGATTCTTTTACTCGATTAATCGATTCATTCTGTGGTCTATGTCAGCAAGTAGCCAAACTCCCCATCACAAGAAGTCCAGAAATGTCTTGTTTTGTTCGACCAATAGTCCAAAACCCAAAGATATTTAGTTTATCATCAAAGAAGACTCAGGAAATCCCATTTTAAGAATCTGGAACCAGTTCATTTGAACCATTTATGCTTACAAATGACTTAAAGTTTTGCCAAAATGGTTGCTGGAAAATTTTCCAAATCAATGAATCGACTGATCGTCTTTAAGCCTTTACCAAACAAATATCATTAACTCTCATTTAAAGAGAGCATCATTGAGCTTCTCTCCCTGGTGGGAAGCCCAGGTTCCAAAGAAATCATCCTGCTAAAGTTTCTTTGAGCAATCAAATGCCTTCTTCTTTTTTCTTCTTCTTCTTTTTTTTATTTTTTATAAATAACACACATGATCACTGGGCTTCTCCACATCAACCACGACTATGTCTTGTAGGTTTTTCCCCAGTCCTCAGAATAAAAGACTGTGTGCATATGCAATATCTAATTTTTGAGCAGATGTTACTCTTAGCTTTTAGTTGCATGTAAATGAGGAAATCATGGAGACTTGAGTAACTTTTTCATTTTCATCTGTGCCACAGGGGAACTGCAGCTTTGTGGTTTTGTAGGACAAAACTCCATAATCCCTGTTTAATCCCTAATAATAATTAGAAACCATGTATTTTTTTGTAATAACATTATGCAGCATCTGTGAAAACTGGATTAGTGTTGCCATATGGATGTTTTCCTAAATTTGTGCATTTGAAAAGGCTCTTTAGAACTGAGTCTGAGTTCCCTCTGATATTTGCACCTGTTTTTATTTATTTTTTTCCCACTGAGGTAAGGTATTCAAACACACACACACACACACACACACACACACACACACACACACAGCTATCACTGCAAAGACCCGCTTTGGTGGGTTTGACTTGTGAATGTTGCCCACTGGCTCCAGTGAAGCTTAAGGGATTTGTTCCCTCGGCAGCGGCCTTCAAGCATGCCGATCAGCATTACTTACTCAGGCGAAAGACGTGGGTCAAAGGATTCACTCTTTCATTGATTGAAGGGAGATTCCCCAAAGCAGACCCAAACTTCACTTCGCTATGCCCAATGAAGCACATTTTTATAAGGATGCTAAGATAAAACATTAAGCGTTCCTTTAAATTCTCATTACACTGCATACACACCGAGCAAAGTAGGTTAAGACCCATTAGACACGTGTGTAGCTCAGTAAGAATGGAAATTGTTTTGTTGTGCTAAGTTGTTTCTGAGTATTTTAGTCCCCTGCAATGTGACCGGTATTATACAAAAGCAGACTGCATACCAGCCTGTTTTTTTTCTAAATGCGCACACACACACACACACACACACACACACACTTACTTTCTTCTCCCACTACTTTCAAGGTTGTTTGTTGTCCGTCTGCTCTGTTTGATGTCTTGGGCCGTAGTCCACACTGAGGCTAAATTTAATGTTGTGATTCATTACTGCTCATGTTTTTGTTCATCATAAAACCATATGGATTTGCTGTCTGTTCATATTACGGCAAACCTTTTTATGGAACAGAGCAAGCACTCAACCCGCTTCAATGTTTTTTTTTTTGTGACTGTCACAGTGAAAAATCCATAGTGAAATGAGATTCGAGAGCATGAAATGAGCTGTGATTCAAATGCATTTTGGTCACACATAACTTTTCGTACCGTTCTGCCTGCTTCTCGGATTTGGCTAGTGTCCAACTCTCTCAGCATGCTAAGCTGAACTTCACCTGGCAGTATGCTGCCTGTTTAACCAGGCATGGTTTTGGGTTTTGTAGTGTTTGTATCTCTGATCACATCTGCTCGTTTTGGCATCGTGTCATTCAAAAATCAGATGCTGGTTTCCCTTGTGCACTTCTGCAGAAATTTGAATGATGATACATGAGCTTTGAGGATTTTTTTACCCTGAAAATGCATGTTTCATGCCTTAGCTGGTGGGTAAATGCTCAGCTTGTTTTCTGTTGATCTTTCTGTAGTCCCCTGCGAGCTTGGTGGAGGCACCTTGCCTCTGAGGTTTAAATCCAGCTTTAGCCTCACGTTCCTGACTGGTTTTATCAATGAAAAACAAACAGTGATGGCAACAGTCTAGCAAGGTCAGTTTTTTTGCTGAGCAAGACCACTGTGCCTGCACTGACCCCCAAAAGACAAACAGATTCCACGAGCTGCCAGTACAACAGCTCTACTGTTTAAGGTACATGGTGTTAGCTGAATTTAGCGGCACAATTATTCAACCAAGATTTGAACATGTTAGCTTGCAAAATAAGGCACTACTATTAAGTTTTTATTAAGACAGCACCGATGGAAATGAAAAGACGGAATAGAAATGACTTTAGTTATTGGACCATTGAGAATATTTTGATAAAACTCATCTTTTTAAGACTTCTGAATTAGTACTTTTTGTTTGATGTGCTTGAAAAGTATTTGGTCACTTGATGAGTGTACAGTTGTGTTTATTTGTTGGTCATTTACTGTTATTAGCTTTTAATTTTAAAGGGAAAGACCATACACAAAGTTTTTATTTGCATATTTTTACTATTGCAATTGAGAAAAGGCTCATGGCTACAAGCAACAACAACAAAAAAAAACTGTGATAAAGCTGAATCATGACTGTTGACTCACCTCAAGGTCCATTAGTAGCTGTTCTAGGGCTTTAAATTGTATCACATGATCTTCCTCAGCATATGGAGTTTGTTCAGTTATCGTGAACTGAATCAAATGCAACATTTTCTGAACATTTTAAGGACTTCTCGTCCATGTTGGCTTAAAAGTTGTAGTGAATTATCAATTAAAGAGACTGTAACTGTTTGGGTAAAATTTGATAATGGTGGGACAGAAAACAAGTTATGTCTGTGGGGTGCAGCAAACATTAATACAAGCCAGCCATCATGATGATGATGATGATGATGATGATAATAATAATAATAATAATAATAATAATAATAATAATAATAAAAAAAGTTACTCAGCAGACATTTTGATTTGTCATAGCAGGAAAAGCTCAGGTGTTACTAATAACAATAACGATGGCTGCATTTTATTCAGGTGTCCCAGTAAGTCATGACAGTGAGCCAGCATGCACAACCCCAGGACCCTGACACTGAAGCACCTAAATGCAATTCAGCCATTATTAACTTTATTGTTTGTACCACTGCTTTCCCTACTGCGACATGTCAAAATGTCTAATGTGAAAAAGGCCTATTTTTCTAACTTAAAGAGTCACCTACAAGGGCATTATAACATCCACATCAGTGAGGCTACTGACAAGCTGGACCTGCGCTGTGATCCCCAGATACAGAAAAATGGGACCCTAGTTGTGGAAAAACATTCATACCCCCTTGTAGAAGCATGATTGTGTAACGGATATTAAGAAACCTGCAGTAAAGCAGCTTCCATCCAGTATTTTGTTGTTTTGAAACAGCTTCACTGTAAGTTCTTCTTTCCTTGACAGCATATGCTCATTGGTTTAAAAATAACACAAGGTTCAACCACTGGTTTGTGACACCCATTGGAAAGGGAATTTCTTTTCAGTTCCGCTCTGGTTCCTTTGCAGGCTTCTTTGACACACGGCTGTGGACTGATACACTAAGCCCTGGACAGTTTTGATCCTTGGACCTTATCTCTGTTGAGTTGTTTTACTCACTCAGCTCTTCTCCCACTCACACAGCTGTGTTCTGTGATAAGAAAGGCCTGAGCCACTCAGGGCATTGTCTTATCAGTAGTTCAGGCTTCACAAGGAAGTGTGTGTGTGTGTGCAGAAAGTAGAATAAATATACAAAATGTCGAGTCATGCATTATCTCGTGGTTCTGTCTGTACAGCAGAGCAGCACGCTTTGTACTCTTCACAGGGATGTGAGATTACTGAGTTTAAGGGCATCATCTTCATCATCCAGGCATTGTTAACTTTTAATTCCTCCTCCTGCACACTGCTTACTACCCCAACGGCCAAACACTTTTGCAACTTCCCTTCTGTTTAAACTGAGCTAGCTTACTTCTTCTTTTTTTACTTGTTCATGTGGGATGTACTGTTAGTGGCATGTGTCAGCATCAGAGAAGTACAGAGGTTCAAAGGTTAGAGTTGTGATTATACTGTGCATTTCAGTATAGTATACTATACGACATACAGTGATATTATAGTATAATATTGTATGCTATACTATAGTGCAGTGTTAGTATAGTATGAGATACTATACTATTTTGCCCATAATATCCTTAATACTATACTATAATATTCTAATACTGTGCTATATTATACTATATACAGTACTTTAGTGTAATTACACTAATACTATACTAATACTGTACTTTGTACCACATACATATGTCACTGTGCATGGGAGTAGGAACATAACAGCTACAGAACACTGTCTACATTTGCATGATGAATAAATGCATTTTGTATGTGTCTGGCAGTGTTTTCTCAAAGGGCATTCAACAGGTAAATCATGAAGAAGTCTCACAGTGGAATACTTATAATGTCAAGGCCTGAAATTTGCAAATCACATCCCATTACTCCTCAGTAGTAGGAGGCAGAGGAGCTGTGATAGCAGTCTCACTCATTTCGCAAATTCCAGGAAAAGGCCTTTCCCTCGATTTGTTAGTGCCACACATGTGAAGCATTCCTGAGGGGGGAGGAGGAGGAAGGTGAATCTGAACAATTTATCTTATTCAGTACCACAGAGAAGAAGGCAATGTATTCAGTGGGGTCTATATTACACATCAGTGGCATCTCAGGGAGAACTGTTATGTAAAATGAGGGGAGAAAAAAATACTGTCCATGGCACATAAACACACAATCACAATGTTGCATAATGCTTCCACATTTTTCTGTTTATTTTATTTTTTTTAAAACTACATTTTTGAGCCGACTATAAATTTTGAAGGAAACCTTCTTGTTTCACATTGCAAGAACAGTTAGTTTATGATGCAGCCACAACACAGAAACATGTTCTTTACACACACACACACACACACACACACACACAGAAATGCACACACGCCCCCTTCCTCATTTCCCCAGGAATCCAGATTTCAGTCGGGAGTTGTTTGTTCAGTGGTTAGCTGACCTCAGATTTCTGCCTGATAGGCACTTTTTATGCTGACTGCTCCATTTCCTTGTTCTGTTAAATTATTCTGCTTATTCTGAGACCCTTCTGTCAGTGCTGGACCGTGACACAGGTGCAGAAGCAGAGCAAAGTTGACAAAACCTGGTCTTAGTGAACATCTTACCGAGTCCGTTTTAGGCTTTTCTACATTTATTACAATACTTACATTTTAAGTTGCTAGTTTGAGGTTATAGCCAGTGTTTATGTTCAGGTCCTTGACTGTCGTCTTGGTATTTTATTGTCTAGCTATATCTAAATGTGGTGGTTAAACCAAGAACAAGGACACGTGGCCCTGCTAGAAAGTTTGCAGGCATTGATTCTTTCTCTCTGACACCAACCTATGTTATGTTTTAAAAGGTGATGATGAGGTTAATGGCGGATTGGTTTCCTGTCTAAACCAGTTTTGTGAGGAGCAGAGACTAATCTTGTTAGATAAAAACTCCCTCCTTCAGGGAGGACCAGTCTGACTGTCTGCAGTGTTAGATGTCTCCAAGCGTGACACATGTCTCCAAGGCATAGTGGGTCACAAGCTATTAGAGAGCCTGCTAAGTATAAAGCTACACTACAATTCTGATCCTGATGTAGGACTTTTGTTTAATAAGGATTTGATCACGTGAGACCTTAAAGGAAAAGAGAACATTCATAAAGGATGTCGACTAGTGATGTAAAAAAAAACACACACACACACACACACACACACACACACACACACACACACACACACACACACACACACACACACACACAGAAAACCGACAGTTAAAAAAAAAAAAAAAAGTTTGCTGGTTGTGATTAGATCCTCAGACTTTCCAAAAACATTCAAGTCGCTGCTGAGTCACTCTCCATTTGCTACTGGATGGATCATAGTTTCCAAAAAGAAGCTGACGAGGACTAAACATACTGTACATGAATCTCAGCCTTAGTGCCTGTGATTCCTTTAAACCATTCAGTAGATGACATTATGGTAGTAATAATAGTTTGCAGGGGAATGACGCTACATTTAACTCTTTCAAGGGTGACACCTTGTTGTTGTGGATAATGTGTGGAGCATTGGATCTTAAAAGTTAGTAAAGTGAATGTAAATGCACAGTAGTAAGCATGGGACGATATGAAAATTTCATGTCACGATTATCCTGGCCAAAATAATTGCGATGCACAATCCCGATAATCATCAAAATGTGCTTAAAACTCTTAAAACATACTGGAATCACTTACATTGCCTTTTTACATTTTGTTAAATAAGAAATATTTTCATTCCATCACAGAAAGGACGCACATCTTTTTAGTGAAAATCAAATATACAATCTTAAACAAGGTAATCATAAATCACAAGGTCCCCCTGCATAAATAAAGGATAAAAAAAAATAAATAGCAATGTTTTGTGAGTCTTACATGATAATTCCTGTATGTTTTTTTTTTTTTTTTAAATCGGGCTCTATTTTTCACTTCTCTACCATGATGTCAAATTGTACAGACACTTTTGTTATTGATTTTTTTATTTATTTATTTTTTTAATTTACTCCACTATGACTCCTCAAGGAAATAGTGGACAGCGACACTTGCTGCCCTGAAATGGGCAAATACAGGCACACTCTAATAAATATTTAGCAGTTACTTAAAAGTAGCCATTATTATTTAAACAAATTTAGCGAGACTGGTTCACTTTTTGATGTTCTTGGTGTTGACAAATCTTTCAAATATAACAGTTCATATAGATGGATCCTATAGTACTATTTAACAAATCTGTTTCTGTCATCATGAAAAAAACAGAACAAAATATAGAAATATAATGATACTTGTCACGTTGATCTCCTGTCAAACAAAGTACATGGTCTTGGGACAGTGACGCTTACAAATCTCTTCTTTGAAATTGGCAGATTATGACTAGCATGTCTTAATTTAGACACATTTGCTCTGTACACAGGACTAAGCAAAAAGGTATAAGATATTTTTCAAAAACGAAATCAGTCTTAAACACTCTAACTATTAGTTATCATAGACCTAATCATGCCAGCCCTGCAGAATTTAATGTATCCTGGATTGATACGCCATGATCATGCCATAAATATGACAATCTATATTTATTAAAGCAGCTTTAATCGATATTTTATATATTATAACACTGTATCAAATGACAGCGTGAAGACAATGTGAAAGGGGTCGCTTGCAGTGATGAATCTACAGAGAATCGCCACCCGAATCTGCAGCTCCAGACGGCTTTATAGCGAGTTTCAGCTCATTGTTTAGCTGTCCAACCCTCAACTTTTCTGTTTTGATTCACTCTCACTGCTCTCATAGTGTTGTTTTTCACCCATTTATTTCAGTCAAAAGCTTTCAAAACTAGCTGGTGAACATAGTGGAGCATTTAGCAGCTAATGAGCCAGATTTTTCTCTCAGCAGTGAGGTGGAGACCTAAAAGAGAGTGAATATTGGACCTACATTCACCAGGTGGATATGACTCCAAATGAATGATAATGTTGATTCGTAACTGCTGGATGTGTAGAAGTTCGCCATAACAACTTTATAAGGTGATTATATGTCAGTTTTGTGGTAACAACTTGTTTCCGCTGCCCCAAAGTGGCCAAAGAAATCAGTTATTGCTTCGATGCATTAATGACATCCAGAATAATATATAGAATATGTTCTTTTCTAAATGCACCTTTCCTTTTTGAAGTAATATTTGCACATTAGTTATTTGTGGATTATATGTTAACATGCCTTCGAAAAATGTTATTCTAAATAGATTCCTCTCTTTTTTTACAGATGGTTTAAGTTGCTGGACAAGACTGGTAAGGCAGACAAAGACAGAGGAGAGGTGCTTGTGGACATCCAGTTTATGAGAAACAACATGACCGCCAGCATGTTTGACCTTTCTGCTGCCGGCAAATCCAGATCTCGCCTGGGCAAGTTCAAGGACAAAGTCCGTGGCAAGAAAAAGGAATCGGATGCTGCATCTACCGTGGTGCCATCCTTCAGTCAGGTTCTGACAGACAGCGAGGAGGAGGGAAACGGGGAAGATGAGGTAGCTGCGGGCAAGGATGAGAAAAAGAAGAAACATAAGATGAAGTCTTTGTTTTCTCCCAAGTCTAACCTGCAGAAGAACATGTCTCAGTCCATGTCTGTTCTGCCTGCGAAGAACTCCTCACTGAGCGGCAGCCAGTCATCTGGTCTAAATATGGATTCCTCTGAAGGTTGGGAGCAACTGTTTTTAATTCTCTCTATCAACATTGTTTCTTTATTTTTCTCTTGTCCTCTGTCATTAAATGCATGTTAACGTCCCCATGTCCTTCCAGGTAAAAAGAAGTTCAAGTTCATGATACATAAACGCTCAGGCAGCTCAGACAGCAAAGATTCCTCCTCTGGTCACCAAAAACATGGCGCTGTGGAACAGAGTAACTTGTGCATCAATGGCAGTCATGTATACTGTGAAGAGCCGCAGCCCCGGACCTCTCGCATCGGCTCAAACTTCAGTCTGACCAGTTCAGGCCATGGATCCATGGAAGACGTCCCTGAAAGCTCTCCTCCATCTGATTCACTAAGGGCAGTGAGGCAATATTCACCCTGGACAGAGGAGGAGGAAGAGACAGCTGAAGTAGAAAATATAACAGAGGATGTGGGTGAACTAAGAAGGGAGGAAGAGGAGAGGGTTAGGAGACAAAAAATAGAGCTTGAGAGGTTGGCTGAGGAGAAGAGGAGACAAGAGGTAGAAAAAAGGACTGAAGAAGAGAAAGTTAAAAGGGAGGAAGAGGAAAGGATTAGAAGGGAGAAAGAAGAGAAAGCTCAGGAAGAGAGGAGACAAGAGGAAGAGGAGATGGTGAGAAGACAAGAAAAAGAGCTTGAGGAAAAGAAGAGGCTAGAGGAACAAGAAAGGAGGAAAAGGGAGGAAGAGGAAAGGATTAAGAACGAGGAGAAGGCTAGGAGGGAAAAGGAAGAATATGAGAGATTGTTAGAGGAAAAGAGGAAACTAGAGGAGGAAGAAAGGCAAAGGATCGAGGCAGAAGAGAAAATTAGAAGGGAGGAAAAGGAAAGGATAAGGGTGGAGGAAGAGAGGACGATGAAAGAAGAGGAAGAGAGGGTTAGGAGGCAAGAAGAAGAGCGTGAGAAGTTAGCAGAGAAAAAGAGGATATTAGAAGAACAAGAAAGGAGAATTGAAGAAGAAAAAAGGCAAGAAGAGGAAAGGATTAGGATGAAGGAGGAAACAGCTCAGGAAGAGAGGAGGAGACAAGAGGAAGAGTGTAAATTAGCAGAGGAAAAGAGGAGACTGGAGGACGAAAGAAGGATTGAAGAAGAGAAAGTTAGAAAGGAGGAGAGGGCGCAGGAAGAGAGTAGGAGACGAGAGGAAGAGGAGATGGTGAGAAGACAAGAAAAAGAGCTTGAGGAAAAGAGGAGGCTAGAGGAACAAGAAAGGAGGCAAAGGGAGGAAGAGGAAAGAATTAAGAAGGAGAAGGCTAGGAGGGAAAAGGAAGAATATGAGAGATTGTTAGAGGAAAAGAGGAAACTAGAGGAGGAAGAAAGGCAAAGGATTGAGGCAGAAGAGAAAATTAGAAGGGAGGAAGAGGAAAGGATAAGGGTGGAGGAAGAGAGGAGGATGAAAGAAGAGGAAGAGAGGGTTAGGAGGCAAGAAGAAGAGAGTGAGAAGTTAGCAGAGAAAAAGAGGATACTAGAAGAACAAGAAAGAAGGAGAATTGAAGAAGAAAAAAGGCGAGAAGAGGAAAGGATTAGGAAAGATGAGAGGAGGAGACAAGAAGAGCAGCTTGAGAGGTTGGCTGAGGAGAAGAGGAGACGAGAGGAAGAAAGAAAAAGGACTGAAGAAGAGAAAGTTAAAAGGGAGGAAGAGAGAGCTCAGGAAGAGAGGAGGAGAGAAGAGGAGAAGGCTAGGAAGGAAAAGGAAGAAATGGAGAGATTAGCAGAGAAGAGGAGACTAGAGGAACAAGAAAAGAAGAGTATTGAGGAAGAGGAGAGGATTCGGTTGGAGGAGAAAGCTAAAAAGGAGATGAAAGAAGAGCAGGCCATGAAGCTGGAGAAAGAGAAGTTAGTAGGAGATGCAGAAGAACAGAAGAAGAGAGAAAATAAAACAAAACACAAAGCTGCAGGGAAGAAATCTGAAGTGGCTGTGGAGAGCCCTGCAGAAGTCCCTTCTAATCCATTTGATGAAAACTTTTCAAATAATCCCTTTGAGGAGATTCCCGACTCACCTGCTGGAGCCCACAGCAGCACAACCAAAGTGTCAACTGTCCAACAAGGGTTAGTTCAAGCCATCTTACACTACATGGATCACAGACACTGCAATACATACAGCGTGTTTAATTCCAAAACAATATAAGAAACATTAGAAATAACCTACCCTCGTTGTGTTATTGTGTAAAAAAAATAAATAAATACAACACCATCAAAATGTAACTTTTTAAATTAAAGTCTCGCACCTCTTCACCAATATACCATGCTTTCTTCCCCAAACCTTTTGGGGTATTTGCCTTCATCAGGGTTGTGCCTGAGGTTGTTTCTGGTTTCTGTATATACCGTCAATAATTAGTCATGTGACTGTATAAGAAACATAAATAAAAGTATATAAAACAACATTACAACCATGGCCGTAGCCAGCTATGAGGTCACCGAGGTCCGAACCTTGGTAATTATTTCCTAATAAATTTGTTAAACTATATTTTATTCACAAATTTTTCACTGCCATGCCATGTGTAACTTTTAGATTATGGCTTATTGTTTGGATGAACTTGAGTAATGAGTGTCAGAACACTTGCCATGTATTTTAGGTCAAAACCTGAAAGATACTGCCGTTGTGCTGCTCTGCTCAATTAGTTTGACAGTGAAAGTGATTTCAATGCAATAAGAAACTGAACTGAAAGAGTAATTTCAAAATTGGCCATAATTGTGACTTGTGTTGAATTTTAGTCCAGTTTTCATCTATGTGTTGGCACTGGCATTATTTCCTAAGTGATTATTGTTACTCTCTTAAAATGCATAGATTTATACTATGGTCTTTAAAATTTTCTTGGGGTGGGGGGGGCCCTCAGTATTTCTAAAATCCTGGCTACGGCCCTGATTACAACCCATTTACAAAATGTAAACAATGTGTACAAAACAAGACAAGGCCAGTTAGCATTCAGCTCTTAGCACTGCTGTGCCTAACATGCTCATAAAGACAAGACTAAAATGCTAATGTTTAGCAGGTATAATGTTTACCATGTTCACCATCTTAATTTAGTGTGTTAGCATTCTAACATTTGCTAATTAGCACTAAACACAATAGGAGTATCATGAGTTTTTCAGGTATTAGGTCAAAAGTCGAGGTCAAAGTATTGGCAAGTTGAATTTTTCACCTGAGACTGCGCTAGATGAAAAGTTAGGGATCAGCAAAGTTATTACAATTCATCCTGATGGGGACATGAATGTGTTTACTGGCAATCCATCCATGAATTGTAAAAATAAAAAATAAAAAAACTTTCATACAGTTGAAACCTGTATGAAATACACCTGTGGGGAAAAAGTGAAGGTTGAGGGTGTTTAAACTAGATTGAGTTAACTTGCCTTCAGTTATATACCCTTTTCAGTTTAAAATTCCCTATTTATTGATATTTATACATACCTCTATTACTGCTGTGCAATATCCTCCTTCTCATTATAAATAAGCTACACTTAACTTGGCAGTTCATGCACTATTACTTCATACGTTATTATTATTATTATTATTATCAGCCAGTAAACCCACTTTGTATTTCACACTTATTTTATTTTATACTTATACCCACTTGGTACTTAATTTATTGACCTGTATTATATTTTTTTGCTTAGTACTTCTGTTCCTGTGTGCACTGACGTGATAGTGAGCTGCTGTAGCAAAAGAGTTTCCCCTCAGGGATCAATAAAGTATTTCTGATTCTGAACAGGACCAGGAACAGAACTGCAAAGGAGGTAGTGAAACTAAATTTGAATGCCTGATGAAAATGATATAAAGTCAGAGTCATTTACATGTACAGAAGGTGTTATCTGAACGTAGTTTATCTTCTGTTTTTCAGTCGGTCATGACAAAGCAACAGTTCTTCTCAGCACTCTTTTAAACGCAACCTAAAGCTGACACCATCGTGAAAATTGCAAAGCTTTGTGCTTGAACGTGTATGTCAGTCGGTATGAGCATGCAGACACATTCATGTGTTTGAGCAAGGATATGTCTCAACTGAGATTGGGAGCTCATTGCACAGTCCTACCTCATTATAGCAGGTGTCATGTGAACAGGGAGTGAAAATGACTTGAAACAATGGGTAATTACTCAGTGAGTGGCGGTAGGTGTAATTTCAGAGATGTCGGGATGAGATATTCTTGGTATATTAAAAGCTTTTGTTGTTTATTATATCCGTAGATCTTACTACATTAAATTGCCTTTTACTATACACTGCTTTTTCAAATGAAGAAAATAAAAAAAACATTCTGTGTTCTCCTTTCTTTGTTCTCTAATTTTGCAACACAAGGTTTTACACAAGATTTTAATATCTTTAATCTCCTTTTCAATATCCTTGATGACTTGTTGATTGATTATCCAAGGCCAGTGAAGCACTTCTTATATCTGAATTTATTTTCATGCATGATTAGAGAATTTTATCTTCCCCATGAGACTCCTTTTGATTAAACGCTTGAGTATGCTTAAATGTCCTGCATTCTGTGTCTCATTCATCCAGGTGTCAATCAGCTGTGTCATCGATGGGAAGCAAAACCGTTTCCACGGATGAAAAGGATCTTATTAGTTATCAACGGGAGAAGCGACCGGCTCCTCAGCCTCCAGGAAGGATTCAAGCTGAGAGTCAGAGGGAGCAGGACGGATCTACACCACATCTGGCACAAATTAGCAAGCAGAGTAAAGACAAAGACGTCAAAGCCGTCAGCGTGCTCCCTCAGCGCTCAGTGCAAATGATTGCTCCTCTGAGTAGGTCTCCCACAGATACAAAGTACACCCAGAGCTTGCCGCAAAGTAGTACCACCAAAGGAACAACAAATGTAGGCAAACACAGTAAACGTCCTGCCCCGTCTAGACCCCGTTCTGTGGAGGAAGGGCCATCATCTGAACCCAAAACAGCCCCGTCTTCTGATGGCAACATTTCCCATGAATGTGGCTCAGAGGCAAAACAAGAGCAGATTGTTTATGGCTTAAATCCATTTGAAGACGATGAAAATGAGCTCACATCCCAAGATGATACAACAACCTCTGGTGAAACTGGTTCAATACAATGGCCTCTGGCCGTGTCACAAGCTGCCGATAAAGACGCTGCCTCTCAAACAAAAATCAAATCCTCAAAGGTGGCCCGCGCTCCCCCACTTCCTGCCACATCGAGCAACCAAAACGCTGAAGGAGGCCATGTTACAGATGATACAGGTGTAACCGTACCTGATAACAGTGTGACCCACGCATGTGACCCCAAGTCAGAGGCCGTAAGTCGTGTGCACGTCCACGAGACTCCACTACAAGAGTCCCGGCCTGCGACAGTGCAGAGTGCCGGGGAGGAGGCAGGTGGGAAGAAGGAGGGGCCTCCTACAACTTCACGCAGGTGAGACCGTTCAGTTAGTTCAACAGAATATTTATGGCACTCATCCATCTGTTCATATATTATAGATCACACACACCACTAGCTCCCAATAACATGCCATAACACCTTAATAAAAAGAAGATTCATAACGGCGCACATTTCTAATGTAGAATCTTCAATGATTCATCCTCTTTTAACTTTCTTTATCATTGATCTTTGCTTGTATTATTAATTGTGTTGTATGATTACCTTGGTGTGGATGAATGAGCTTGCAAAATGATGCATCTCGCAAACAGCTTTTTAAATGAATCATACTTACACACCATTACTCCATTTCCTTTCACTCCCATCCAGCCAGTGCCTAAATCTTTTCTTTCTTTTTATTTGTCATTGCAGGCTTCAACCTGTAAAACCCCTTAATCCTTTGGAACAGAAGTCTGTCTCAGTCGTTCAAGGGGGAAAAGATAACAAATCC
This sequence comes from Siniperca chuatsi, assembly GCF_020085105.1. Lineage (NCBI taxonomy): Eukaryota > Metazoa > Chordata > Actinopteri > Centrarchiformes > Sinipercidae > Siniperca > Siniperca chuatsi. Next base: position 13,712,116 of record NC_058059.1, read on the forward strand.
ACAGGAATCCTTTGTGAAGTTCAGAAGAAAACAAAGGTACCTCCATTTTTTTTTTTTTATTTTTTTTAAACCAAAACTTTTATGGTCAAAGGATTTTCTATCTTGGTTATTGAAATAAATTAACCAAGTGTTTATATGCAACTACTTGTTTGTGTGGTTCATCAAATAGCATCAACATTTGAATCTTCTATTAACGGTTTTGTGTCATATTTGTGTTTTTAATATACACATACATGTTCTCTGTGTTTTATGTACTCTCACAGGTAAATGACAGCGGGCTGAAAGGGCCGTACTCCCAGCTGACTCAGGCGGAACTCATCTCTCTGGTGCTTAAACAGAAAAACCAGCTCTCAGAGAGAGACAAAAAGATATCAGAGCTGGAGCAGTACATTGACAACTTGCTTGTGCGTGTCATAGAAGAGCAACCGAGTATTCTCATGTCCATGAACTCTCAGAAGAAACCTGTCTAGGTGGATTCACAGCTGATACTTTATTCCCACTGTATCTAATCAGTTCAGACCAAGTAATCTGACAAGACTACAGCAGAAACGTCACTTTGAAATACTTTGTGGATTATATTATGAAAGGTAATGGGAGTAAAACTTTAGGTTTACAAAGTGTGAACAGTTTAGAGGTAAAGTTCAACATATTGGTAAATGAATAATCATGAAGATTGTAAATGGATTTTGTAAAAGAAATCTTGCAGAGGCTATTGCCGTTTCAGCTAAGAGCCTTTCAATTGGAGGATAATGTCAACTTGCAATCAAAGATGTTAATGTGTACAAAGATATTCTACATTTTTCTAAATATTTAGTAATATTTTTGTCACTTTGCTACAGTATGCACATGTGTGACGATGAAACAACCTCTTTTGTGTATTTGTTATGACTATAATCATGTTGAGCATACATTTCTTTCCAGGAATTACTTTGATAAATGTTTCTGTATTGTCACTGTATTTAATGGTAAAAGAAAGACTGTTGGACATAGACTGATAGCTTCCTGTCCCCTGGAGATATCTCCGTAGGAACAGCCTTATTTTAATGTCAAAACTATGCACTAGTTATGCAGATAAAGTTTCTTTCTTGTACTGAATGCCAAAGTGTGCATAATTCTACTAATCTCCAAAAGGCACTTTACTGAGCTTACACTATTAACATTATGTACACTGAATCACTGTACTGAGGTTACTGTATTATGATATTAAAATATGCTAAATAAAATGCATTTCTTTTTTGTTCTAATAAAAGCACATTTTAAGTTTCCTGATGATAAAGTCTAGCTTTTTTTCTAGGACAATATTTTGGATTTCTTAATTATTTGTGCAATTTCGGATTCCCTATATTGTATACGTGGTTTTCCCTCCAAATTAACTACACATTTCCTTATTTCAAATTTTAACAGTTGCTAATATCTGCCATTCTGTATCTGTATTTATTAATTTCGGATTTCGTCTTTTCAAAAAGAAAAGTAGGAGTTTTTTTTGTTTAGTTTCCAACAACCATATTCCCACGTCTCTTCTCCACGCAATCTGCTGTAAATAAAATGCTATGCTTGTGGTTTTATTGACTTTGGTGGCAGTGGGTCCGCACCATTTCTACACCGGCGTACGCCTGTGGTGCGCCGAGTAAGTGGAGTCTGCACACCATTTAAAAGGCGTCTCAGCCGGCGCATAATGCCGGATGCCCTGCTAAATTCAAACGGCGATAGCGGCGTGCACGCCTACGTTGAGCACATGGCCCATACAAACATAAACAGGTCAAGGGAGATCAATAAAACAGAAGTGACGCATGTAATTCTTGCACAAAATCAGACTGTGAACATTGCTATCCATGCTGACAATTATTTGTCAACTAGGAAAGCTACCATGGCATTGACATTGTTGTTTGTTTTGTCAGCTGGCAGTTACTTGGTAGCTGCCGCTGGCTGACAGATCCATTTAAACAGTCTTCCCGGCCCTCGCCATTATGTGTTAAGCGGTGTACCGGCGCACTGAAGTGAAGCGTACTCAGTGTACTCTGTATATTTATGACAAGACCAAGCGGAACCTTCGACATTCCGAACGATGTATCTGCCCGGACACATTTTACTCGCCCTCGTCAAACCGGCGACACCAAAGTCAGAGACGGTTTATCTTTGGTAACGTCGTTCAACAGGTCTTTACACCCACCAGCGTGTTGAAGGTGTTCAGATTAATTTAACACCTGTTTTATATTGTTATCTTTAGTCGACTTTCCGCTGTCCGCACGCGGCGGCCGTTTATTTGGAAGATGTCTCGTGCGGGTTTGAGCTGCCCGGGCTGCGGGTCCTCTAACATTGTAGACGATGATCTGTACGCTCAGCCCCAGCTGGTGTGTGTGGACTGCGGATATGTGGTGTCCGAGGGAGCGCTGGCCGACGAACCAGTCGGAGGTGCAGGTATGAACCGGTTAAAACTCCTGGAGGTATCATTAAAGGCTCGTTTCACTGGAATTACTAAAATATTCTCTCACTTCGAGATACTGTTGTCGAGCCAAAGAAACATCCGACAGTTCATTTTGAATTGTGTTTATGGTGCTCACAGTACTGAAAGTGACACTTAAAAAAAATCAAGAACATACAATTTTATCACTTTAGAAGCTGATAAATTAAATGTCTGTTTAAAGTAAATTTTTAACCCCCAAAAGACAGACAAACTTCAAAGTTGAACCTCGGACGACAGTTTATACACAGATATCCTCCATACTGTAAATGTTAGGCAGTACAGCCCGACCAACAATTAATTTTTGAGGGTGATACTGATGTCGATATTTAGGAGTTAAAAAAATCCAATAATGGGACGCCGGATGGTTGAGGTGCATATTCTGTGACATGTCAAATAAAGGCAAAATGCCAAAATATAAACTTTGAAATAAAAATCGTAAGTAGTATTTTTTTATTTTTTGCCTAAACATCAGCACATAATAATCAAACATTCTTGATACAAACCTCTTAGATTTCTTTTTTTTTGTGTGACCAAGATAAAGACTAAGCAGGACATTTTACAGTCAAAAAATCAACTTGTCAGTGCTCTCTGGTGGACAAACTATGTGATGGAGACACTGTTTCTAATTATCTCAAACCTACAGTAGTTTGGCATTTCTGTACAGCAATATCTTGTTACGTATCGGCGACATATACACAGATACCGATATATCTGCAATAAGCTAATAATGGCCAATTTATCAAGCTCTACTAGGGAGCGCTTAATTCAAGTTAAAGTGTTGGTTCTTCTATTCCCAAAACTCAGAATCAGATTATTTTTCTAAGGTTTTCTACAGTGGCTGGTACTGCAGTGCAATCAGACCCAACATCGAGCATTTTTTAGCACTAACCGCTTTAAAGGTACCACAAAGACTGTTGCGTCTCTCCTTATAACAGCAAAGACGATTTTACCACAATACTGGAAAACACCAGAACCACCTTCAGTACAGCGTTGGATTAGTGACTCATCGGGTACCCTCCACCTTCAAAGAAAAAGGTTTGCTCTGAAGGACAAACATGAGGATTTTAGGAAAATTTAGTCCCCTTTCATTGCTTTTTGAAAGAAGTCCATATCAGTTCAAATGATAACTCTCACTCTTCATCAGACAGCTCTTATCGAATCAGTCTAGAGTGGCCACTGGGTAGGGTTTTTTTCTCTTTCTTCTGACTTTGTTTTATCAGCTTAAACACTTTTCACTGTATTCATTATGTGTTTTTTGTTGGATACTCACATATACAACCGTATCACCTGTGTGAACAATAACAGAGCTGCAAAGAGATGATGCTATTTTTTATTTTATTTTTCAATACTGTGAGCACCATAAACAAATCCCATTCACCTTCATTTTATTGGGGTGAAGGCAGACATTTTAGAGGGAGATATCTCAAAACCTGGGCAAATAAATCCTAAAACTATCTGCATGGCTAGACACCACCAGAGGTAAGTGAGAAAATAGTTGAAGCTGAACTGAACCTGACCAGGGGGCTCTGGCAAAAATTAGCCGTGGACCCCCAATTTATCTCCATTAATCAAATTACCACAAGGCAACTGACGCACAGTAAATATGGGACCTTCAAGACCCCTGAGAGTTTGGAGCCCCTGGAGCAGTTGCCCACTTTTCCCGGTTGGTAATCCAGCTCTGGGCAAAAAGGTTCAAAAGGAAACTTTAAAACTCTGCTCTGTCTTGGGGTATAGCACAAAGTCGTCTACTGCTCCCTATAATGCAACAATAATGATCTGTGCTGTCTGTGTAAAGTGATTCAGATGAGTGACGGTGATTCTTGTAGCTGAAATGCAGTTTTATAGCAACAAAGTGGAGACACATGTTTGCAGTGCTTGCTGTGTTGCCGGTACCTAAAGTGATCACACTTTCTAGCTGGCCAGGTCAAATCAGTGTCACAGCCTTTCTTTGACATGGTGTACCCTTGTCTGGTGTGTTTTGGAGTTAAGTGTGAATAGCACATTGAGCAGTGTAATTGTCTTCATTTTAATTTTTAACTGGCAACATTTTAAATGACCTTAATAATACTGAAGAAATTGCTATCCCATTCCTTATACCAGGTTGTACAGAAAAATGTAAAATTATATTGGTAAATAGCATGGTGATAGGTGCATGTACTCAGTGTTGCTATCTCTGCTAATCCCAACCTTCTAACACTTCCATTATATTTCCATTTTCAATTAGATTTTGTCTTTGTCTTGACTCTGTGTGCTTCTTACAGATGTCAGCTACAGCCGAACCACAGCTGTGGCCAAAAAGCCGTGTATAAACCTGATAAAAGGTGAGATCTTCTCTCCAAGGGGAGCTTTTGCTTGTTACAGATATTATTAAATATATATAGTTCATCCCGCCGCTCTCACATGCTCACGTATCTTTGTTATTTCTCTACAGGTCTGCAGCGTGTGAAAGCCATATGTCGGAGTCTCAGGGTCCGCAGTGAGATCGAGGACCTCTCGCAGAACTATTACAACCAGGCCTATCAGCATGAAAGTTTCATCAAAGTGAGCCTCCAGAAGAAAGAAGTTCTCGCTGGGTGCTGTGTGCTTGTAAGCTGCAGACTGCTCAATTGGCCCATTACCATGGGAACCATCAGCTGCTTGCTGGATGCTGACCCGATGGTTGTGGGAGCGATTTATCAAGAGATGGTCAAGATTCTCAACATTGAGGCTCCGATCGTCAACGTCACTGATGTAATGGAGGCCCACGGTCAGGAGTAAGTGAAGAGCAGTGGTCTGAATGCTTCTGTTAGAGGGAAACATGCCAAGCTTCTCTGGAGTAACATTATCAGCAATATGAAGGTTAAACAGGCCAGTCAAAAAGACTTATTTACACTGTAGAATAGCAACAGATAATAACAGCTAATTCTGACTAATCCGCACATCAGCATCCATTCTCGTCTTCCTCTGTTACACAGATGAGTCTCATTTTATAGAAGACAGACTAGTACTTAAAGTAATGTTACAGCCTGTTGTAGATTGTTTATAACCCAGGCCTACTATAAATTTGCCTTGATTCCTTTAGGCATAGTTATTTAGCTTTTATATATAAATGTTCACGAGTAAAATTAAAAAGAAAAGTTGAATTCTCTTTGGCCTGACTGGACTTTAGGGTCACTGCTCTTGTCTGAGCTGAACTCAGATCCAAGTCGAGCACATTGCAGTAATTTAAAGTTAACTGTGTCTATCTGGAAAGCTGCCAGGCAGAATAGAAAACCAACAGTGCTCTAAATACATACATACAGAAGAGGTGCTTTAAATGATACATTCCAGGCTCTGGTGATCAAGATTTCATATTTACTGAGAATGTTTGTTTTTCTTTTTGTCAGGTACAAAATTAGCTCGCTTCACGTTCCTGAAGAATTGGCTGAGAACTCCAAGGACTTGACCAAACGTGCCGTGGCCCTGGTGGAGCTGGCAGCAGACACCTGGATTGTGACTGGCCGCAAGCCCATCCCCATCATGATGGCGGCAATCTACTTGGCCTGGCAGTCCTTAAAACCCAACAAGCGCCGCCTGAATTTCTCTCTGGATAAATTCTGTCAGATTGCCAAAGTGAATAAGCACAAGCCTGCTTTGAAGAGAATAACTGAGATAAAGGAGGTGCTTTGTAAACTGGGTAAGGAGATTCCCTGGGTCAGAGAAGCGGTGACACCAGATAATGTTGTTCAGCAGGTGGAGGATATTCTGAAGCACAGGTACGCCCTGCTAAGGAGGGCTCTGAGAACCCACGAGGACGCTCTGCTGGAAGAGTGTCAGGCCAGCTGTGAGGACTCTCTAACTGAGGAGACTGCTCCCTCCCAAATCTCTGAGCCTGTAGCACAGACTCCAAACGCATCCTCTGTGGAACAATGTGAACCGAATGCTGAAAGGGTCCCCAGACCAGGAGATGGAGATGATAATCCATGCACAGTGCCCGAGCTGCACAGTGACACCCCTGAGAGCCAAGATCCAGCGCCAAACTGGGGGAAGAGAGTGCTGTTTGCTCCCCCGTGCGTGATTCATGCTAAGAAAAGGAGAATGGAGCAGCCTGAGCACAAGGATGTAACTGGTGACGAGGAAATCTCTGACAGTGAAATTGAGTCATACATCCGCACTCCTCGGGAAGCTCGAGAGTTTGCTCTGACACAGAAGATATTGTCCACGACTGAGAGTGAGAAATCATAACCAGTTATGGATCGAGACCAATGTTTATTTCTTTGGTTATATAAGCAAAAACAGATTTTTAAGCTTCTATTTTAGGGCTATTGTAATAAGGATGCTGGTATTTTCATTTCCATGAGACTTGGTTGATTAGAGATGATACAACCTTTTTTTATGTGTATGATATATTTAAATTTTTGTCCAGTAACAGATTGTATCTGTTTATTGTTTGCTGCTTATACTTGGTTTACTTGCAAATAAAGTTGTGTTGAAGTGGTTAAAAATGTAGTGTGAGGATCCCCATTTAAACTGTGAAATGCTTTTCTTTTAAAGGAAATCTAACGGCATCAGAAAAACAATGAGTGTAATAAATCTTACCCTAGTATCTTAAGTTGTGTTCCTACAGCTCAGTGAAAGACGTGTGCTCAGGAACATATTTTCAATAGTATTAATGTATAGAATAAACAAATGACAGATGTAGCACATTTTCTGTAGTTAAATCTGAAATTTGTGTGGAAATAATATTACAGCAGGATAAACAGTATGATACGATCGAGGATATTTAAACCTACAACAAGCTCAGCTGCTGCTGACTTGATCAAAACTGCAAAGGACCCTGAAAAGAAAAAGTCTTAAACAGACAGGCACACATATGGGCTGATTACCACTTGCTTTGTGGTGTTTCATTGAAATGATGCGTCATGTTTCACATACTGTAGATGTTCATCCTGTCCCTCCACAAGCCAACAGTGCTGCTCTGTGCGCATGAGAGGACACTGCGATTCTATTTCAACAAAATAAGAAAACACCTTATTTAAAGGATAAAAGCCGGCAGGCAGCATAAAAACTAACTAACCTGGAGATCTACAGATAACATGCAGCCCCAGTGTCACTACTGGACACTGTGTCCCTTTTTTCATATAGCCTATTTTTCAGTTGGTTTTGGACTATTTAAAGTAAAGAAATATGCTATTTTATTTTCTGCGCCATTAATTTGTTCCGGCCAGTTATGCTTAGCAGCTCCTATAAACTTTTAGCTGAGGTGAAGGCACACAGTCACATCAAGATACTTAGGCAGAAACCATATATATTTTTAGCCTTCAAATTGACCATATTCACTCTGGCCAGCTAACCCAGTTCTTTTATCATTACTTCAAGTCCAGAGTGACGCCTCCATGTCACCACAGACAACAACAAGTCAAGACTGATTAGGGCTGGGAAATATATATTGAATATTTTCAATATATTCAAATATTAATTAATGTGTGATATGGCAGATGACCATATCATCATATTCAAGTTTATAGTGTTTTTAGTGAGTCAATAGAAACTTAAAACCTTTTATAAAGTTAGCCTTCTAAATCAGCCATCTAAATCAGCCATATATTCCGTGAATGTTAGCTCACATAGTTGTAACATCTGCCAACAGACCATTAAATCTCAAGTTAAACTAATAATAATGATCTGTAGGTTTTGGTATTTACACTCTCAATACATCTAATCACCTGCCTACTGACCTGAGAAATGCTCCTACAGTACAGTATACTAATTTCAAGTCAAATCTAAGATGATAACATGTAAACACCACAGTTTATGTAATTAGTGTTTCTCATTTGTGAAAACACTTTGAGACACACTTGCATGAAATTAGTTTTCTTAAAATACACTTTATTGATAATGGAGCCTTGTGTGACCCTGGCAACAGGTGGTCCATCTCCTTGACTACTGATCACTCCACATTGGACGTATTTGCATCAACAACACATCAACATATTTTAGCATCCTTTGATGGGCAGTTTCACCTTTTTTTATGCCACTAATTCCATCGGGTTTGTGTAATTTTATGATCTCTGCACCCACAGACATGCTTTTTTGGATGAAAGCATTGCACTGGCAGACAAACATGTTACTTCCTAAAAAGCTGTCCTCTAAACCTGTGATCAATTTGTCGCTGTGGATAGATTTGTTCTGGCCCCTTGGGCAATAAATGGATTCTCCTTCTTTTTCTCTTTCCAGTGTCTCGCAGATTTACAAGCAATACAAAATATGGCAGCGCTGTCATTATAATGTATGTGTAATGTGAATGATTTCACATTTCACACATGCTCGTCATATGAGCAGGCAGAATATAGTGTTCTGTTAACCCAGGATGCGTTTCAGCATGTGCGTACATGCAGTGAGATTATTGTCTTGTTATTTTTCAATCTGTCTTGTTTTTTTCATCACATAGTTGACGAGGTTTGCTGCTTCTAGAAAGCCTTGTTCATATCTTTTACCTCTGAAAGCAGCCAGAATGGGTCCCACTGTCTCTAAGAAGGTTTATCTTTTTCATCCGTGGCTTTCTTTTTTGCTGCTGCAGCTGAAAAAAACAAAATATATATATTACTGTCTGTGTTGTGTGGAGTTCTTACTTACAGTCCATGCCAATTAATAGGAAGAAGAAGGAAAAACAGCGGAGGCACAACTGCTGCCTGGCTTCCATCATTCATTCTACATCTACAATGAAAAGGTAATTTTGTTAGTATTTCCAGCTAAAGAAATTAAATGTCTTAGCCTTAGTCTCCCATTTGGAACCGGAGAACATGTGAATCACAGTGCACTTTAAAACCTTTTATCCAGGGAAGGTTTGTCGACGATGGAATTACTGTAAGCACTTACTTGGCTAGGTGGTAGTTTAGGGCATGATGATCTAAATGGCATAGACATTTCAAAAATCTATTTTTTTTTTAAGCAAGAAGCTCCACACGCTCTCCACTCCATTTGCTATATTTGTTCTGTTGTGAACAAGGTTTTCATACAGAGACCCTCATCAAGTTATTGTAAGGGGTGCAAATTTTTTATTCTACTGAAAATGTGTTGTAAGCGGCATGTTCTGTACATGAGGAACGTATCTTTCACTGAGCATAAAATGCGATTAAATCTATGAATAGCAAATTGACAAATGGTGACAGCTCACAATTTTGAAATCTCTTTTTTGGTCACCTAGATAGTTTGCAGGTCAATTTCAAGACAAGGTGCAAGATGAACAATCACTCAGAACAAAGTGTTGTTTTAATTCTTCATATGCCAAAGCTTGTTTCAAAACACAATGATGAAAATTTCCACTTTCATCAGCTCCATCCATGATCAATGATTAATGCACAATTTCTGAAAACAGTGCACTAACAGCACTTTAACAAGGTGTTAAATCAGACGGCTACTGGCAATGCATCTGTGCAACAAACAAACAAGCAAATAAAAAATCAAACCGCTCTCAGATAGAGTCCCGCACATGTCTGTGAACAGATCAATAAGTACCGTTACTGTCACTATCCTGAGACCTATCAGTCATGACCACTATCTAATCAGTTTAAGATCAAACGTCATCGTGAAGTCCAACCCAGACATGAATCTTTTTGGTCTCTGCCATCTTATTGGCTTACTGTCATTTCTCTCTCTCTCTCTCTGTCTCTCTCTCTCTAGCTTCCTCTCTTCCTAAAACAGCAGCAGCTTCAGCTCACAGTGCGGAAGCGCACAAGGACGGTTCTGCTCTTCATACTCACTCATCTCATCTTTACGCTGAGAGACACCAACACAGGTAAGTTACTGGGTGATTTTTATCTGTATTTGTTTGTATGTTTGTTCATTTATTTTCTGCACGCCTCAGGTCATAGGTAGTATTAGCATCTTTTCTCCAAGACTAAATAAAATAACTGAATAGAATAGAAATATGATTACTGGTAGAGTAATAAACTACTGAATAAATTCTTAATAGTTGCGATAACACACACACACTTTTCACATTATCCTCCTTCAAATGTCAATTAGTGAAATATTCACATCATAAAAGTCAGAATGTCATGATTTACCATTTGCATACCCCTGATTATGCATACTTGTTTAAAAAATGCCCCTTTTTGTCTTTTTTAAATAAATGTGTATTGAGAGATATATTAATAGGTGCTAACAGCCTTATGTGCTAGAGCCCTGTAATGGAACACTTCTTGACATTTTAATCGGCCTATATCTAGACTTCTATAATAAAGCCACACTATGCAAATAATGTGTGAGATGAATATGAGGAAAAAGCTTTAAATATGGTTTTCGAATGATTGAGGAGGGTACAGAATCTGTGAACATGGACAAATGTATCCCAAAAGAATAAAACCACAAATATGCAGTTTTTCATTACTCTAGTTTTTTTTTCAGCACTGTGACATCCAAGCTGCTAACATACTGTGCCATTTGGTTTGAGCTCATACTGTAAGTGTAGAAAATATTCAAGGAAAGTCATTGTGCGTGCTAAGTTTCGGCTTTGAAATGAAAGTACTTATTTTTCTTATGAAGCTGAATATCTGAGCATTTCATTTCTGCAGATACGATCTTCTGAACCAGATTTAAAACAGAATTCTTCTACTGATAAACAGCAGTGGTCAGTCTGTAAGATGAGCACAGCAAAGTCAGCATCCTTTTAGCAACTCATTTCATAACTCATTTCCTTTTTAAGTTATAGTCATATATAGTGAATACATTGTAGAGTTTACTGCAGAATGCTATACTTATTGTACTGTATATGTTCATACAGTAGATGTTGACCATGTGAGCTAGTCTGAAACACTTGTATCCAACTGGGATAATTAAAATGTTCAATAACAGCCAGCAAGCAGAAGACAAAATCTCTGATTACCTTTCAGTAAAATCTCTATTATGGAATATCATGATTACCTGTCGGTGCTAAGTCTTTGCAATTAACTGTAGTGTAAATTAATTTCATATGGAAAAAGGTCCCTCTTTGTACCCTTGTGTGAGTCACATTAAGTCATACTCATTAGCAGTGTGTGTGTGTGTCAGCTGTAACAGAAACTTGACAGCAACATGAGAGCTATAGAAAGGCCAGGCAGTCACTGTTGAAGCTGCAGTTCCAAATTGTGCAATGTGGCGAGGTGAAAAAGTCTGAAATTATGTGTAAAACATGGGAAAACCACATTAGCAAAGAGGAGCTGTGATCACAAGTAGACCCTTACCAATACTGACTGAAGTACTCTTAACAGGACTTGTAAAACCAGCACGGGCTACAGCTGTAAAAAATGACCATCAAGTTGAATCATCACTAAAATCACAACAAAAAATCTAAATTATGGGCTTCATAACTTAATCTTATTCACCAGGAGGCATTATGTGTGTGCTGATTCAATAATTGGACATTTGACTAAATCAGGTGCCAAGTGTGCTTTGCTATCACAAAATGTATTTGTATGTAGCTAATAACAGTAAAGATGTGGATACATCTTAAAAAGTAACACTTACTCTACATTCACTGACTACACAAAAGGTTTAATAAAAACTAGAATCCTGAAAACATTAAACAGCAAAACTTCTCATCTTTTTATTTCACATTACCTTTACTTGATAAAAGGTTTTATGTATTCTGTATTGTTGTATAAAAGCAATATCACGCTTAAGGAATGTGACTATAATGTGGGAGCGTCCTCATGCCCTTCACTCAATCACAGCCGAGACAAATAGTTTAAAAGCAGTTCTTCTTCTCTAGTTGCTTAATAAGACATTTCAAGTTCCAGACATCTCATCAGCAAGCTGTCTTTAAAATCATGCTTTGGTGATTTTGCACTGGATATTTAATATTTAGAAATTCTTCAAAACAAGACGGTGAATATTTAGAAATCTCATGCCAAAGGGAATATTATCTTACAATTTTACCTTCCTTTAATTTTCTCTGTCATTCATTGACCGCTGTGACAATAATAATCAGGAAAGTAACAAAATGCATCAACATCCAGCACCTCGGTAATGTTGAATAAATATTCTACTGATGCTGAAAAGTGCAACTGTATATCCTCTAAATGCAGACACAACTCTGTGATTTGACATTTTCCATGTGTGCATTTAAGTGGAGGATGCACAATGTTATGTCGCTCATCTTAGCTTCATGATTATAAACCCTTTCATAATGTGCTCTTCGCCTCTTACTGCGAGAATGTGTTGGTGTTGGTAAAAGCATGGTTATTCAGTAATGGTCTTCCATTATGTAAATGTCATGACCTGTTTTTGTCAGAATGTTGTTTAAATGTTGCATTCATCCTTGGATTGAGTACACTAATGTGATAGACATTTGACCTTTAGAAAAGTTGTTAATGTTTTGTCATAACAGCTGCAAACCTGTTTTATTGTATTTCTGGACAGTGCAGGTACTGGCAGATAGAGCTTTGCTGCCATGGCGAGTAATCACAGTGGATTGGCTGGAAGCGCACAGCTGTCTGTGTCAGGAGAACAGACAGATGGACACATTTATGAGGTTGCAGTGCAGAACACCTCCACCAACCGCAGCTCCCAGTTTGCAGATGTGGCTCTGCTGCAGACGTTCAAGCCCCTCATCATCCCCTGTTACGTGCTCATCGTGATGGTGGGAGTCTTTGGGAATTACCTGCTCCTCTACGTCATCTGCCGAACCCGCAAGATGCACAATGTCACCAACTTCTTCATCGGAAACCTGGCCTTCTCTGACATGCTCATGTGTGTGACCTGCGTCCCTTTCACTCTCGCCTACGCCTTCAACCCACATGGTTGGGTTTTTGGCCGCTGGATGTGCTATCTGGTGTTCCTCATCCAGCCAGTCACAGTCTATGTTTCAGTCTTCACGCTCACTGCTATTGCTGTGGACAGGTGGGTGGATCTCTCTGCACTTCAGGAAAGATGCCACACAGATCTCAAGGGACATTTTGAATTCATTTTAAAGTTTTTCTTTCCTTCAGTCCTCTTCAGTGTAGTGTCTGCTGGTTTGTGCAACATAATTGTGCGGCCAAGAATTTCTTGAAAAACAGATTTAGACCTCAAGCGACCACCCTGATTATATAAAGGTCAAATAACAAAGTGAATTCCCTCTCTAAATCATTTATTTTACACTTTCTAAGTATGAGTGGAGTGTAATTGACAAGCCAGGAATTAGACAACTAGGAAATTCAATCATCATTTTCCATTTATACTCATTTAGAAATTATGGAGATGTGCAGGTAGATTGATTAATAACACAATAACAATAAAGGTTCACTACTTATGCTTAATGAATTCATGATTAAAATATTACTCCTCATGATTCAGTGATTGCTCTAATACATCATGTAACACAGACTCCTCTGGCTTAATATTAATCAGTGATCAGGATTTTGTTTAGCTCATGTAACAGATCGATAAATTAGAACGTTTAATTAACAGTTCAGTCATAAATTAACATGCTATATAGCTGCATGAGTCAAACTAATTTATTTTTCATGATTTGGCAAGCCAGATCCATTTGTTGATTCATAAACAAAGACCAAATCAAAATAATTTGGGCTTGCAGCAGTATGTACCTGATGGGACCAGACAAAAATCCAACTATCCAGCTTGAAACTTTGTAAATCAGGTGTGTGCTGTAAAGACATGTCCCCCGGTAGACCCCTGAGATCCACAGACTCTCCGCAGCTCACTGTGCCAAAAATTCAAATCAATTCATCTACAATAAAGCTTCCTTCTGCAGTTTTGCACTCAAACTGTTGATTTTTCTCCCTTCAGAGCCGAGGACAGCAACATCAGCTTCATTATTACTGTTCCACTGCTGTTGTATCACGTACACCACTGCTCAATCTTAAAAGTTTAAAATGTAAATGGTTTCTTCTGTACTGGACTGTGCAGGTCAAATTGTCAAATTTATTTTTGGTTGTCTTGATGTAAAGCACATTGTGCTGCATACCCTCCATAAAAGGTGCTTTATAAATAAAGGTGACTATTATCAATATTATTATTATTATACAGTTCTGTTTTTGAAATGGCAAATTAATTTCACTGAGATTCTGCGCAGTAACTAGAGCTAATGAACTAATTTAACATTTATACATTAGGTAATCACATAAGCTAATAGTGGCTTTTACTAAAACTGTGCTGCAGGAGTTTATGATAAATCATATTAATTAATACATTGGATCATGATTAGTCATGCATTAATCAAACTAAAGTTTTGTACCCTTATTATAAAGTACTACGCTTTCTTTATTGCAGATATTATGCGACAGTTCATCCCCTGAAGAAGCGTACCTCTGTGGCTACCTGTGCCTCCGTCCTCACTGGCATCTGGCTGCTGTCCTGTGGACTGGTAGCTCCAGCAGTCACCCACACCTACCATGTAGAGTTCAAAGATGAAGGCTTCACCATCTGTGAGGAATTCTGGTTGGGTCAAGAGAAAGAAAGACGTGCTTATGCATACAGCACCCTGCTGGTCACATATGTCCTGCCATTGTCAGCTGTCTTTGTCTCTTATCTCTGTATTACTGTCAAACTGAGGAACTGTGTTGCACCAGGCCACAGGACACAAGACCAGGCAGGTGCTCAACAAGCTCGTAAGAGAAAGATCTTTCGCTTGGTTGCGCTCTTGGTGTCTGCCTTTGCGGTGTGTTGGCTTCCTATTCATGTATTCAATGTGCTGCGAGACATAGACATTCATCTCATTAACAAGCGCTACTTTTTACTTATCCAACTGCTGTGCCACCTGTGTGCCATGAGCTCATCTTGTTGTAACCCCTTCCTCTATGCATGGCTACACGACCGCTTCCGTGCCGAGTTACGGAAGATGTTCAAGTGCCATCATCGCATTGGAGTGCCTGCCAATCACTGTGCTGCCAGTGTGGTCTTGTAATCACCTGGTGAAGAGAATCCATTGTCGTTATTTTAGTGTTTAGTTGCCGATTCATCTTGAGTAATGAGTGCAAGTGGAAACTTTGGCGCGTCACCAAACTAATGAAGTTCATCCTCTGTCAAGGCAATCTAGCCATTACTTATGTGGCTCTTGAGAAGAAGTCTTTTGGGCAGCATGAAGGTATTCAGTCAGTTTAATGGTAATCTCCCCATTAGACATATTAAATTAAAAAGTAGAAACTTTGGTAGCAATCAAAGGAGGGTGAATTGGTGTTCTTCTGTGGACCATGAATATCCACAGATTTTATTGCAAGCTAGTCATTACTAGATATCTTGTGTAAAAAGTTGATCATTTGACCTAAGGCTGTCGCTAGGAGAAAGCTCATACAAGGTCCAAACCAGAAAAGGGTTCATCCACTGGGAAGCATGAGTGTGCCCACTAAATTTCACGGCAATCTGCCACTTGGATTTTGATTTTTCATCAGTGGGTCACTAATAACAATGTGACTTATCCTCTGGGGACATTTCATGAAAATCAGGCCATGAGTTTTCAAGATGTTTTGTCATAAACCATAGGAAACTTTCACATTACAATATGTATTACAGAAGAAAGGTCAATGGGTCACTGAAATCTAAAGAGGGTTGAAAAAGGTACTACTGGAGCAAGGATTATCAGCTAGGCTAAAAAATAATGTTTACTACAAATTTCACTCTTTGTAGATAATTCAGCGCTGATAAAATATGCCAATAAAACTGAGAAAGCTGTGAGAGAAAACTGTGGAGATGAATGCTTGTGTATCTGGAATATTTAATGTAGTATATTGTACATATGTCCGCATGCTTCACATCTGACCTGTATATAAAGATGATTGTGATTAAAAAAAAGATGAGATCTTAAGTGTGTCAGCAAGTCAGCTAGATAAGAGTTGTGCATGATGAACAAAGTGTAGCTATATTGGATATGAAGAGGAAATGAGACAGTCAGTTCAAATTGTGTTTGTAAATGGTCACTGCAGATGTGATTGTTTCCACCAGGGCACTGATGTCAGAACTAATCCTTGTGTGGTGCTCCTTCTTGGAGCCCCTGTGGAATAAATTTAATTTATGAACTTGCTCTCACGGGCTTTAATTTTCTTAAAGCCTGTAGTTGATGATTATGCACCTTATTTCTGATAGCACTGTATAATGGCTGTAGAAAATTGTGGTGGTTGGGTTTGTGTTGCTTTCTGTGTTCTCTGCTATTTTAGTTTTTATTGCTTCTTGAGATTTTGTACAAAATGTCATTTACATGACATAAAGGAGTATTAAAGTCCTGAAGTAATTAGAATATCCAGACAATTTACCAATGTGTTGTCAAGAACTGATAACAGGCTGGTTGGTTGTTTTCACTGTCTTCATTCCAGTTCCATTATTTAGTTTGCATTATAGCTGTCATGTCACCTGTTCTGTATTCTCTCCGTGCATATTTATCTCTTTCCTGCAGGCGGGCAGGACAGATTTGTCATTGCAGCAGTAATAACTCAACAAAGTCAACAAGTTTGAAGTGCTACTGCCACTAAAACTATTAAACCTTCCCTCCTCAACAGTGGTGTGAATGTAAAACACGTGTGCCTTTATTTTTGCTCTTTTCTCCATCACCATTTTCTTGTATGAAGGGACTCAGTGACTGAATGGTTTTGGGTGCACAATGTATATGGTGTACTCTGTCTTATTACCACCAAACTGTTTGTAAATTATGTATATGATTTGTGGTGTGACATGCAAAAAAGGTATCATTTGATCCGTAGACTGTACTAACAATACACTGTGGAAAATTGTGAATAAAAATAGAGAGCTCGAATGACCTCTCTGCTTCAGATCATTGTAAGTGAATGATGGCAGGACATGGAATGAAATGATATCCATCTTGGTCAGAGTGCGGTTGCTCCTCTGAATTTACTAATTAAATAGTGGGGAGAACAGACGTGTTTTCTGCATATCAACTAGACCTGTTTAGGACATTGAAACAATGTGAGAATTTATAGATCTTCTTGATCGTTACAGCATGCTTGGTGATTGCCAACAATGATGTAAATGTCCAGAAGTTGTTATTTAATTTAATTTTTAGTTATTATATTATATAGAAATAAGTCCAATTTAGTACAGTTCTGTTTCTGTTCATCACATTTGAATTTCTGATCACCGTGGATGAGTCTTATTATTTTACTTTGAGCCTGAGTGCTAGGTCAGCTGCGTATGTTATCCTCTGTGTTCTATACATATAGAAGTTGAATTTGTACACTGCAGTGGGTAACATTAAAACATGATCTAGAATCCTAGATCATATTCAAAAATAGCTCAGTGCTTGCAGAAACAAAATAAAATATTAAACTTCATGAATCCCAGGGGCAGATGTGACTCTAGCACCCCATTGTTGGTCTTTTCTTTGAAGATTTTATACCATGTACCATGGTAATGAAAGGAGGTTTTTACTCTGAAAAGTTGGATTTTAACAGTGTCATCAATCACACCTAATAATCAGACTGCCATGCTGGCATTTTCAGTGAACTTATAATGGAATAATAATACCTTATAAACTTTTTAGGTGTTATGAAACTTCTGATTGGTAAGTAGATATTGAATTAACACAATGAAGGCTTCATAGGAGGCTTGGCATAATAGAGGTTTTCCCAGCAGAAATTGCTGTTTTAGTAGGAAAAGCTCAGGTGTTACTGCTAACATTAATGATAGACCGGTTCTATTCAAGTGTCCCAGCAAGTCATGACAGTCTGACAGTGACAGCATGAACAATACCAGGACCCTGAAACTAAAGCAGCTGAATGGAATTCAGCCATCATTCATTTTAATATTTATAACTGTGCTTTTCATACATTGACATGTCAAAATGTCTCCTGTGCAAAAGGCCTATTTAAAGGAATGTTGGTCCAAATGTGCAAAACCAAAAAATGTCCCTGACATCATACATTGTAAACAAGGTAAATGCTTTCATATCAGGGACTTTCATATATAATTTGGATGGTGTGCAAACACAATTTATTCTTATACATTATTATGGTACGCTAAACTACCTGAAACTCACTACAGTCAGCAATGAAAGTATTTAAAAATAACCTTATGTTGAGAAAAGGCAAATACAACTCACCTTTCCATGTACTCTATGGTGATCACTGCCTCTTTGTTACAGCTGATAGCAGCTTGATAGCCCACTGTTAAAGGGAGTCTAAAGCACTGCTAATGAACGCACACTTGAGCACCACAGGAGGCTGTTTGAACTTTACACCAAAGCATATTTTTATTAGTGCTCTACTGAGGAAGCTTTGATCACTTAGGAACTTCTCATCAAGGTGGAGTCTTGACGATCAGAGTGATGCTCGTTCAACATGAGCAAACCCCTCCAGGACAAAGATGTCCTTGCTGTGTCCCCTGAGGTGTAGAATCACACCTTCATCTGACTCACGACACTCCCAAGCTCTTTCCTCACTACATGTAGACAAAACTAAATTTGCCACCTGGAGTCTTTGTGAGGTCCAATCTCTGCATCAGACACTGACGTAAACAAGCACAGTATGCGACTGCTGACTTGTGGAAGAGCTGGACCCAAGAATACTGATGTAGGGAAGGCAGAAATCATCACAGGGGAGAAAATGCTTTCCTGTTTTAAACCAAATCTCGAAAGAAAAACATATTTTCTCATTTGCCTCTGCTGGTATCTTGTGGAGAAAACTTCATATGAAGTTCACTTTACTTGTCACAAGAAGTTCTTCTCAGCATGCGAAAACAGTTATATAATGTCTTCTGTGGCTCTGGAGGGAGCTCTGGACTTTTAAAAAAGTAGCTAAAAACCCATCTGTTCAGACAGGCATTTAGGTAGCATGTGGTATTTTATGTTTTAACTTGTGTCTTATGTCTGTTCCCTGTATATATCATCTGGTGTTTTAACTTTGTATTATTTATTTGATTGAAATTGATTTTATATGATCTTATTTTGATTTTATTTCTTTGACTTTGAAGCACTTTGTGACTGTTGTCTGTGAAACTTTGCTTACTTGCTTTGCACAAAATAACCCTGATGATGTCATCAGTGTATCTCAGCTTGGGCTTAAGACTTGCCTTAAGACTCACATGACTACTTGTATGCAAAAGCGGTTGTTCATAGTGATGAACCCACAGATAATTATCGCCCGACTCTGTAGCTCCCCTCAGCTTTTTAGCGTCTTTCAGGCCATTGTTTTGGTTTTTCAGCAACGTTTAATGTCTTCGTCCACTTTCATTGCTCTCTTAACATCTTTTTCGGTTGTAACAGGCAGCTGTTTTCAATGAAAAACTCTCTAAAAACCCAGTTAGCACTACCTGCCCTGCAGCAAACAGCAGTTAGTGACTAGCTGGTGAACATAGTGGAGCATTTAGTAGCTAAAGAGCCAGATATTTCCCTCAAGTGTTGGTGGAGACCAAACCAGAGCTAAAAGGACAGTAAATATTGGACTTACAATTATCAGGTGGAAATAAACACAACTCTTAATGAATGCTAATGTTGCTCCGTGTCTGCTGGATGTATAAATGGGCAACTGTTTGCTAATATCAATGTAAATGGTAATATATCAATGTTGTGTTTACAGCTTTTTTCCACTGTCCGAGTGACCAAAAAAAATTTACTCATTGCAGGTTTAAAATTCTTAAAAGACAGCCTGGATTACAAACTTGAGGTGTGGAATTTGAAATACGTGGGTTTCTACCAGGAGGGTCTTCTAAAAGAATACATTATCAAAAGAATCAAATGAATAAATATAGACTGACTATATAACCACCAAATTGTGAAATAATCTAATAAATGTTTTAAACTCAGCTCATCATCATGAAGTGCCATTTCATCCTGCTAACAGAGTTTATTGCAGGTCATTTTGTTTAATGCTAGCAGTTTTTATTTCACAGTGCCATTTCCCCCAATGATTTTATAATGACACTTTTCATCACAAAGGCTTTTGTCTGTCTGTTCGCCTTTTTAGACTGAAGCCTAATCACATAAAATAACTGGCTCTGCCCTGTTTGTCTTGATTGTAAAAAAAATAAGCAAGGTGATATAACATTTCATAATAATGAGTTGAGGATTATTTCACAATATCATGGTTATTTTATGTACTATGAGTATTTATAAATTAAATATTACATCTAGTATCTGAGTATCGACCCATGCCAATAGTTTGGGTTTGAGATATCCATGTCTGAGACTTCTTCATCAATACAACCCCAGTGTTCACTGAAAAATGGAATTGATAAAATTCAACAGCAAAATCTCTTTCCAGAAGTCTTTTGAGACTATTTTTTTCATAGAAAGTAGTTTTAAAGAAATTATTGACAGTAATATCTCAAAACCTTGGCAAATATAACCCAAACCGTCTGCATGGCACCAGTCGACATAAGTGAGAGAATGTGTTTTGCATTGAAGCAATGTTGTCGACTGTGAGTCATGCCCCAGTCTTTCACATGCATTTTGAATGAAGATAAAGGTATGTACAGACTTCAGATCAGTCTGTGTGCGTGTGTGTCAGCTTCACACTGATGGATTCCACGTGTCTACCGTCAGGCATTGTCTCTGAGCTGAGCTTTGGATTTCATTGTATTCAACTTACCATGTGACTTTTTTTTCCTGAGCCTATTCCATATTAATGGATGTGTTATCAGTAGTTATGTGCCCATCAGTCAGTCAGGAACTGAACAGCTGTCCAGGGGCTGACCTTGAAACGGCTCACACAATGTCTCTCTCTCTCTCTCTCTCTCTCTCTCTCTCTCTCTCTCTCTCTCTCTTTCTCTCACTCAATCACCAGTTCATCTTTTCAACTTTTTATTGGCCTGTGGAAATGGAATTTTCCTATTGCATATTTTCTTTGCTGCCTGTCTGCTGTGCCTATAGCTTCCAATTTGGACTATCTAAAACATGACTGACAGCTTGAATGAAGGATCAAATGTGCACTAAATATTGAATATGTTGCAAGCGTATTCAAGTTATGAGAACTGAATACGAGTTTCTAGATTGCAATCAGTATCTGTAGAAAAACCGAAGATAATAGCAAATAATCATTAAACGAGGATGGGATCTAAGTTACTGACAGACATTTACACAGAAAGAGCTGCAATTTCAAAGAAAAGACAGTTTCAACAGTAATGGCTGTCAAAAGATTCTGTATCTCCATGCGTTTTAAATACCCATCTGTCATCTCAGTTTTCTTTGCACAGGGAACTCCCCTCCACCTACCTGTGTCACTGATCTGTTACTGCATTATGCAAATGTCTGTGTAATCTCTCAGTAGTCAAGCATAATAAGCATTTTGTGTGTTTGTGTAAATTATGAGCTAAATTTTAGCTGCCACAGGCATATGCACCTAAAATGTGGTCTTTATTTTTTGTATTAACTCAAGATGTTTGTGTATCCAAACACGGGGGAAAAATGATGTTAAAAAAAAGGTTTTCTGATGACCTGAGTTGAAATTGTTCATGTTTTTTTCTTTTTTAATACAAAAAACTAAACTAAAAGAGCACAGAAAGTAGACCAACTAAGGATAAATATTAAGGGCTTGTAATAGATTACCTTAAACCCACGCAAGGACATATGATCAGATTAAAGTACTAGATCAAAATTGAAGACACTGAATAATGATGCAGTGTATGGGACAGGACGTCAATTTCTTGCTTCAGACAAAGGTCATCAATAATTACACTTACCGTATATATAATTTATTATAATCCCACTCATTTTCATCAAAACCAGGAGCTCAACTTGGCCCCTTTAATGAGGTCTGCTTTGTCTTTCTCCATGGTGATTATTCTGTATGTTTGCTCTTAAAGAGACATGTGGCGTCCAGTAGATCTTTGTAGCTCAATCAAACCTAACTCTGAAAAGGAGGAAGAAATTCTGAGTGAATGAGGTAACTCTCTGTCCTACTTACGATGGCATTACTTATATTTACACTTATTTTTTCACATCACTGAAGCCTAAAACACTGATAGAATACGAGTTTCAAAGGGTTAGGGAGTTTGTCATGGAATTGTAGTTGTTTACATTTCCATTTTTATGAGCACTTTCAGGTGTCCTTTGAATGAAGCTGAAACAAGGGTGAAATATCAGTTTAGCTTAATTTATGATATTATTGAAAGCTCCAGAACAGCTATCAGGATCAAAAATAAGCTTTGAAACTTAACTCTTGAGACAAAATGGACCTTAAAGTTACTATAAACAATATTTTTATATCAACAATGGATCACTTGACTACTTGTGTGTGAAATGTGTGGCTCACAATGAACCCACAGAGAATTATCATGCAACTCCACAGTGCCCCTCAACTCTATGGTGCATTATAACATCTTTCAGCTCATTGTTTCAGTTTTATGGCTCACAATTTTACTGTTTCGGTTCACTCTCACCACTCTTGCACAGTTTTCGGCCAGTTTTCTAAAAACCAACTGTACATTAGTTACCTGCCCAGCACCAAACAAAAGAGCTAAAAGGAGAGTGAACATTTGACTTACATTCGGCAGGTGGCCAAAATATAACTCCAAATAAATGCTAATGTTGCTCCGCTGGATGTGTAAATAGGAAACTGTTTGCTAACAAGTTTGTGACATATCAACTTAAAAGGTGATAATATGCCAGTGTTGTGTTTACAGCTTGTTTCAACTGCCCTGGCCAAAAAAATCAGATACTGCAGGTTTAAAGTGCTCAGAAAAGTAATTACATCTGATATCAAAATCCCTCAAACTGTCTGTGGGCAGCCACTGTGATGAACATGGTGACTTTCCATCTGGTCAACTGTGAACCTAGTGATTTGGAAAGCCAAAGCATGCCTGAATCATTCCCCTCATCCTTTACACAATTGTAGCGATCTTCATGTAAACTAAGCATGTAAATAATAAAATTAATGATGGCTGGATTCCATTTAGCTGCTTCAGTTTCAGTGTAACTTTTAAGAGTAAAAACCTCGGTACACAGTACTTCAAAGAAAAGAGCAACTTTGGGGTGCTAGAGTTACATCTGCCCCTGGGATTCATGAAGTTTAATATTTTATTTTGTTTCTGCAAGCACTGAGCTATTTTGGATGTTACCCACTGCAGTGTACAAATTCAGCATCTGTATGTATAGAACACAGAGGATAATATATGCAATAATATGTATATATATCCAAAGTAAAATATTAAGACTAATCCAAGATTTTGCAGCCTTGCACTCACTTTTTGATCAGAAATTCAAATGTGATGAACAGAAACAGAATTGTGGTAAATTGGGCTTATTTCACAGGGTGAATAACTGAACTAAAATCATAAATCCTTAAATTCTCACATTGTTTCAATGTCCTAAACAGTCCTAGTTGATATGCAGAAAACACTTCTGTCCTCCCCACTATTTAATTAGTAAATTCAGAGGAGCAACCGCACTCTGACCAAGATGGATATCATTTCATTTCATTGTCCCGCCATCATGCAGTTACATCTTATAGTTAATGTTATAAGTAACACCTGTGCAAAGTCAAAATGTCTGCTGTGCAAAAGGCCTACACCATTCAGAATCAGTCTCTTCAGTAAACCTCTCAGGTCAGCAGCAGCTCTTTATAGCTCCAGGCCCTCTTCATCCTTCCACTATTCACCTGAGGCTCTCTGCTGATTTGACGCCATTTCATTTAAATCAATTTAGATTTAGATTTTTTCCCCCCTAACTCATCTGAGTGATCCGATGGACACCACAGGAAAGTCTTCTGAAAAACTTAACATCAATTTGTCATATCATGCAATATAATGTGAGAAAACAGAGTAATCATTTAATGGTAATTTCTTAAAATCAATGTAAATTCTAGTCACAACTTTTGCAGGGCCCTGGTGGCTGAAGGCCTTACAGTCGGCTCCCTCTACCCCCTTCTATCCCATTATCTTGTGGACTGCTGGGCCAACACTGCAGGCTTCAACTGACTCTCACAACCTCCTTGCTCTCCACTGTCCCCTATGATTGGAACAAAGGCGTGTCCTCTGTCTGATGTTATCTTCCCAGTTGTTCTTCTGTCTCCCATGTCAACGCAATTGCCAGAATAAAATGTATCAATTGTATGTTTCTGCAAACCACAGAAACAGGCAATCTGTACGTTTCAAACTTTAATCTCTAAATTTCAAACACTGTGGTTAAAGTCTAGTTAGGTTTAGGCACAAAAACCACTTGGTTAGGATTAGGAAGTTAAGTTAAAATACCCGGTTTTGTCTGAAAATGTCTCGATGCCTCACTAAAAACACCCAGCGTTATTGTGGCCTCGAACAGTGGCCTCGAACAGTGCTCTCTATGATACGTATTGTACAAATGTTGATATGATAAGTATTAGATGTATTAAAATGTACAGATTGCACGTATCTGTGGTTTGTAGATACGTACAATTGATACATTTTATTCTGGTGACTGGGCTGCCCGTGTGCTCTGCCCCCCCGCACAATGCCTTGATGGTTTTCGTCCTGTAGACCATATATTTGATCATGTTTCAGACAGCAACCCAGCAACCCCAGACTGTCTTCAGATGTATGCAGTCTCACTGCTAGTTAAATGTGGAAGAGATGTTGTTGCTTTGTGAGAGCATTTAAAACGAGACATGGTCTGTTTCTTCTCTGTTTGACTTTGTGATAAAGAGTTTATATGTTTTAAGCAGCAAAGAGAAACTGATATGATTTTGCTTTAAGAAAAGAACATGACAATTATAATGTGAGCAATAAGGTACAACAATAGTTGAGCAGTGAATACACCTTAAAGGAAGAGTTTGCCATTTTGCCTTTTGCAAGACTCCAGGATGTCACTGCTCCTGGCCAAGAAATAGTTCCCATAAAACCGAAAATTGTAGTTTTTAGACTTTGGTTTTTGTACAAATTAAACAAATGACATATAAAAGTTTTAGAGGTGTTTGTAAGCGTATTTTGTTACCTTCGGACAGAGCCAAGCTAGCTGTTTCCAGTCTTTGTGCTAAGCTAAGCTAACCAGCTTCTGGCCCCAGCTTCATATTGAATGGACATCTTGTGTTGAACACATTTAAATAAAGTGTTGACCTGAGTCCTTGTAAACAGTGGCTTATCTAAATTAAAAACTAATTTTAAGCTATATGGATAGGCGTGGCCTTGGGTAATAATTCAGTATTATTGTTTAATCTCCATATAATCTTATAAGAGTTCTTATATTAAAATGTCTTGGTCCAGAGTTCTCATATACACTCAGTGGCCACTTTATTAGGTACACCTGTAAAATCTAATGAAATCAGCTCATCCATAACTTCTACCTTCACAAAGATAATAATGTTCAAATTTGATTGACATTGTCAGAGAGGTATTCATTTAACTATATGTTTATTATTGAGGTTGTAGTTTGCACTGGTGTTGAACTGAACTGAATTATATTGAAAGGCGTCTCTAATGTTTTGCCCACTCCATCTACAAACATATACGTAATAAACATACAGTTGAATTACCATTATATGCTTTGTGAAGGAAGAAGCAGAGCTGTTGTAATGGATTGCATTAGATTCTGTAGATGTACTTAATAAAGTGGCCAGGGAGTATATGATTAATAAGAAAAAGTAATCATGCTGGCACTTTAGTCTTACAGGGCTTTCTTCATCAGACCTTGAAAAAAGGACATTTTATTTTACTTTATTATGTTTGACTCATCCAATAAATGTTATTGTGTAATTATATTATGCCAACACACATTGGAGAAGTGTCTCCTTTAGAATATATACAATATTTATTGAAAATAATATGATTTTTTTTTTACTCTAAAAAGAACTAGACTAGTCTAAAGCCATTTTAGCTCAGCTCTGTGAGGCTGTTTTGGGGCACAATGGTGCTTTGAGCTAAATGCGAACACATCTTAGTTTACTGTGCTAGCACGCTAACGTTAGCTAATAAGCACTAAACATGAACATTTGATATTTTACTCACAAATGTCAACCTTACAGTGGTGATGGAGGAAAAGTTGGGATCACCAATGTCAGTAGGATCCATCCTCTGGGGACCATAAACGTCTGTATAAAATGTCCTTTTAATCCATATAGGAGTTGCTGAGATATTTCAGTCTGGACCAAAGTGGTGCATTGCCTTCCCTTTAGAGCTATGCTGCCGGCATGGCTAAACACACACACAGACACAAAATCTTTTTTTTTTTACCACCAAGATATACTATTGTAAAAAAACAAAATAGACGGTAAATTGTAACAGATTAATTTGAAATGTGATAATTGAATGAAGTTTGGAAAATTAAATGCTAGTTTGGTACCATTTCAGTTCTTTAAGGAGGAGGCCTCATTTCATTTTCAGTTCACCTGTTTAATTTCAGTTGCCACCACCTCTTGCCTGAGTTGTACTTTGTACACCTACTTTGTTAATTCTGCTTCACATTTCCATATTTCCACCTCCAAGTAACACTGAGATACACAGCGTATAATAGCTGTAGCCTTTATGTGTTCTTTGTTTTCATGAAGTTAATGATCTTCTGTTATGTCTCAGCTTACCTCCTACATATGCCAGAAGCCAGAGGGTTGAGTGTACAGTAAGCATTAGGATGTGTTGTCTGCTGTTGCCGTGCATGCATTATTTCTGTTGCTATGGCAATTTTTGCAATATCGTGTTCATTCACCTATTTGGGATTATTAAGGGGTATTGATAAAGCTGTGAAAATAGATAAGAACAAACTGTCTCCCTTTGTGAACTTATGTTCAGTACATTCCTTGAGTGTTTGGTTCTTGCTTGCTGTACCCACTTTGTCTCACTTGTCTATTACATCTGCAAGGGCTTACATTAATCAAAGACTTCCTGCACGTCTTAAACCTCAGAACAAAACTTGTTCTTTTTAATCAAAAGTGAGTGTACATAGACACATAAAATAAAACGCTTATAATCTTGGCTGTGACCTTTTGTTCACATTATCATCAAGAATAGTTGATAGAGACAGTGGTGTCTCTGGGGGTCCTGCTGAAACGTTCTTCCTTAAATGGTCTTTTTTAAAGTGTTTACTTTCATTAGATCATGTTTTACTGTACACAATGAAAAACAAATCCTCTTTGTGTCTAATGAACAGACTTCATGCCATGAATTCAAATAAATGAAGGTGCTCGTAAAAAGGATTTATTCTGAACACAATAAAGCAGAGGCATTTCTTTAAAAAAATACTCCTGCATTACAATATAATGTCAAACATTTGCACAACAGCGACTATAGTTACTGCACGTAAGGATATAGAGACAAAAACCTCACGCAAAACAAATGTACCACTGAGACAATGTTTTAAAAAACAACACCTAAGCTTGTCCGGGGCCCCGATCAACTTCACAGTTGCCTTGAAAACCTCTGAATACTCTGAAATTACTAAAGAAAGCTCTCACCAGATGGCCACAGAGGGTGGCAGCCCCTCAGAGAAAAACATAAATGGATGCAGTCGTTCAGCTGTTAAATATGGTGACTGGTGAACAATCGGTCTGATGAGAATTTAGTGATATTTCTTCTTCCTCTTAGCACCACACAGAGTGAGTGGAGTGTTTTGCTGTAAAGCCTGAACTGGATCCTTATTAAAGTCTGTAAACAGCACATGCCAGTTTCAATAGAGAGGAGTCAAGCTTATGTTGTCCAAGGACCATGGAAAAACATGCTATTTATTCTCACAATTATCACAGGAATTTTACTGAGAAACAAAATTGCAGATAAGTCATATTTTGCAGCTCAATGGAAAACATGACATTGAGCGCTGTACTATTCACAAAGATAAAGGATGCTGATAGATTCTCCTGCACTGCTGGACTCCCAGCTGCTTCAGACTAATTTTATGGAGTTATTTTGGCTCCACCTAGTGGTCACCTTGAGTACAACCACTGCAGGTTATTTCCCAGGCTCATTGCTCTGAGTTGGAACTGTAAGTTTGTATGAGCTATGGGACATCCTCCTTAACTTGATTAGAGCACACTTTACTGCCTCCGAAAACAAGCTAGCAGCCCGTTAATGTAATTGAGTCAAATGACGAAGGGCAGACTCAACAAATGAGGAACTGCTACCAATTAAACAAATGGACTTCACTGACTGACAGTGATGAAAATGTTGCGCTGTAACAAGACCGGGGGCTGGAGGCCAATAACATATTTTTTTAATGTTTTTAAGCATATATCTAACTAATACCATTAATTAATCCTTAACACAGGATCAATAACAAAAAACACAGACATTTGCAAAAGGTCTTTGGTTTAATTGGTATTACAGAACAAACAGTAAAACAAGGCACTGCAGCCATTCAGTGAAGTGTGAAGGCCGTGGAAGAAGAAATGTCATCAGCGGGGAAAAAAAGCTCCTAATGTGGTCTGCAGAATGAAAAGACAGAGATGGATGTTGTTCTGATGTTTCTTTTATTCGCCTCCACACAGCTCCAGCAGGATTTTGCGGTAGTCACCAGACGTGTCACCCTGCGCAGTAAGAGAAAGATCAGTGAGACTTCAAAACGACCAGTGTAGGGAATAACTGAGATCAGTTTCATGAAGCCGAACTGATAACAAACACTGTGATAATATGACTTAGATTCCAAGACCTTTGACAAACCAGACAATATTACTCATGGTATGACTTTAGCTAATCAAACAAAATGAAAGCAGTGATAATTGAAGTCTCATCACAGTTCAAAGCTACATTAAGGCATTACATAAAGTTAGAATCGCAATTATTATATCACAGTTGATGTATTGTAAAGCTTTTTGCTTTTGCTGCAGTATTTCCCGCCCCTAGTTTTTAATGCCTCACCTTGATGAAAGAGTAGAGAGTCTTTCCATACATCTTCAGGAACTGCGCCTTAATGTCCAACATGTCAATCTCCGCCCTGGCAACCATTATTCTGATGAGGACACTATCAGTAGTGCCCAGCCCCTGACAAGAGAGAGATACTAGACTTTTACCACATATATAGTATGATAAAATCAGTCTGCTTTTCTTATGGCCAATGTAACTACTGTACTTGTGTGTATTGATAACTAATGAACCAAATGAAAACATGATACATATATACACCCCAACAATTTAATGTGTAGTGACTACACAATACAGTATAGTAGCCCCATTACAAACATGAAATATTTACCTTCATTGATTTGTATAATCGCTCTGCAAAGAACGCTGGCTTGTTCCTTATGCATTTCACTGTAAAGCAAAAACAAATCCCAGCACATGAGGTGCAATGCTTTCACAACACGAATACAATAAATTCAAGGTTATAAGCTCAGTGTTTTAAAGGTCGCTTCTATTTAAACACCAAAGAGACGCTTTTCAATAAAGGGAATACACCACCAACAAGTGCAGACTCAAAATATCCAGAGTTGGATCAGCACCTCTCTGATGCTTCACAACATAGTATTTATTGCAATCCAATTATTTTATTCTTGGATTGCATTAGATTGAACAGGTTTTCCTATTATTTGGGCCACCATACAAGTGCTTCAACGGCCATGTGGACCAAGCTGAAAACATTTGCCTCCTGTGGCTGAAATTTTTTCAGATTTTGGTGACATCTTTGGTGCCGGCAGTCACTGCAGTGTGCTTCTGTATGTATGTAAAAGTATAAACGACGCAGCAGAGACAGACCTATGGCCAGAAAGACGTCCTCCAGACAGCCAGACATCTCCCTCTTAATGCTGTCCTCAATGTCTCTTCCAGAAATCTTCTGATACTCCTCAAACACTGAAGGAAGAAAACAAAAAGATTAATGGGGAGGTAGAATGTGCCACTAATTCCAGAACAATCTGTCACACACTGATTTTTCATTATCAAACTCATAACACTACACATTACATGAATGAAAATGAAAGTGATTCAACAAAGAGAGTGAGTGTTTGCTCCTAAAACTCCAACAAAGGGTCAGTAAAATCCCCAAATTCTACTACATGACTTCTGCAGCTAATTTAAGGTTAAGGAAGTATATTCTTGTGACACACAACACTAATAACACAAGTCTGCAGACATTAACATGATGTTTGTGAATATGCTGTAAGAATATACCTCGCAGCAGATGGTTTCGGTTCCTCACACAAAGCACCGTGAGGAATTTAACCTCGTCCGTGCCCCATCGAGCCTCACCGGCCTCATAGATTTCCTATCAATCACAAACATTTAAGAACCGAGGGCCATAACTGAAACACATCCTTTCATCTAAAGAACCTGAAATCTTGCCTTGGCATCTAGAACAGCCTGGGCCTCGTCCACTTTGTCACTTTCATCTCGTCCAGCCTGCAATGCAGAAGACACGGCAGTTTAAGAGAAAATGGGTGTAGGATTGCACAATATTGGAGACAGAAAAAAAAGCAAAAGAAAATTATGTTTTTATGATGCAGAAGTGACTATTGCTTCCTCTTCCCGAACAGCGGGAACTACTACTTCAAGTTTTCTTGTGTGTCCAAAATACTTTCATTCTCACAAATCAACTCAAAGCGAAAAGGAAAATCATCTCATGAGAAGCTGTTTTCCAGCAAGATACAAGGAAGTGAATATGTATATTCTACTTGAATTACATTCTCATCAAATTGAATTTTACTAAAAATTTTATACAATCCATTTTTATATGAGCTATAATAAAGTGCCATTAAAACATTCACTTTGGCCTAAGCTAGGAGAGGTTATGGGCTAATGTTTGCTCACCGTGAGTAAAGAGACCAAAACCCTCTGAAACATTCCAGATGTGTCCCCACACACATCGTCTTCCAAGTCTTTTTCATATTCTGCCATGAAAAGCATAATAAAGAAATTAAAATATAAAGCATGTGCTCTAATACCTGTTCAGTTTTGGCGATTATGGGGCAGGGGAAAAAAAAAAATCACAAATGCTAATTATTGAAGGTTTAAGGAGGTCTGAGTGCCTATGAGATTAGTAAAAATCATGAGGTTTGGAAAGCAAATATTTACAATTGAATACAGTTTCATTAATATTCATTTTGTTGTGATCTGAATTCAGCAACTATGCTGGTATAATTGGTACAACGCATGTACATGTAAGTGATACCACAAAGCACAGCATCATAACAATTTATTTATATGCATTGGAAGACAAAGCCATTAAAAAAAAATGCTGAAAATACTTTCCAACTACTGTCACTGCAACCACAGAAGAACAAATAAGCAAACAAACTGCCACATAGAGAGCAGCAATGGCTTTTATGAATAATTTATGCCATCCACTGCTTTCTAATAATGGAGGTCATTGCATCTCCAAACAAAGAACAGAGGCTTAGTCACTGATACACAATATCGGATATCATACACAACCCATAGGCACCAACAGACACAGAGACATACCATGACCTGATGTCAGAAATACTATTCATAGAAGTGACACCCTTACCTTTCTTGTAGACGGCATTGATGGTTTTTATTTCAGCATTTGACCTTGAAGCAAGAATATCGATGAGACAAGCCTCCTCCGTTCCAGCCCCCTGTGGCGAATGGATGTGTTTAAAACAAGGTATGAAGACACGAGGAGGGTGTGATGCTTTTCACTAAATACATGAGATAAGTTTATGAACTAAAGGAAACGTAGCTTCAAAGAAAAGTTTGGCTCTCGATACTTTCCGGCTTCCCCACCCTGTCTGACTATTTTCAGCTGCGGATACATACACATTTAATGCACTAACGAGAATATATGGCAGCAAAAAAGGTACATGTGGGATTGACTCAAAATAAACTACAGTGGCCAGGATCATTGTAATGAAGGAACATGTCACACGGTGCAATGATGTGTGTGACCGATGTGGAGCTCTATGGCACAGAGGAAAAAGATAAATCAGGCTTTGGACACTACACAGGCAAGACTTGTTAGAGGATGAATTCCTTGTTGGTTTTGGTCTTTTCATGGGATTTGTTGACAACAAGAAAAACAGACTATCACTAGACTTTAGTAGAAGTAAATGAGAAACTCTGACCTTCATTGCACTTTTCAGCTCGTACGCATCATACACAGGTGCCAGCATCAGCAGACCGAGAACAACACTCCTGAAGTTCCCACTCAGCTCTGAGGACAGATCATCAGCCAGGTCCTGCAGGAGGACAGGAACAGATGGATTAACAGGAAAACAACCCACCAGTCATTCCCAGTACTTACAATACTTACTTACTTACAATAATTTCATCAAGAAGGGGGATGCGTAATGAAAGCTGATTATCTTTGACATTGAAACAAGTAAATACTGGCTTTATGTTCGGGTCATGTGCTGCCAGCGTGGACATGAGACATGACTTCACACATTCCAGCAGCAGGACTTGGGTCTCCGCTAGAGGGTGTGGTTTCTGGACACAGTTTTGTGAACAGAAGAGCTGTTCCACACAACTCGCCTGTGTGACCGCATGTGGGCGTCGCCATGTGCAACATGACTCACTCTTTCTGCCTGCGAGGACTCCACTCACAATCACAATTTGCTTTTTCTGTAGCTCCCTCACTGGAACTTTCAGATAACTTTATTGACATCTTACCATGCACTGCGCAGAGGGCTGGATATTATCTCATTATGTCAATGCAATTAACATCCCTGACTTCCCTTTTCGTTAATATATTGATCCACATAAGGAAGAAACTAAGAAACGGTCAGTGAGAAGCATACGTCTGTGGGTTCAGTGTACTGTTTTTTGTTTTGTTTTTATAGAGGGGAACATTCCCCAGTTCTGCTTTACAGTTAATGGTTAACCTTATCAGCACTGTTAGCACAGCAAAAACCCCACCTTAAGTGAAACAAAATGATGAGAGAGTACACAATGGAATAAGAGGCTAAGATATGACACATCCACTGCTGCTGCCAATAGTCTCCATCAAGGCTGCTTTTCAAATTCCTCTGGTACTCTAACTTCATTTCTGCACATTCTCTGCTTCATGCATGTTGATTTATGGTGAAAAACACCTTTTCATTCGCAAATAGACTTTGTTTGCTGCCTTTGAGTACAGCTCAGTAAAAACTCTCACCTTCCCCACTGACTGTTTGTAGGCCTCTTTGATGCGCTGCCTCTGGGCAATAGTACAGTGTGATAGGACCTCGGTGATAGCTGCCTCATTAGTGCCTGCAAGAAATTATACAATACAGAATCTTATAAACTTAACCAATCTCAAGTACTAGGTATCATATATTCCTATTCTTGGAGCTCAATTTAAAAGCAATGGTTCAGCCCTAATGTGTAGGACACAGAATCAGGCACCAGCACTGCAACCCTGGAGATGATCCTAACACACAGCTGTTTGTTGCCATCGACATAGAAACCATCTGTTTGCAACAGAGCTCAAATTAGAGTCAGGGGAAGATGATTATGCTTGCAAACCTTAACAGCATCAACATTCCACACCATAAATATGCAGATAGTGAAAAAATACTCCTGAGTGTTTGTTAGGATGTACCTCTTTGAGTGGTACATATCTGCCAACATGATTTCAGAACAGTGCAACCCATAATGAGATTAGTTTAACACTTCTTCCTGCATGATCAGCAAAGTCCAGATTAATTTTTACTCCCTATCAGGAGTGGAGAGGAAGCTTTACGACACAATGTGTAGAGGTGAGGCAAAGTACAAAGTACTGAGCAGAATGAATGGAAATAGGAAACTTAAAAAGCTGCCATGACAACACAAGCACTGAACAACATTGAATTTTGTTTTTCCTGGTGAGGAGGGGAGAGACAGAGGAAAATTATAATTACATTGTCCCCCCATGGAGGCCTAGTCTTAATGACACAGTGAAACACATTTTTGGCTAATGATGGTTTCTGGATGACAGCGGCTGGATCACTCACCAGCTCCCTTCATGGCTTCTCTAAGCCTCTGGACATCTGCCTCTGGGTCAAAACCAGCCGCCTCAGTCACTGTGCCACGGTTTCCAATCTGGTCATAAATAACAAAATTACAACCATTAATCTATTAAACAGAATTAATATAAGCAGACACAAAGCTTAAAGTCCACTTGAAAGTGTGTTTTGCTTTTTGTTACTTTACTTGGATGTTTGACCTTCACTGTGCAGAATAATGTATATGCAGAGTTTGAGACTAGAGGTCAGCTACTGCTGCCGAATGAGGAGAACGGGAAAACCTCTGTTCACACATTACTGTTAGCCCTGTAGTCACCAGTGATGGATTGTAACTAAGCAATTTTAATCAAGTACTGTAGTTAGGTACAAATTTAGCTGATTTCTAAGTCATCTGCTGAAGGGGGAAAGTTTCTCTGTGCTCATCTTCAATCTGAGTTCAAGGCGTGCACATATGAGCATGATTTTGTGACATCGCAACTAGTTTGGAAGCCAGTCATGCATTTACAAGTGTGATGTAGGGGACACTGAGAATGGGTATTTTATCATTTCAAAATGCAGGACAAAGTTTAAGTGAGAAATCTCTTTTCGAGAGGAGAATCACTTCCACAATTTGGGTTGAGCAGTTTCAGTTGAAATCAAAATCACAATGACCAAAATTACTTTTTAACACTATCAATATTCTGCATTATGCAGAATTTTGATAGTGTATTATATTATCTACTTTTCGCATTAATTAAATAGGCTTAACGGCTACAAATTGCATTGAACTGCAAAGTAGTATCACGAGTAACATCAAGAAGAAATGCAAATTTTTATAAAATATTGATTAAAATTTCATAAAAACAATTTGTGTCTTTGTTTTGTATAAAATAAACATGAAAAGAGACCTCAGACTATACTTTTATTTCCGCTTGCAGTAGCAATTGTACCATTTCATAACAATATAATTCTAATAAAAGATGAAATATCTTAATATTTAATCGCTGCCCAGCCCTATTCAAAACCAAGCACAACAAAACAGCAGCGTCTCTAATGGTGACGCAAATAAATGTAAATGTTGTTGATTACATGACATTTGCCTCTTTTCACTGTGCACAGGTGGAACAGCAGCTATGGGACCGACTTACCGCTGCCATTGTAGGATAAGTGCGGATTTCCAAACTGGAGGTGCAGAAAGCTACAAAAGAACAAAAAGATTATGCTAGTTTGTCAGTTGCACAATAACCTGTTTATAACACAAAAAGAAGAAAGAAGTAAACGGTCTCAGTTTTGAATGTGACCGTCTTTAACCTCTGATCAATATTGTATGCAGCTCATCATCTCAGAGAGGGTTTCCGTCACACGCTTTTGGTCAGGGCCTCTCTTGTGTTCCACGTCTGTGTTGGCATCCCAAGAGCTAATCTCATTAAGCCAGTGTTTATTTGGACACACCTGTAATTACTTCACTGAGAGCAACTTACCCACTGACATAGAGTCATCATATATCTGTCGAAATCCATTTAGTTAAAAAGATATTTCATTTTGTAAAGTGACAAGACTTCCCTCCATTTACACTCAAGCACAATGAAAGTTTGTGTTACTTATCATACAAAAACACGACCCCTGTCCTGGGATTTGACAGTGCAGACTTTTACTA
This sequence comes from Siniperca chuatsi, assembly GCF_020085105.1. Taxonomy (NCBI): domain Eukaryota; kingdom Metazoa; phylum Chordata; class Actinopteri; order Centrarchiformes; family Sinipercidae; genus Siniperca; species Siniperca chuatsi. Next base: position 13,747,865 of record NC_058059.1, read on the forward strand.
ATCAAACCTAGGGTGGCCTGAACTCCTAAACATTCACACCATGTGTACAGACGTAAATAAAGACAAAGAGGATTCTGTTGCTAAATTGTGTAAATACTATGAAATCCTCTTGTGAACAAACAAAATAACAGCGTATTATTCCTCCAGGTATTAACTGCATCAGTACCAACACAGTGTATTTAAATTCACATTTGTGTAAATTTGTATATTGTATATTTCAGGGATCATTCAATGACATGTACATGTCAAACTCATATCTGGGATAAGTATCATCTGTTTTCTTGTTAGTGGATTTTATTACTCAAATGCATTATTTAGTATATTCAGCTATTTTTCTTCTAAAGTATGTGATTGGATCACAAACCTATAACGTCATCAGCGAGTTGGAAATTGAGCAATAGTAGTAAAGGGTACGTTAAAAGCAAAGACCAAAAAAAACTTTACACTGCAATTATGTTTCCAAAGTTATTACTGCAACTGAAATATAGTCCCCAAAGCCGCACAAATCTACACTATAATGTTCACTGATAACTTAATTGAGTTAACAAAATGCAAAGAAAACGTCGTAGCGAAAGTTAATCAGAAAGAAGAGGTGTTAGCTGGTTAACAGTGAACTGAAGTCAGTGGGCACACCCTACAGTGTCTCAGTCTGAGCTCTACTCTGTCAAATCAAATACCGCAAAACACCTCGAACACATGACTCGCCGGACTCTGAACTTCACCTTACCTGTCCTGAAGACAAGTCACTCAGCGTGAAGCCCGACAAGAGGGAAATGCGGAAACGTACCAGGAAACTAAACCTTATAACTAACAGCTTCTCTCACGTCCCACCCACCAAGATGCACATATATAACGGCATACTCCCTTCGCTAGAGCGCGCACGTGAGCTGCTGCATTCACGGCATGTCGGCAGAACAGCAACAAATGGAAAAACTCCCAATACTGTACTTTTTATTTCACTACAATTATCTGACAGTTTTAATTACTTTACAAATAAAGGGTTTTTTTTTATACAAAACAGCAAATTATGTGGGCTTTGTCGATAATTGGCGGACTTTCTGGGGAAGACCTGGTCTGATTAGGATAGACGACGTTCATCCCACTTTGGATGGAGCAGCTCTCATATCCAGAAATCTGGCTGAGTTTATTAGTGGACCTAAACCATGACAACTTAGAGTTGAGACCAGGAGGCAGAGTTGCAGTCCTACACGCTTCTCTGCGCCTCGATTAGAGCAGTTACCCACCCAAAACCCCTTAGTGTCTGCCCCCCGTCCACTGCTCCGGCCATCCATTCACTCCAATATTAAATCCATCTTATATTGACGCTGATGGTTTTTCACTGGAGTTAATTGAAAGCCCAGTGCATCTCATACAGGGTACCTTGTGCTTCTGTATGAAACGCCAAGGGGCGTGACAAAACGTCGGTATTTGACAACCTGGGAATGAGCAGGTTGCATATATGCTTCCTTAAGGCAATATCAATAGGAAACACTGCATACACTTTCATTGTTATGATACCCAATTATACCTATCGATCAAGCCAGATGAAGCTAACCAGTTAACTAAACTTCAAGCATGCCTCAAGGACATAAGAAACTGGATGACCTGCAGTTTTCGGATGTTAAACTTAGACAAAACTGAAGTTATTGTGCATGGCCCCAAACACCTCTGAGACACATTATCTGAAGATTCCTATGATGCACTGAGCTCCTCTCTGCTCCTCTCCCTCTCTCTCCTTGCTCATGGTGGGAATTGTTGGGTCTCTGTCAATAATATTATAAAGAGTATGCTCTAGACCTGCTCTATGTTAAGTGAAATGAGATAACTTCTGTTATGAATTGCCAATATGTAAATAAAATTAAATCAAATACAAAGAGCTTATAAAATATTTTTGTTACAAATTAAACTACCCAACAGTAGGCTTTTAACTTTTAGTATGCCTACTTTAAGTACATTTTCCTGATTATACTTTACTTGAGCAACATTTTCAAAGCAGAACCTTTACTTGTGGTGTTAGTACTTTTACTTAAGTAAAGGGTCTGAATACTTCATCCACTACTGGTAGTCACACCATATAAATAGACAAAATAATCTTTTTTATTGTGTTACACATTTGTAGAAAATAAGCAGCAGTGGTGGAAAAAGCATTCATAACTTTTACTTAAGTAAAAGTAGCAATGCCACAATGCAGAAATACTGTTACAAGTAAAAGTCCTGCATTCAAAATTTAAATAAAGTAAAAATACAGAAGTATTAAAAAATACTTAAAGTACCAAAAGTAAACATACTCATTATGCAGAATAACCCATTTCAGAATAATACAGTATATATTATAGGATTATAATTATTGAAGCATTTATGTGTAAGCATCACTTTAATGATGCAGCTAGTAAAGGTGGGGCCATTTTTAACTACTTTATATACTGCTGGGTAGCTTCATCTATGATAATACATTAGGATTTATTTGTTGATTATATTTTGTGTTTAATTAATATGAATCTGCAAAGTAAATAGTGACTACTGCTGTCATATACATATAATGGATTAAAAGGTACATTAGCATAAAATGAGTAAATGTAGGCTACTTAGTTACTTTCCACCACTGGAAACCAGATACAAACAACCTCTATATAGTTTATTTTCAATTGGCCTAACAGTTAATATTGAATTTGATGGTGGCTTTGCGGCCATTTTGCCACTGGTTTGTTGACTCTTCCAGAAAACCCTGATGTATCCAACATGGAAACATAGACTATATATATACAGATGTGTGACAAATTGAAGGAAAAACCAACATGAAGTGTCTTAATGTGGAGTCAGGCCACCACGGGCCTCCAGAACAGCTTCAGTGCTCCTAACCATGTCTGTGGAGGGATGAACACCATTCCTCCACAATATATTCCCTCATTTATATACACCACTTTTATTTAACCAGGTAATCCCATTAAGATCAAGATCCCTTTTGCAAGAGATACCTGGTTACAGCAGATAGAAAGAAAAACAAACATAGCCAGACATAACAAAAAGACATATAGCATCAGAGACAGTCACAGACATCACTAAATAGATTACAAGATGAAAGTTTATTGCATCATTTGGTCCTATGGTGATGGTGGTGGAGAGCATTGTCTTACACGCTGGACCAAAATCTTCCATAGGTGTGAAATTGGGTTGAGATCTGAAGGCTGTAAAGGCCATTAGCATTTTATTCACATAATTCTCACCCTGACCAAACCATTCAGTGAGCCCTGGTGCACGAAGCATCTGCATTTGATATGTTTCTCCACTCTTTTAATCAGGTTTTTCCTTTAATTTGTCCCCTTCGTGGAACGTGAGTGGGACACACACACACACACACACACACACACACACACACACACACATATATATATATATATATATATATATATATATATATATATATATATATATATATATATATATATGTATATATATCACACTATGTATAAGCTAGTTTGAACGGTTTTCCACACTGCTCGGGCTGACCGATTTGACTGAACGCGGCATATGACCACATCCGCGAGGGGGAGGGGAGGCTGCAGATGCGCTCTGAACTACAATACCCTTAATTCCGTCCGCGCGTCAACAGCAACAGCTAGGATGTTGCGATATCGCTGGCAGCCAAAGATTGCTATGGTTGCAGAGATTAGGCTGCTGGGTTGAAACCTCTGCCTGATGTTTTGGTAGATGTCAAATTCTGTGGTTTCTCATTTGCAGCCACAGTTGCAACAGACGGAGGCTGTAGTTTCCTGTCGACTCTGCGCTTGTTTGTGTTGATGGAAGGCTGCATCGCGCTAAAGCGTTAGCTTATTAAAAATCATAGTTTTATCGTAAATGGAAGCAATTATATAGCTAGATGGGCAGCTATGTGCCATCAAACGGTTGCTTCACTTGACTGAGGATGGAAAGATTTTTTCGGGCAGCGCTATCATACAAGTTACACGTCGGATACATCGCACTCGAAGACATTATCTTCAGAGGATAACCTGGATAACCTTACACGAAATGTCATAGCGCGTAAGTAGCTAGCACTTAGCTAGCTTGGTAATGGTTGGACGAGATGGAGAGGGACCTAATGTTATCATCAGCAGCAGCCGACCATGAGCAGCTGGATGGATAGCTAAAGAAATACTTTCTCCGGAGATGCTTTAGCCTCCTGGGTGGTGTAATTCACTTACATAACAGCTACTCGCAACCGCTCTAGCTATCACCAACTGGCTTGTGTTGGCAAGCAAATGGGAAATTTGGCACCACAAATCTGGGTTGTCGCAACATCATAAGTGACAAAGGCATCACTGCATGTTTTGAGGCTGCAAAAAAGACTTCGGATTCGTTAGGTTCACAATCTGACCTGCATTATCCATCAGTGCAATAATTCACTGCACAGGAAACAAGCAGTTCGTCTTGTGTTTCTGTGATTGACTCCTCAAATACTCCTCCTGTCATTTCGACAACATGAGGAAGTTCTTTGATTCTCGTCGGGAGTTGGTGAGCTCCGGGCCTGGTTCTGGAGGAGGAGGTGGCAGCTCTGGGTCCAGTCATGCAGGCGGAAATTTCATTGGCAGAGCCTTCACTGTCGGACGGCACCAAGTCACTGTTGACGAGATCATTGCTGAAGGTGAGAAGGGGTTGCACAGGCCATCTGGTGCCATTTGTTTGTTTTCTCCTTTTATTTTCATGCATGATGTTGAAGAGTATATATGTGTGTGGTCCTGCATGCTCAAGCCAGGTGCGTGAGTCACATAACAGAATAGGGATGTAACCTAATGCCATCCCCACAGGAATGACGGGGGTTAATCTATGTATCTTGGATACATAAATGCAAAATAGAGGCCTAGTGCTGTCTCTCAGCTGTTCTCTGACTAACACAACAGTTTCCTGTTAGCTGTTGTATGATTCAGAAGTGTGATTCAAGGAGATGGAGACCTGGTGCCTCACAGTTAGAGCAGTCATGATCCCTTTAAAATGAATGAATGAGGGGTTAGCATACAGTACAAGCTGTAGATCACACATGATTGTTGGATTTCTTTATAGATACCAGGGGTAGGCACTTTCTAGGACTGTTGGGCATCAGCACCAAATTACTGATGCTGAAGTGGAGGCCTACATTTGACCAAAACAAAGTCATTTTAGTCATCATTGTAAACCTATACAATACAATTGTTTTCTTATTATATTCTATTTCTAGTGTTTTGAATAAGTAAAACACTTTCTTTGAACATTATGTGAGCCAGCAGGACCTGGTAGATTTTGTACGGACTGCATAATGCAAGTACAGTTTAAGAACTGAACAAGAGAACATTGCACTGATGCTTCTGGTAAATACTCTTAATGACTCATGTCACACTCAGACATTCCTTAACTCTACTGACTTTTGACTGAACATAAGAAAAATAAGCAATTATTATTATCTTAACCATAGACTGTGGTAATTATGTCGGCCATACTGCGTTAATCAGTGCGTCAGGCCGCCAGGTAGTCAAGGTTTTCAAATCCAGTGTCCAGTATGTCAATAATGAAGGAAGACCGTGTTGTACAGCTGATCAGAATGTCTGCTACTTCAATATTTGCATCAGTAGTGGATGCAAACCCTCAGCCTCAACCTGCACACATGTTCATAGGTATTTCTTGCAGATTTATAGTGCTACAGTGCCACACAATACCATTTCACACATGTCAAGTTGAGGATGTAGTATAAGCCGCAATGTCTGCCTGAAATTGATGACTCTGTCACAACTAAACTCGGCAAAGTGAATTTGTGGTCTGAGCTATACCAGATGGTTAGGCCTTAATGTAGGCCTCTACATAAACCCTGCAGCAATGACATGACTAATAGATAACGCTATAAGGCTGCACCATTTGGTCCTGATCGTCCTTATTGATGTAATTCTACATGGATACAAATTGCAACAGTTGTGTAAGTAATTGTGAAAATTAGCTTGTCAGCTAAATTTCCAAAATCATGATGCCCTAAGGAAACTTGTGAGAATGATGTAATTCTAGAGTTTCACCTAAATCTTAAATACATTTTGTATTGATTGTAGTTAAATCTGGTAATTATGTTGTAGTGTGCATCCAGGTTTTTGCCCACTGTCAGGGTTTTGGTGATATGTCTGTCATCTCTTTGAGAACCAACAGTTTAATTTGGTCTCTTTCTCAATCCTGCAGGCGGTTTTGCAATTGTGTTCCTTGTGCGAACAAATCAAGGGGTGCGTTGTGCCCTGAAGAGGATGTATGTCAACAATGAACATGATCTGCAGGTGTGCAAACGCGAGATTCAAATAATGGTGAGTTGCTGAGATTAAATATTTCTCTGCTTGTTCTCACACTGAGCATCATGTGATTTTCTGTGGGGGTTATAAACCACATGTGAAGGCAACTACAAAACAAATGTCTTCTGAAACTCAAGTTGTGCCTGGAAATTTCAAAGAAATCCACAGATGCAAGTTCTCTATTCTGTTCAGAATAACTAAGAACAAGTGCTGAAATCGGTACACACATGGCCTGCAGCAGGGTTGTTTGGATGGTTGTGCTGTATTTATTCATCTGGTTCTTGGTGTGTTTTGTTTTTGTTTTCATAGTTTTGTCTTACACGTTCTTCTCTCCTCCTGAGATGTATTGTAGAACGAGTTGTAGGGGTTATTTGTATGAACATCACTTCTTAAAGGACCGTCTAGTTCTTGATGAGATGTTATTTTATTCAGCATTCATTGTTGAGATTGGTAAAAAGGAAATTCTAGTTCTGAAGCTCTAGTTGTTCCGCTGTGTGGTCTTTGACAAATTTACAACAAAAGCTGTCTGTTTGCTTGTACAACAACATAAAGCTGAATGTGTCCCTGCCATAATATTTGTTAATGCGTAATGTTTGTAAGGATCACATGCTGGTAAAAACGAAGACAGGTTCTGTATTATCCAACCTCTTGACCTGGTAAAAATAGAACTGGGTTTTATTTAGTGAATAGACATGAATGCCCTGGTAGCCTACCACAAAATGTAAATATTCCATCAGCAGTCTTGAAGAGTTATTTCTTGGTTTTGAGGTATTTTCTGTAGCTGGACTCCAACATTCATTCAGTTCACACACACAATTTGTTGTTTTCTGTCTGAAGGAACACTCAGGAAGGAAGGAAGGAAGCATTGGATGGTCAAATTACAAAAAAGTGGCTGATTGTATAAACATTTGACAGAATTACATACAGTACATTTTAACAACTGGGGGCCTAGTTTTGCTTCAGAAACCAACACTAACAGAGAATGTGGTCCAAAGATGATGTCTGGTGTCATTCTACTTCATCAAATGACGGATTTTCTTTACCTCTCAGTCTCATTCATTCTCTATCTCTCTCTCTCTCACTCACCCACCCCCTCTCTTTATATATATATATATATATATATATATATACACACACACACACACACACACACACACACACACACACACACACTCATAGGCAGACAGACAATGCTTCACCTCAGCTGCAGTGCTTGACATTTTTTCATTACCTAATAGGTTCCTGATTTCAGCTCTCCATTGCAGCTCCCTCTGCAGGTGATGGCCTCACACTGCATCACAAAACACTGAGCAGATTGAATGAAAAGATTATGGCATTCAAATTCTTATTACCTCTTTGCAGCAAACTATGGAAATATTTCCTTCCTGTTCCGTCTTTTCTTTGTGTTGCTAAATAATCTTTTCTGATTCATTCAAAGTAGAAAATCAAGTCATTATAAAAGACTTCCACACTCCAACCAAGATGGTACAAACTTTATGCACAGTGGTTCGTTAATGCTCTTGAATGTGTGTTTGTGTTCTTGTAGAAAGACCTCGTCGGCCACAAGAATATTGTTGGTTATCTGGACTCCAATATTACAGCTATGGGATCGAGGGATGTATGGGAGGTTCTCATACTTATGGACTACTGCAAGGGTGAGTGCTGAAAGGAAAATGGTGATGTGGCTGCAACCACATGCTTTTATTACTGAAAGAATTTGACTTTGGGTAGCACTTTCAGTTTCAAAATGAATTAGTGTTGCAGTATGATTGTGCTGTCGAATGATGAAAACTAAACAAACTGTCATGTGCGGTTGCACAATTGGATATTATTTTGCAGGGGGGCAGGTGGTCAATTTGATGAATCAGAGGCTGCAGACTGGTTTCACTGAGGCCGAAGTGCTGCAGATCTTCTGTGACACCTGTGATGCTGTTTCTCGCCTGCACCAGCGCAAGACACCCATCATCCACAGAGACCTCAAGGTGACACATTTTGCCACTTGTGTTCTTTGTGCAATGCTCTGCTCTGCAGTACGTAGGATAGGACAGGCAGCCCCTTCTGTGTTAACGGAGGGGCAACACCTACTGTAGATCACCAGGCTGTGAAGTCTTTAGAAGAATCATGATTGATGTGTTTGCGTGAGTTGAAGCTGCGTTTAATTATGGAAAGCTCTAATAGGAGGGGAGAGGAGATTGTCAGTTGTCAAAATACTTCAAATACCGTTCCATTTCTGCAGAGCCCAGTCGACTGCAGTGTGGTTGTCGTCGCATTAATTTTAAGTTACTGTCACTCAGTAGATTTTTTTCTCCATATGGACACGTGACTTTTCATTGCTGTGCAGATTTCTTGATTTCTTGCATAAAAAAACTGAAAGTGATAGGTGTGTGTGTCAGAGTGTGTTAGAGCATAATAAAAGGAACATGCCAGTTTTGACTCTGACTTGAATCTGCATGTCATAATATTGACTTGGCAGAATGAGTCAATTACTGCACCTCACCTCCTAACACTTAATATCCAAATTGGGTCCATTCATGTTGTCCTCAGACAAAGCAGCTCTACATGTACGTGACTGTGTGTGAGTCTCCTCTCTTGTATATCTACAGGTGGAGAACATCCTCCTGCATGACAAGGGTCATTATGTGCTGTGTGACTTTGGCAGCGCCACTAACAAGTTCCAGAGCCCACAGACTGAAGGAGTGGCCGCCGTGGAGGAAGAGATCAAAAAGTTTGTGCCTCTTTTCGTCTGCTTTGGCGATATTTGCAGCTTTCATTCATTAGCACTCCATTTAGGTATGGCTGCACAGGAACTGTCAGCAGTTTTTCATTCATGAGCAGCTTTTGTTGTTTTTGGTAGACAAATTGAATTTTTCACCTCATCCACATATGGACTGTAGGGTTCTGCACAGCACTGTAAATATTTTGATGTGTGTGCAATATGGGTTTTGCTTGATGCAAAATGTAATTTGTAATGGATAAAATCACTACTTTCATTCACATTTATGCACATTTATGAACACATAACTAATTAATTCCTATTTTCTTTCAGGTACACCACTTTATCATACCGTGCCCCTGAGATGGTGAACCTCTACAACAACAAGATTATTACCACAAAAGCAGATGTCTGGGTGAGTGAAGAGGACAGACGTCTATACAGGCTCATAGAGCAGTAACAGTAATACTGTATATATCTTGTAAAAACTATAGCCTCCATTTCTGTAAAACACAATAAAAGTTTGGATTATAGTATACCTATCATTCACAGTTACTGGGTGTTTTAGAACCCAAGTTTGACATAATGGCCCATGATCACTAAAACAGGTCTTCATGTCTTTTGGTATGTTAAGTAGCAGATGTATTTTTAATTTTAGTGATTGTTTGTTCTTAAAAAAGTTAAAAGGTTGTTAAGCTTGGAAGCCAAAACTTTTGCTTCTGCGATGTGACTGAATGCCTTATACCAGCTGGTATTTAGAGGGGCAAAGGTATTTGTTTTGTGACTAACTGTGTGTCATTGTTGTTCTTGAATAATCTTCTCTCCTCTTCTCTTCTCTTGTCTTCTCTTCTCTTGTCTTCTCTTCTGTCTTTGTTTGTGTTTGGTGTGGCGGGGTGTGCATGCGGTTGTCTTCTCCAGGCGCTGGGCTGTTTGCTGTACAAGTTGTGCTTCTTCACTCTGCCCTTTGGTGAAAGCCAGGTGGCCATCTGTGATGGCAGTTTCACCATACCAGATAACTCCCGCTACTCTTATGATCTTCACTGCCTCATTCGTTAGTCCTTCTTAAACATTAATTAATGTTCTCAACAACATCAAATTCAGTTTTCACAAAGACATACACTTGTGGTTGAAGCTACTTTATGACTTTCGTAACTCTCCACCTTTTGAGTTTCACTCTCTTGTTTCTTCGTGGTGTTTTTTCAGGATACATGCTGGAGCCAGAGCCAGACAAAAGACCAGATATCTACCAGGTGTCCTACTTTGCATTTAAACTAGCTCAGCGGACCTGTCCTGTTCAGAATGTGACGGTCAGTCTCTCTCAGCACCAGCGTCAGCTGAAATATTTGGATTTGCTTGGCTTTCTCTCATCAGGAATTGATTTTCATGTCGTATTCAGTGGAATCTGCTATGGGGTCTCTGCCTGAGACCCAACCAACCAGTTGTCACACTGTGGGAGGAAAATCAGCATCAAGTCATCAGTTGCATACAGTAGAAAATGCTTGTTAGCACTGATGAAATCCTTCATTGTCACTGCCAACTGCAAGAATCAGAAAGTTTTCAATGTCAAATTTTGTTTGTGTACCATTGTCATTGAAACTGCTGTCTTGTGTAAATTCAACATAGATTTTGTTTTGTTTTTTTTCCATAATCCAGAATTCTCCAATTCCTTCTAAACTTCCTGAGCCAATCAAAGCGAGCGAGGCTGCTGCAGCAAAGAAGAGCCAGACTAAGCCCAGGCAAGCATGACCTGCTTACATTGTATTACAGTAGTAACACTTCATTTTGTGGAAGTAATTAGGCACAGTCAGTATTCTGATACTCATTAAATAATTATGTTAACATTATTTGCCACGATTAACAAGAGGGCTAACATGCTCCCTTTGTTGCCAGACTGACAGATCCAATTCCCACCACTGAAACCTCCATCACCCCTCGCCAGAGGCCCAAAGCAGCCCATACCCAGCCTGTGGCTGGCATCCTCCCCATCCAGCCTGCTGCTCTCACCCCTCGCAAGCGGGCTAATCTCCCTGGTGGTGCATCTCAGCCTGTGGGTACGTACAGCACTCTGTCCTTATTCTCCTATGTGCCACAGGAAAAAGAAAATGAGCTTTTGAATAAAGATGTGCATAAAGACAGGAATCCCTCTAATCCTTTGTGCACACATTGAATGCTGCAATTCTCAACAGGAACAGATCAAGCATGCAGGTTAAGACTCGTGCAAATTAAAGCAATCTAACCACAGGCCCAAAGTGATTATGTAATGATTTTCTCCACACTCTGATACGCTGCTTGTCTTTATCAGTTTTTGTACCTGTTACAATTTACCAGATTATATAACCCTATTTTGTAGATTGTTTAAGATTAATATTATCAATGCACAAATATTATTACAAATGCTCAGATAAAATCTATTTATGTTGCTTGATATTTACATTGTTGTGCATCTGAATAAGTATTAAGATTAAAACATTTCCATGCTGTTATTAATGTGTAGTCTGTGCTCTTTTTAATGTCCCACAGGAGTCAGCTTAGACCTCTCTCAGCCAGCTGCAGCTCTGCAGTCACAGAAGGCACAGACTTCAGTTCTGCCACTCATCCAGTCACAAAACAATTCAAGTCAGGCTGCGGCTCCACAGAAGCAGGTACATACTGACAAATTACACTGAAACCATCTGTATCGGCCCTACACAAATATAATCACACAGTTGCTTTTGGGACCTGGAGCACAAAGTTATCTAAGATGGTTTGCAAATGTAACCTTTTGAGTGACAACAGATTCTGTCACATATCTTTGTGTGATGGCCGGTGTAGCCGGCCGCAACTACAGGAGCAGAGACTTCAACAGCCGCAGCAGTCGTGTCACCAGTGACCAAGGCCGAAGTCCAACCACAAGCACAGCCAATAGTTCAGCAACAGACCACACCTCCCTCTGTGGTCAGTGCCACCTCCCAGAAGGCAGCTCAGTCTCCATTGAGCCCGGCTCCACCTCAACGCCCAGCTCGACGCAAGCAGGCTGGCCAGGCTCAGCAGCCAGCAGCTCAGTCTTCACCCAGCAAACCAGCCTCTGGTCAGCCACCTGTATCTCTTCAGCAGCAGCAGATAACTCAGCCATCAGCTGCCCAGGCTCAGCCTGCCTCCACTGAGATCATCCAAAAAGCAGCTGAGACAGTAAGTGGCCTTCTGCTCACCATCCAGCTTCACACAGTGTCTGAACATCATCATCACTGTAGAGCTGTCAGAATGAATTATGTTTCCTTCCTTTTTATTTGTTCATAATCTTTTACGTGGCTTAGCCTCTTCATCCATCTATCCTTCAATTGTTTCCATTTTTCCTTGTTTCCATTTATTGTAATAATAGTTACTATCCCTCTTTGTTACATTCTAACTTTTCTGTTTCTTTGGTCTGAGACTTATTGCCCCAAAAAAATGTGATTGTGAGCGAAATGAAAAGTTTAATAACATGGTTTGTCAACACATTTGGCTGTGAGACTTTCTGTGACTTGTGAGATCTTCTATGAAATATTTCTTGATCTTCCGTGTTTCGTATTTTCACTCCATGCCCCTTTTGATCAGACTCCACCTGCTTCTCCAAAGACAACTGAAGAACGAGGCCACCAACGCATACCGAGTGACGCCTCAGCGGGCAGTGTTGCTGGAGTCCCAGTGAGTGACTCCTCACAGCAGCCACAAGGAGCTAATGGAGATGCTGCCCTCAACCAGTAAGTGGCACGTGTACTGGAACAAACCTGGAGAATAGTTCAAATTCAAGTCTTCTCCTGTTTGTTTTATTTATGATATTTTGTGCCTTTTTTTACCTGTAGATCACTTACATCTCAACCAGTCACTGCCCAGCCTGTTCAGCTTGGTGTTAGTGATGCAGGCCAGGACCAAAGCAAAGCTGGACCCACTGTTGTTGCGTCTGGCGGTGCCACCACCAACACCCCCACACAGCCTGCATGGAACCCATTTGACGATGACAACTTCTCCAACCTCACTGCAGAGGAATTCAAAACTGAGGACAAAAAGCCTACTGGTAAAGTTTGTGTGGGTATGTATGTATGTATGTCGTATTTTTAATATGTGATAAACTTTTAATAACTGGGAGTTTCCTTTTTTCCAGACCAACCTTCAGAAATTGAGCCAACATCCTGTGAGGAGTTGATACCAGGCCTGCAGGCCTCAACTGTAGACATTACACCCCAAGAAACTGGTATGTGTCACTTTTCCCTTAGTCAACAGAATCAGTGTTTTTCTTCTACATGGAGCTGGATCCATGAAACTCCACAGACCCTTTAGTGACATCATCACAAACTCACGCTGTCCCTACAAACACAGTTCAGACTGACATAACAAATTTTAAATTATGGCCATTTAAGATTTTTCATAAAAGAAAATACTGTAAGTCAGGTATATTATGGAAACTGATACACAGACAGCTACATTTCCCATCGAATGTCATGGTTCTGTCTCAAAAAATGGTGTCTTTGGACTTTATTATTTAACTTATATATATATATACACACACATAGGCTGTACTAGCGCCTATTTGTATCCAAATGCACACACACACCTGACACACAGTCTGTGTATGAGCATGTTTTGTAAAAACAATCAAACATGATCAAATATTTCTCTGTATTTCCAGTATTAACTCTTTAACCAGTAGCTAAAACACACAACACAAGCACACAGAGCGATAAGGACCACGCGTCATGGACGATGCACATGCATGTGCATTTTGACAACACATGATAACCCGGTTGGTTAATAGCGGCACAGTTCAGTGACACATCAACTACAGACCCAGTTTTCAGAAGGCAAGTAACTGAGTGAAACTCTGATTATCCTCCAGCCTGTTAAAGACATCCAACCAGACCTGCTCATTAACAACAGCAGGAACACACTGGTTTATATTTAACATGTGCGTCAGTGATGCTGCTATTTATGTGTTTTACCTGTGAAGTAGACATTAGCATGAGATAGCATGCTAGTTGGTGGACATCAAAACAAAGCTAATATAAAGAGGCAAGGTAGCTCAGACTGAGATTTACAGTAAAAATATTATAAGTTGTTCCCCACTTTAATACCTCATTGGTGTACTGATGCCACTTAATGCATTGTACTGCACCCATCTGAAGGAATACAATGTAATGTCAAACCAAGAGGTTAACCTCTTAATGCACGTGATCCATTAATCTGATAGCTTTAAAAAGCTTTCAAAAGCAAGCACTACCTATGTGCATCACATAAATAAAATAAAAGGTTTGGTCAGAATGAAAGAAATGAAAGTTACTCTAATGATGTTAATAAAGAGATCTGGCAGTGTTGCTGCTGTACCCAGAAAATGTAGCTGCTGATGTTTTTATGTTTCCTTTAACAAGAAAGAAAAGCTTTGAGAATTGAATTGCTCATATACTGTATTAGGTAATGCTGTTTCTTAGAGTCTCACACAGTCTAAAAACATGCAAGAGAGCGCTCATAAAGTTTCCTCATTTGGTCTGTTGAATTTAATGAAATGCACTCACGGAATTGCTGTGTTTATGTAGATGTGGATAAATTTGATACTGTTTGAAAAACTGGATTTAAAGCACACATGGTACATGATGGTACACACAGATACAGATAACAAACACTCACTTCACTTAAAATTTGTATTAATTGTTGTAACTGGCCTAAATTACCATTTGTATTGAAACACACCAACTGAAAAAAATCAAAAACACTGCTTTTGTTTCCTAGTTGAAAGACCATCAGCCATTCTTGATGTGGAGTCAGGAGCCACACTGTTGGTTGTCCCAGATCCTTTCTGTACCCTCGAACTGTCAGATGCACCAGGTAAATATCTCTCTCTGTGGATCCATACTGTACACACAAATACACCTTTGTATGATCTTAGTTGTAATAAAATGTCTCTGATACTTCATTGGCCTTTAGAGAAGCTGATTGAAGGACTAAAATCTCCTGACACGTCTTCACTCATGCTTCCTGACCTCTTGTCATTGTCTGATCCCTTCGGTGGCTCTGTGGAACAGTCTGCAAAAGGTGTGTGTGTGTGTGTGTGTGTGTGTGTGCTCCAAAATGTACTCAATTTGTTTATTTCTTTGGTTGCTTTTGCAGTTAAGGGTAAGACCCAAAACAAAAACCATGAGTGCTTTTCATGTTGTGGTGTGCAGCTTAACGTTATTGGGAGTTAAGGTGTCTGCAGTGTGACTCTGGTGTTCTTCATAACTGCAAACAGAAACTTAAGATGTCACATGTGAATAAATAACACATTTTAAGAACTTCTTGAGTTACAAGCAAATAACTGTTTAAAAAAAGTCAGAAGGTTAGTGCATGTATATTAGAAGCACTGCAGATCTTAAGAGTCATATCTCCTTGTCTTCTTTGTACTTGAACCATAACTAAACTTTACCCTCTTTTCTGTCTACCTTCGGCTCCCCCGGACCCATCCCAGACCCTCTCACTGCAGATGACTCTCTCCTGGACTCTCTGATCTCCGGTCCGTCTGCCCCTCCGGCAGTGAGCAGTGCCACCTCCTCCGTCTCCTCTGCTCCCACCTCCGCTGCCTCTGCTTTGGATGATTTCAGTCTGTTGTCTGGAAACTGTGCACAGCCTAAAGCAGGTAAACTGGAAGTATCTAACCCCAGTGGTTTTTAATGAGTGACAGAAGTGTGTCTGTACCATAGCACCAAGTATATAAAACTATTAAGGGCCACATTTTGCCACCAAATGCTTGTCACATTCTTTGTCTCGTTTACTTATGCTTTGATTAGATATTGTCTTTCACATTTGTGTCCGTATTTTGCTGTATTTTGTTTAGAGATAGTTCTTGTATGGTTGTTTGTGCTATAAAAAAAGAAATTTCATCTTCAACTGTTATGCACCCTTCAGATCAGAAAAGGAAAGTTTCATCAAAGTACAACTGAAATCACAATTAGTCATCCCTTATTGCAGTCAAAAAGAATGTCAACCTGATTTTTAAAAATAGTTTTTTTGTTATTAAAAGGGGGAAATATCAGAAATCTGTTGAATGTTTGTTTGGTGGCTCGTTCAGCAAGCTAAGGTGCAGGACAAGACGTGTGTTCATGTTTGTAAGTTGGATAAGAAGGAGACTTTAGCAGGAAAGCTAATGTGGGTTGTTGTTCAAAGTGTGACCGTCTGCTCTGCCTTTGATAGAACACTGAAGTTACTACTTAATGCAAAGATTTGATTTGCTGTATGGAAACAAGTTCTCCATTTACGTAGATACATAACAGTATTCCAACGAACTGATGAATTTCTCCCTTATGGTTTCTGATTTTTTTTTCTCAAAGGAGAACGCAGGACGTGTGGTTTACAGAGCTGATATGTACGCTGTAGCAGACAAAAAAATGCTATTTATTTTCAATTGGACTTGTTGAAAAACTCCAAAACAAACTCAGAGCAAAGAGCCCTGATAAACTACACCAACTTACCAACTTCTTGTGAGGGTGATGTTAACATCATCACTGTGCAATGTAACATTACTGACATTTTGTGCAAGCGGACGTTTTCAACCACTGGGTGGGAGCAGAAGCATTTCCAGCACAGCTTCACAAATTCATCTTCACAGACAATGTTGTGGTTATCCTCATAACTTCATAAAGTTTCGATATTAAAGGCAAGTAAATCAAATTCTAAACTTTATCTATTCACTATAATGGTTTTCCTGTGTACGATTGATGGTCCTGCTTAAATATGATATCTGTTTCACAGTAAAGTAAAAAAAAAAAAAAGCTATGTGCTTCTTTTGAATGGAATAATCTGTCAAACCATGTCATGTGTCCCAAATGGAGAGCTCCACAGCTGTGGTTTAGCTGTTGGTTCTCTGCTGTTGGACGAAGGCATTTGCCTGCTGTTGACAACTCTGAATCACAGCCTGACTGTGTGCACCAGCTGCATGATCCTAATTACTACTGATCTCTCCTCATAATATCTTATCTAACGGGCTTTGTACCACTGAAGCGCTTCATTGTGTTTTTTGCAGTAACTGCTGATTTTATCACATGTTGACGAAGGTATTGAGGAAAAAACATTTCTGGCACAATTGGGCTTTCATACTATTACATCAACAACCCACGTTTCTTTTATCCTCTGCAGACTCGTCTCTCCTGATCTCAGACTTTGAGCCCCAGCAAGCCAGTGCAGAGGCCAGCACGGAGGACGAGTTTGATCCTATTCCCGTCACAGGCCGAAAGAACTCCCAAGGTTAGTCTTTATATTCTCCACAAGGAAGCACAGGTGGGTCAAGTTGGTCTTCAGGATTAAAGACACAGGGATTGGCTGTTCATTGGGTTCCCCTCAGTTGCATGCTGATTTGCTAAATAATGAATGAAATAGTCAAACCTACTGATAACAGGATCAGGTGCGTGCACTATTGGTTAAGAATGTTTTAAAACCAAAAGAAGTAAATGGGTAAAATCTGCCCTCTCTTTCTCTCTCTTCCTCGACCTCTCTCCCCCTCCTTGACTGCTGTGTTTGCTTGTTGTGACTCCCGCTCCTCTGCTCCCCCCCCCCCCCCTCTGTTTGCCTGTATTCGTCTACCTTCCCCCCTTTGTCTCTCCGGCCAGTTTCAGGAGGCCACTCACGCAGTAACAGTGGCGGCTCTGAATCCAGCCTGCCCAGCTTGGCCCGCTCCCTGCTGCTGGTGGACCAGCTCATCGACTTGTAGGCGCCCCCCCCCCCCGTAGAAGCTGTAACACTGGATTATAGACTGGCATAGCATAACGGCAATCAACACTGTTGTCATAGCTAGCTTCCTGCAACCCCCGGCTGTCATCTCCATTCTAGTTCCTACAGTAGAAACAGCCTTCGCCTTTCAGTGCTTCTTCATTCCTGTCCTCTCCGCCGTATCGATTGCATTATCTGGCTTCTCTTCACCTCTCATCTCTCACCCTCTCTCTCACATTTTCTCTTTGTTGTAGTCTCTACACATCAAGTATTGTCCATTGGTTAAAGAGTGGCCAATACACTAACATCACCCTTTCTAAAGATTAACCATTACATCTTTCTGTCAATCAGGATATAATATTGCTATCCCGTTTGTTTGAACAATATTACATTATGTCTAATAGCGAACAATAGAAGATCATTGTTGTAATGTACAATAGGCATAGTTATAAGTGGTTGTAGTTATTATGGTGCACAAGTGAATTTGTCGTTGTTTGCCTTTTTAAATTCTCCTCCCCAGATTTATTTGCACATTTTAAAGTAAAACCATGGAAAAGTTAAATGACCATTTGTTTAAATGAGGTCAGTTTATTTCTTCTATAAAAGGGAAATTTCTTCATGTAGCCTGATTTGCACAGTAGCATAAATGTTACCTCTGTCTGTCTGGGCTGTTGGATGGAATATCTTTAACAATTTAAAGCTGCTAAAGATTAGACTAAAAAGTTAAATCAAATTGAGTTACAATCTGGAAACAAAACAGCCACAACCACACGTCCTACAAACAACATACTGTGATGAAGAGAAGAGCAGGACACTAAACGTTTCCCTGATAAGACTAAACGGTGAAGTGCCATAACATAATCTGTGAAGCAAACTACTCTGCTCTGAAAATGTATCAGCCAAACTATTTTGTCCATGAGGCAAGCAATAGGTTGTTTTGGAATTAAATGACAAATCAGGGTCATTTAACAGTGTTTATGGCGGTATGCCATATCAATAGAAAATGCATGAAATCATGAAAATAATTTGAATAATCAACAGTACTAGGAAATATTAAAAATACAGTAGCTATTATATATATAGAGAGACCATTCATTTATTCAACTATTCAGGCCATTTTTTGGCCCTAACAGAAACAGTCTAATATGGCATTTTAAAAATGATTTTCACTCACTCATGCACTTTTTTTTTTAATATCAACAGAAACATTCATTCCGCATTGTGCAATCTTTCCTACATTCCTGTCATTGGTTTACTCGTAATTTATGTAAATAGATATCTGCAACCCCTGCAGGCTCTTCCAGACCATAGAATTGGGTATTCTTCCCGTGTATATATTAAATCATTGTCATACAGCTTTACTTGTGGAAAACATATTGCTTTACTTGTGAAATCTCATATATATATCTACATCTACATAGATTAAGCTATATATCTATATAGATATATAACTATATAGATATATATATACAGTATATATAGATATAGATATACAGTATATATGAATGAGAAATGACATTGTTTTCCTGTTAATAAATGTTAATATGAATAGAGTGTTAGAGAATGAATGTAAGAAATAAATATTAGTCTATAATAAAAAATATCTATGATTCTTAACACCATAATCACTGAATAATATTGAAGAATATTCTATATAAATATTTCATTCCTCTTTGTGGAAATGTGTGTTGAGAAAGGTTTTTTTTTTTCTTGGTTATATCCACTCAATTATTGTCAGTACATTCAAATGTATAGATGATAATCATAACAATAATAATAATAATAAGTCTTTGTTCAACCAGGAGATTAGGCTGAATCCCATGTCATATTTCACCTCCTCTTCCTTTGTGAAAAGAAAGTGAGCCTGTGTTATGTTTGTTTACATGGACCAATGACGGATTATATTTTTATTCAAAACAGTTGGCAGTTTTCTGGAAAGCGGGAGCTTAGCCTCTTGAATCTTAGTCCTGTTTCATTTCATAGCTAAACTAGAACTTTTTCTCAAATTGTGCTTTGTAAAGCTTTGTTTTTGCTTTACCGGTTTTAGTGATCAGAGTTCATATCAAAAAGCATGGCAGTGTTTTTGAATGTTATGTTCGTGTGTGTTGGTATACAGTGTTATGATAAGTACGTATGTATGTGTGTGTGTGTGTGTGTGTGTGTGTGTGTGTGTGTGTGTGTGTGTGTGTGGAGTCAGAATTGTTGGATGTGTTTTCCAGTAGCCTACTTGTGTTGTTGTTTGCTGCAAATATGGCGAGGGTCACATTGTCATTAAAATCTCTTCTGAAAGCACAGCCCCCCCCCCCTAAATTCTCTCAGGAAGTCAGAGCTACATCACTCTCTCTGAGAGATGGATACGTATTGGCTTACTGCTCCCCAGTCTCACTGTCCGCCTCCATATTACAGTTAAGAGAATTTGTCTGATAGGTAATGTGTGAGGGGCTCTGTGAAGTGTGTAAAGGTTTAATCTGCCAGTGTTACAATGAATGATACTGCTGCTGTACTGTAGCAGTGGTTTGATTATCAAGCAGCATTGAGTCAGCTGTCCAGGGTTTGAAAAATCAGCTCTAATCAGCAATATAAATGTTTCTGTAGGATCAAACAAATAAGTTTTGCTTCCCATGCATGATCACAGTGGGAAGACGTCCTCCACCTCTTTTTTTCATTCTGTCATGTTAGAAAGTGATTTCAAATAACATTTATAGAACAGTATGTTTTTTGTGAGATCTACTTAAAATTTTCTTTCTGGAGGTGACTAACTTAAAATAATCAGGATTTATTGTTTTTTTTTGGTTTTATTATTTAAGCATAACAAGATTTCTGAATGATAATCAAATCAGTCGAATTGTGGTTTAATGCTGACAAAGTGCACACATCTGAATGGGTTTACACAAACTAATTGGATATATTCCACTTATACACATGTAATATGGAATTTAAAAAAAATGAAGAAGAAAAATGTTACCTTTTACTGTAGGTACTGCATGTGCAACTGAAGGCTTATGTTTTTTATCATCCTCTTTATAATCCTTCCACTGAACAACTTAATCATTTGCAGTTACTGTTTGAACCTATGCAACTCCCGAGCTTTCTCCCTGTAGCTGCCAATGTGCTGTTGTAATCGGTAAAGCCAAGCAGGTAGTGAGATTAGTCCTTAATGTGAAACAGAAGCCCCTCATTTTCTCTGTTGTTTTGCCAAAAATGAAAGCTGTCAATTATCTGATACTATTGAGTGTCTGGAGACGCCTCCTGTCTTTATGGCCCAAGCCTGCGTCAGAGCTGTGGTATCGTGTGCTCCTTCTATTTTTGTGAGATGATTAAAGAATTATTAAGGGATGGCAAATAAAATACAAATGTGAATGTCAACGTGTTGAGTATTGATTGTAAGATTTCCTTGTCATTATTGGGTTCAGAATATTGGTTTCATGTCCATGTTTTTTCAGTAAAAGGAAAAACTTTACCATTTACAAGTATATTCCACATTTTAAACAACTTTGCTTTAGAAAGTCTTTTTAAAGGTCCAATGTGTAACATTTAGGAAAATAAGAATCGTTGGGTTTTCGTTAGCTAAGAATAAGTCATTTATATCTACATAGGGAGCGGGTCCCCTTCCATGGAGGTCGCCATGTTGCACCGCCATGTTTCTACTGTAGCCCAGAAAGGACAAAGCAAACACTGGCTCTAGATAGGGCCTTTCCCGTTTTCTGCAAGTTTCGCAGCCACTGTAGTTTCTCCTGTAGGCTTGGAAGGGGAGGGTGAGGCAAGTGGTATTCAAATGGTTGCAAACTGCAATTTCACCACTAGATGCCACTAAATCCTACACACTGGACCTTTAAAATCAGTTTCTTGTGGAGTACTACTGTATACTGTATGTGAAAAAAGTTGTAAAACTTTAAAGCCTTATGTGGCTCCAGAGGGAGCTGCGTCCAATAAATTCTGATAAAGTCAGACTGAAGACTACAAGTTTGAAAATTAAAACAATCTGTTGGTGTGGAGTTAGAAAGACGTTAGGAAGTTAGAAAGAAGAAACACACCAAAATCTCCAACCCAACTGTCAGCAGTCGAGTTGCATTATGGCTAATATAGGTGCCAGGTTTTGATAAGATAGAAGAATGTGGAATTTAAAAAAGACAATATCTCTGGATCTGCTGCATCGAATTTTGTCCTTTTTTTCCTAAAGTGTCCATTGTGAGTCTGACAATGTTACAGGAGTGTAATGCTAAATCGATGGAGTACTCTTTTAATTGCTTCTATTCAGACTTGCATGCAAAGATATCTGTACCCAAGTACTTTGGGTGAGGGAGTAAGGACTTAAATTATCTAGTAAATGATTTGTTAATTTGTAGCATAATATGGTTTGGTAATATAGTAGATTTAATTGTGTAATGCACTAATCAATTTCTTATTCTGCTCAGATAGGTAAATTCTACTCAGGTAAGACCAAACATCATGCCCCATAAAAATGTCTATCCATTTTTCTTTTTTACATTTTTGTGACTATTTTTACTTTCCTAACCGGAGAAGAGTCCAGACAGAGTCAGGTATACACCTGCTTCTGAGTGGGTTAGGTTCATTTCTAAATAAAAATGCACCAGAGAGCACTGAGAAGTTTACTTTTCAACTGTAAAATCCCACTCAGTACATATGTTGGTCACAACTCTAATAAAATTCCAAATTCAAAAGGTCTTAATCAAAAATGCTTGTTGTGTTTATGCTCAGATATGTATAGTATACATATCAACAGTTATTTCAGAATTTTAAAAATAGTATAGGTTGGGCTATTTTTCACATAACCCAGCTGAGCTTGCTGATAAACATCCATGCAGGACATGCCATTTAAAGAACATAGGAATATGTTGCTTTACTATGATTTCTTTTCACTTCCTTTGACCAGTTCATTGGGTTTTGATCCACTTGAGAAAGATTGTCCAGGTAAACATAGGATAGAATTGAATGCAACTGTATTGTCCACCAGAGCTCACCAGAACTCAAAATTAGCACAAGAACATATAAAACAAATATGGTAACAAAAATGTGATAGTTAATATCATAAATCGCAAACGATTATATTTTTTATAATATGCATGAGAATCAGAGGTCAGCAAAGCTTTTAAGCATGTATATTAATTTCTGACCGTTCTCCCATCTTTTCCACATGCAGACCCGGAGAGGGAGCTCAACAGTAATATACCTCAAGCCGCTAGGACTGCGGCTTCTGTGCAGTTCACTAAGGAGAATCAAAGGCCGAGCATCCAGCAGAAAACTGCTGCATGTGTCTATGATAAACACATGTTTCCATCAGATGAGAGGAGCTTACAACACCATGCAGTACCAGCTACTTCTACCAGCCTGCATTTTATACCTGTCAACCAAGTATCCCAGTTCCAGCCCCCAAACAGCTCAGTCACCTCTGATGTCTTCCAGCTGGCCCCTTTTAAAACACCAGGAAAAGAAAGCAAGATGACGTTCAGCAGCTCCACCTTTTCTACGTCTCATAAACTTGCTGAGACGTCTGATGTTTTCCTCCAGGCACCGTTTGGAAAGAGGCAGGAAACCACCAAAGCTGCTCCGAGTAACACTCACATATTTAAGTCTGGCACACAGCATATTCAACCCATCAAACCGTGTCACCTGGTCCCAGTATCATCTCCTCCTGCTCCTCAGTCTCTTGTTGTTCGGGCCCGTCCTCTGCCCTCGGAGACGCCTCTGCTCCAGCAGCCGGTGGCGGTGCACCGGGTCGTCTCCAGGATCGGTCAGCAGGCCGCCGTAGGTTCCGTAGCTGTGGGGCCCCTGCATGCCTGGACCATAGGGGGAAGAGCTCTGGATGACCCCTTTACTGCTGCACCTTTTCATCCAAGATGCTCTCAGGGGAAACCTTGATTTCTATAATCCTCTCCTAAAATATGCCGTCAGAGCTTTTTTCCGTACCTTAAGAAGGAGCCAAAGTACAGTTCATTTGCAGTATTACCCATATTTCTAATGTAGTTTTACTCTTGTCATTATTACTGCAGTATTAAAATGAGTAAATTATCCTTTTATCGATTATGTACTTATTTGAACTTAAAGTTCTACCTCAGTCATGTGATTGGCTTTCACTCTGAACTGGGACTGAGAAGTTCTTAAGATGAACTTGAAGGATTGGTCCTGGACTCAATTTAAAACTCAATTTAGGATATCACAAAGGGGTTCGTTAAAGGCCCAATCTGTAATTATTTGACCATGTAAATAATGAATGGTGTCTTTCTCGATGATCATGATTGAAAATATGGGTCTGTTTTACATCAGACCTTTACAAACATTACTGTTAGCTGTTCTCAGTTTTAGTCTCTGTATTAAAAACACAAAAATCAATTGGGCAGTGATAGGCAGGTTCTACTTCTGTTTTAAATCTTTGTAGTTGTTTACCCTTTCATTTACATTTAGATTACGGATTGTGCCTTTAATATCCGTAGTATCATTTTTCCAGAATGGTTGCAGGCCTCTGGTCAATATTCAGCATCAGTGCTGCAAAAGATACCAAACATTTTGCTGCAAGCCAAAGAAATCATTGGAAATGAAATATAATGGTGTGAAACACTTTTCATACACAGTTGAAGGACAAAACATATTTATGCAGTTATTTCATATGAACAGAGTGAAAGCACTGTAAACTTTTTATACATGTTTATAGAAAATCCCAAATGGCTGGTCACTAGAGAGCTGTACTGGAACCGGTATAATATTATGATTTGGAAGAACTTTAATGATTTCAAGCTCAACCTACTTTAATGCTTAATAATTGTTCACAGGTTGTTGGGGCCATTTTCCCACAAACTGCACCAGTGTTAATGGACATTTATAGTTCTCTTGAAAGGATTTGTTTAACTTGCTAATGTTGTTTGTCTTTGGTCTTGCTATTTCAAATGAAACATATCATGTCTGTGGTTCAGATTCACTGATGTCTTACAGCATAAGGTCAGAAGGCATTCTCAAGAGGTGTGAAAGACACAGAAAACCAACATCATCTCTTCAGAGCCGAGTAAGTTTCTCTTAAAGTGATAACATTTCAAATAATGCTTCTAATTTTGCTTTAAACTCTGGCACAAATAAGGACTGTAAAACGTGCTGCCTTTGCTAACAGTATTTGTATATTTCTATATTATCTGGCTAGTCATATTGGCCATTAGGAAATGTTGTTGGTGAAAATTAAACTTCAGACTGTATTTTATTAAAGGTTTGTAAACATAATGGCATCCTGGTTATTCACTCTTCTAATGCACAGACTGTAAATATGATGTTTGATTCTGGTCCAGGAACTTTGTCACATGCCATCTTTGTCACTTTTCTCTGTCTTCTTTGAGTTGCCTAATAAAGTCGATAGGTAGGAGGCAGAGGAGACATACCTCTACCAACACTATGATGTCAAGGTATACCAGTGTCCTGTCCCCGGTGGATCTTTCTACTTGTGCCTCATTTTCAATTTGTTTCATATTAGGGTATCCGGGCTTTCATGGCTGTACCTGAGATAGGACATGATGGCAAATGCCTGTTAAAATTTTAGCCACTTTTAAGAATTTTTACAGAAGACAACAAACACCACAAGGTCTTGAAGATGCTAAGATGGTGTTTCATGTCTCTACTGTGTTGTTAGACTTGCTGAGGTTTACTCTATGAGGATGATGAATCCCTATTCCTATGTATCTTCAGGTGCAGCAGGGTGTTGTTGCTCCACTTGCTATTGTCACAATGACATTGTCTTTCCAGGAAAGTTTTTAGTTTATCTTAATTTTTATTCATGCCAGATTATGCAGATTAAACAAATTGCAGAGGTAAAATGGGAAAAAAAGATAAGAAAAACAGGTTGATCCAAAAACACTATAAACACAAGAGTGTGCTATTTCATGTCAGACTGAGCCCCCAATAAACCAGCACAAAAACATGTGAGTTACAGCTTAAACCTCTACTTCAGGAATAAAAAAGGGTCAGTTGAGCTTGTGTGAAAGATGAGCCTCTTGTTTTTATTCAGCAATACGTAAAATGTTACGTGATCTTAGATTTAGTAAGAGATCATTTTCCTGAACTTGGGACAAGAAGAGCGCATGGAAGAAGAGTGAGAAGGAGCCAGGTCATGAGCTGATTTCATCACAGTAAACATGTCAGGATTTGTATACGTAAATGGAAATAGATAAGTCTGAAGCTTTCCTAAAGAATTAGTCCAAGGCTGAGTGTATGCTACACTGTGGTTCAAGTTGCAGAACTGTGGAGCCGATTAGCTGCCTGACGTCAGTGATTGCCATTGTTTGTGCAGCCAAGGTAGACTGTGCCACTGGCCAAGTTGAGGCCACTGCTAAGCATATTTTTTACATTCTCCTCCTTAAAGTTAAGTTTTTTTTTTCTAATGTTAAAGAAATCACTACAGGATGCTGTGAGATTTCAAACACAGAACATAGAGGGTTAGTGAATTGTGCTGAGACATGTTTTGCATTGTTGTCCATTTGGAAATGAGATAATTTAATGTTATATGGTCATCAGAAAAAAGGACAAACTCTCTGCTAACACAAAGCTGGAAACAAAAAAAAGGATTATAAATAGACAAAGGGCTTAACTCGCCCCATCTTTATGCTCCAGTTACCTACAATCAAGGTATAATTAAACATTTTGTTAACCTCAACTGTCTTTTTACTGCTTGCTGATGGACTTGGTAAAGTATTACGCTGTGTAAATACCTCTTCCAGATCTTCATGGCATCATAGTTGGATTTTGATTTTACTGTCTGCCTTTTATCCAACTGCCTCTGCTTCTGGCTGTGTTCTCTGACACGCCTCCATGAGCTCACTGCCCACAGGACTGCAAGTCCGTCTGCGTGCGTCTGTGAAAGCATTTCCAAATGAAGAAAGAACTGAAACTAAGGAAAGCACATGGAAAAGATATATTAGGATTTATTTTAGTAGATCTGAGTGGAAATAAGACTCAGCTGACTAGCTGCTCCTTGGCTTGTTGCATAATCCCAAAATCTGATATCACATAACATTTTTTTTATTCAGAAAGTCCATAGCCTACACATCTCACTCAAAATGGAAACTATTTACTCCAAACATTTTAGAGTACTGTTATAAGTAAATAATTTCACTTAATTCATCCTCCTATTAATCCATCCACTTTCTAGCTGTACAGTATGCACATTTCCTGCAGTGCCAGCCAGGAAAGCAGAGCAGCCCAGATGTGCTTTCCCCTGCAAATTTCTCCAGTTTTTCTATAAGTTTTTAGTGGTACCCAAAATATCTTCATATGGAGATATATGGGGGCACCTTTAACAGGTGTAACAACCACCTCAACTGCAGCTCAACTCCTCTTGTCTTCTTGTTAAAGATGCAAAGCCGAACACTCAGCAAAGAAGCCATATTTTGGTTGTTTGTATCCACTTCCTCATTCTTTTGATAACTAGCAAATGAATCTTCTCTTTCTCCTCTAAAGTGACAGTGGATAGTTCCCCAATAATGTTTCTGAAAGCATTGCAGGCATAAAAGCAGGCAGAATGCCATTACAATTTATAAAATCCCTTTTAAGCAAATACTTAATGTGAATTCATTCACAAAAGTTCACAAGTTGTTTTTAAAGTTCTTGCTGCAAAAGATACCAAACATTTTGCTGCAAGCCAAAGAAATCATTGGAGATGAAATGTACAAAACATATTTATGCAGTTATTTCATATGACCAGAGTGAAAGCACTGTGAACTTTTTATACATATT
Source organism: Siniperca chuatsi (assembly GCF_020085105.1). Taxonomy (NCBI): domain Eukaryota; kingdom Metazoa; phylum Chordata; class Actinopteri; order Centrarchiformes; family Sinipercidae; genus Siniperca; species Siniperca chuatsi. The sequence continues at coordinate 13,775,288 of NC_058059.1, forward strand.
TTTAGAAAAGACAAAATCCCAAATGGCTGGTTACTAGAGAGCTATATATAATATATATGTTATATATTATATATAATAATTATAATCAGAATTTGATTATTTACACCTGTGCTTTTTCTACTGTGACATGTCAACATTTCTTCTGTGAAAATGCCTATTGTACAGAATAGGCACTGTCCATGGCATGTACACTACTTTCTGCTAACAATCCCACAATGCAATACATTGCATTTTATACTGTTGATGCAATTATCACAGTTGTGCAACAATTTGTCAGTGATAACGCAAAATGATTTTAAAGGTCCCATATTATGCTTATTTTCAGGGAAATACTTTTATTTTGGGTGACTTCTTCTTTTTTGATCAGTACTTTTGCATTGCCTCACAATATGTTTTGCGTTACCTCGCAATATGTTTTGAATTTCCCCACAATATGTTTTGTGTTACCTCGGAGTATTTTGCATTGTGAAGAGATACAGAGGTAACATGTTAGCATCTAATGTTGGGTGGAAAGTATGATATGAAACAAATAGAAGATGTTAAACATTAGTCAAGTAATTATTTCTAGTAAAAAGACACCTAATATACATTATCATAGTATAGTGATGACTGTAGCCATCCATGTGTTATCCTCTATGTACACATTACCAGTGACACTTACCATGAGGCAGAAATATACCTGGAATAGATTTTATCCTGTACCATGTCAACATAAGTTGGAATACCGATCTTACAAAGTAATTTGCTTATGTACTTGAAATACTGACCGATGCTGACCAAGGGAGTGGTTTTTTTGGACACATGAATGTATCTTTTAAGGTTGTTCTGCCCTAACAAGTGCACAAAACTAACAGGAAAGTCAGGGAGATGTCAGTCTGTACACACCTGCAGAGCCCTGAAAAGAGGCCTAGTCTAATCATACAAGATGAGTGAAACTGACTGTTTCAGTTAGGTGTCCTGTTGCTAGTAGCAACCTCTACTGGTATAGTTCTATTCAGATCTGTATCCAAGCAAATATTGACATCTTATCTACTTCCCAAATACATGTGTTGGAGCATTAGCTGTAGGTACTCCTTTTATTACAGTTTTGTGATTGCTGATTTGTGATGAAGTAGAATTTAGTTTTTCTGTGATTAGCATACTGCTAACCAAGCTAGCCACTATACTAGCTGTTTGGAGCTAGCTAGCGTTAATGTGTTGCTAATGCATCATTCTAAATAAATGTTACATTACTGTTGTGATAACTTGTGTATTTTACTGTTTTTGTTGACTTTGTGTATGTTTTCTGGATTAATCACTGTGTTGTACTTCCTATGAGAACATAATGTTTTACCATACCTTTTGGCCTAACTATGGAGTATGGAATCTCATTGTTTTCCAATACTGTCTTCACAGTTTCACAATTGCTTCCAGTAAAAAAACCTCAAACAATCTGCTGTCTTCAACTTTTATTGGAAGTGTGTTAGCTGCATAGCTGTACGCACATTGAAGGCAGAAGAACACCTGTGGAGGTGAACCACAGATGTGTAGCGCCTTTAAAGTCCTAATCTGGCATCACTAACCAGCATCAAGCTGAGCACCTGTGACTGAGCTCAGTATTAAAAAACATCAGTTGTGTTATAGTCAGTACATCCATCATAGATCTGATAAAGCCTCTGACGATGAGGAGTCATGATGAGTGGAGCAAAAAAGGGAAAAACAACTTTTTAACTTATCTATTGCACATCATATTGGTATGAAAACATCTAATCACAAGACTCAAAAACTGCAGTCTGCCATTCTGGCTACTAAATCAGTCCCAGGGTGATCTTCCAGAGGTCACATTTGTCAGTGTTACATAACTTCAATAGCTCCTGGCAGTCATCCTCACACACTGCCAAAGATGTAACTCTTGTGTTTTAAGAGCTTCTTGCAGACAGTTTTACAGATTAAAGTCTCTGGTTTTTAACTTTAGGATTTATTTCCATGTTGATAATTTTCGACAGAAATGCTTGAGATCATAATTAAGGTGTAACTTGTATTTCATTATAGATTTTTTTTTAAAGGTATCTTATTAATAGCATTCATTGGGCTTGTCTCTGCAGGGAATGTGAGATGTGCATTTCATTAATGTATAAATGTTCAAGGAATAGTTTGACATTTTGGAAAATACACTCTCCTGTCTCTACACTGAAAAAGTTTTTAAAGATCTCCCTACAAACCCCCTTCCAAACTCACTAAGTAACACATTATACCTCGTTTGTTAAATCCATACACAAACAAGCATGTAAAAATGACAAGTTGTAGTTTAACGGGATGTGACACACTGGAACTATTTCTTGTCTGGGTGCAGTCACTTACTCAGCTTTAGCTCTGTATTTACCATACAGACATTCCAAAAAATGAATAAATTGCTTAGCTCCAATAGCGTTTAATAGGCAAAGCTGCGCTTGCTACACTAAATATTCACTTTCTAGACTTAAAATAAAAAGTCATAGTTCATGGCACATCATGCGTGAGCCACTTGTTGAGGAAAACAGACTTAATTGAAAGTTTTCACTGTGCAGGTGTTGAATCACCAGCATTATATAGTCATTGTAGTTCTGTTTGGACTTAATTACACTCAGGCACAGTGAGAAGGTCTTTTGAGGTTTCCATCCTGAGCTTGGATCCTCCTCCTCAACTTTTTGGTCTATAACCATTTTCAGTGGTTCTCATGACTGGGGCGTGGAGGAGGGCGTGACGGAGGAGGTGCTCTACATGGGGGTGGACCCAGAGGTGGAGGCGGTAGGGAGCCAGTTGGAGATGGGGGTGCAGAGACTGGGCTCATGTTGGCTGGGGGCAGGGCTCTGTTTGGAGGTGGTGTGTACATGGGTGGAGTGGTGGAGGACGGGGGAGGAGTGGATGGGGGAGGAGTGGACGGAAGAGGGGGGAGCGTTGAAGTTGGCGAAGGGGGCAAATGGAAGAGGTGGCTGTCGTCTGACGGACGACGCTGGTAGCTGTGGGGCAAAGTGTAGACAGGCGTGGAGGGATGGTTGTAGATGGGATAGCGAGGAGAAGGGTAGGGTGTGCTTCGGGTGAAAGTTATGCACCTGCCCTGTAATACAGAAAAACAAAGTTGGCTCAGTGCACAAAAAGTGATCACAGGTCATCGTAGAGGCTTGTTTTGTTTACGAACTTAACTGTGCAATGTGAGACAAGAAACTGCAGTGTATTCCATGAAAAATTCCTAAATCTACTGTGGCACAGCGAGTGGCAGGTTTGGAAGAGTACAGCTTTCAACAGATGGAAAGAGGAAATTCCTTTGTTAGTGAGTGTCATGGAAGGAAACAGCATTCCTGCACTGTCGTGCTGACGCTGGGAGCTGGAGGAGGCAGGCAGCTTCTACTCCTAATGACTTCTGCAGACAAGAGCATTCCTCCAGACAATACTGCAGTTGTTTTTACCTTTGTCTACTCACTATGCCACTTGAGGGTTTCCTTGAAGTCACTAGTCTTATAATTTGATGCAGCTTTGACTTTAAAAAAATGTTTAGTCCATGGAATAACTGTAGTTAATGTCATACAGATAAGACTTCAACTTGGTTTCTACTGTGTTCTTTGATACTTCGCTCAAAACCTCCCTTATCCCTGCCAAAAGTTGACATAGTTGGTTCACAATCTTATTAATTGCTTTGTTTTGAAAAAATGTGTGCTTATCTTTCAGCTGTGAAGAGCTGATGCTGCTTACTCCATAGAGGAAGCCAAAGCGTCACGCCTTGACTTTCTATTATTCTGTTATCTCTGGCTTGTCGATATGTCTCACCTTGTCTCCAGGATGAGGTCGCATCACAGACACTCTGTCATAGCCTTTTCTCAGGAATACACACAAAGCATCCAGTTTGCCCTGTAGAAAGACGATCACAGATGACAGTGTAAAAAAAAGAAGTATATTATACCAATGATCTCTGATAACAACCAGAATATTACCATAATTTGTGTGCATTGGCCTACAGTGCAGCAAAAACAATCATTTAAAATACTCAGTTAACTAACAAGCAGATATTGTCTGTTTATTTGTGATTCTGCCAGAATGTATCTGCTTCAGATCTCTTTGATTTTTGTATAAGAAGCTTTATATGGTAGAGAGACAGATAAACAAAGAATGTATTTAGTCAGGAATAAAACCCGCTCAACAGATTCCATATTCAGGGGTTAGCTCAGTTCATGTCTGGTTCTTATTACCATCCATTCAGCTGACTAATATGTTAGGAAACAAATTTTATTAACTATTTCCTGGTAACACATCACTCCCAGAAACACTAAAAATGAAATATATTTTAGGTTATGGTGGATAGATGCCATCGTGAGGAAGAGGGCTTCTTCAAAAAACTAGTTTTAAAACACCTGGAATAGGCATCATACTCTATAATACATATGTTAACATTATGTGATCCATGTCATGAAATATATTTGGTGACAGTAATACATTTTTATGATAACTGAGCAAACAGAGGAATACCATAAGATGTGCTTGAAAGCTCTGGAAAAAGCTAGTAAGTGGACCCTGAGCTAAGATTTTTTTGTTAACATATTAAAGTTAATATTTATTAGGAATTTGAAAGCCAAATCTATGTCATGAATGTGATAATAAAAAAACCTTTAAAATAAGCAAAATATGGACAGAGTATCATGCACAGAAGTGTGTGAATGTTTCAGTGAATTAATAAATAAATTATATAACAATTAAAATGAATGAAAACTAACTGGAGTACCTTGATGGGAGAGTACCACTTCTGGGGGCGGATAGATTTGTGCATGGTATAGTAAGGACGTGGTGGATCAAACTCTTCCGCTGGCATCACAACACGAGCATTTTTAGCTTTTTCCAGTTTGGCTCCTTCTTCAGTTGAGCCTTTATCTCCCCATCGGACCTGAACAGAAACAGAAACTTTCAGCAGGGGTGTAGGACTGGGGGGGCAAAGGGGACTGAGTGTACAGGGCCCTCATGTGAGGAGGGCCCATAAAGATTCACTAGAATGAGTAGCCGTGGATGCGGGAAGGGGCCCATAGAGAATGCCTATGTACAGGGTTCAGAGTTTTGTGCTACGCCCTTGGCGTTCAGCACTTTGCTGCAATCAGTGATGAATAGGAGGCATTCATTTAGAGAAAACTGGTTTAAAATAGGAATATGGCCGACATATCATCCATCACATTTGGTTAAATTTGCTACAGAAGCTGAGAGCAGCAGTGTTTATGGTGTAGTCTCTCATTTGTCCAGGAATGTTCCATCGTAGAAAAGGTTTCCATCGTAGTCATCTGGACACTGTTTTTAGAATCAAGACGTTTCGGCTCCCATCCGGAAGTCATTCTCAATAGTGAAAAATGGTCTGAGAATTCAAGCTAATCTGTGTTACTTAAGCCCTGCCTTCAGGAAGTAGTCTTCCTGAGTTTCTGCTGTTTAACCTGCCTAGTTTCACCTGAAACTGCCCTTCTTTTGTTTCCATGATGGCCCACTGGATTACTGATTACTGGGCCATCATGGAAACAAAAGAAGGGCAGCTTGAGTTCTCAGACCATTTTTCACAATTGAGAATGACTTCCGGATGGGAGCCGAAACGTCTTGATTCTGAAAACAGTGTCCAGATGACTACGATTGAAACCTTTTCTACGAGTGTTTACGATTATTTTTAGCCATGTTAGCAGTGTGGGTCTAGTAATGGCAATGCTGATCTGTCGGTTGGCTGGTCCAACACTTTGGTCTAGACTGATAAATCTCATCAACTGTTGAATGGATTGCCATGAAATTTGGTACAGATATTCACGGTGCCCAGAGGATGAATAGTAATAACTTTGGTGGGCCTGTAACTTTTCCTGTAGCAACAGTTAAAATTTTTAATTTGTCCAATACTTTAGTTTTACAGGTTTTTGTTCATAAACCAATGACATTCCCATCGGCCTCAGCTGTACTTTGTGTTTAGTGCTAATTAGCAAATGTTAGCATGCTAACACACTAGACTTAAATGGTGAACATGGTAAACATTATACCTGCTAAACATCAGCAAGTTAGCATTGTCATTGTGAGCATGCTTGCATGCTGACTTTTAGCATTTAGCTCAATGCACAGCTGTGCCTACATACAGCCTCAGAGCTGCTGGCATAGCTGAGAAAACAGGACAATTTTATCATGTAAGCATGATGCTGTGATCTGATTTGAGCTAATAATGTCAGCTCCAGGAGAACCCATTTTTACCAGTGCTTCTGCATTAAATGACTGCAACTGTTGTAAATTATGTTAATCTTTGCAACAACTTGTTGCTTTATTTTTACATATAAAAACATTTCTCTTTCCTTGCATATCCAGATATTTGTAGCATGTCTACGTGGAGTTTAATTTAACCCAGTCCTTTGAAATCCACAAGACAACAGAAGTTGGCTCCCTTGCCTCAAAGTTTAATTGCATCAATTCATGTTTATGGCCTAAAACCTCAAAATGTAGCAATAGACCCACTGCCACAGGTAGTTTGCCTTCTCAAAGGTAAAGAATGTTCGAGTCCTTTCCCCCCCCCCAACATTGATGCTCAGAGAGCCTCAAAAAAAAAAAAAAACTAAAGCAAATGTCAAAAACGATCAATCACGTCAAGAGTGAAACCAGTACTGTCAAAGCAACCTTGGAAGTTCATTACTCAGATTTAGTCCTTTGCAGCTGCCGCAGACAAGCCACAAAGGCTTTAACTTGGCAGAGAAAGCACTTAAATGAAGTTGTGCATAGTTTCCATTGCTCTGTTTGGAAATGGTGCTGCTTCAAGGCTTCAAGTTCACAGCACAGACTCAGCACTACCAGTCTGTAAAGCAATTCACACTGAGAGGGTGACTTCTGTCTCCTTGACCTTCTTCCTCTTAGACAACAGACACATGTGGTCCCTCTTGACCTGTGGACGTCTCGTCTGTTGTTCACCTCTTACCCAACTGACGCAGGCTTAGGTATCATGTAGCACAGGGCTCAGATGTCTGACTGCCTCTTCTTATTCTACAAGAAATTTCTTGACATCACGACTCTGAACTTTTCTTTCCACTGCTTACCTTTTCCTTCTTTTCCACACAGAAACTGAGATTATTCTTTCCTTTTACCATCTCAAGCTGCAAAATCCAAGCCTTCACACAAGATTTCACTGACAGGCACCTTCATTTCTCCTAAGCTGACTATCGAAAATCAAAGACACTAGTTTAACAACCACTGCTACAGAGTACACGTCTCAGCCTCTGGGCCTTAAAACAGTCCAACTCTTTGCTCCTAACCAAGCATTTGGTAGATCTGTCGTTCTTGCAGTTTACTGGCCAGATGGCCTCATTATAACTCACACTGTCTCTCCAAACTAACAACGAAGTGTTCCAGCGTGGACTTGCATACTCATCTCTTTTAAGGAATGAGTCGCTTCCTGTTTCCCTTTGTATTCCTGCTGTACTTCTGTTTGATCTCACTCCTTCTTTCAACATTTCCAAACTGGCCGAGTGCTAGATTCAAGGTAGCCACGTATTTCGTCTATGAACCTGAAGCCGGTTGATGGATACAGATATACAGTAGATTTCAATATTTTCAATAAGATTTCATATTTAATATTGTAAGAAGCTGAATGTAGTTGCCCTATTAAAGCATGTATAGAAGCATGAGATGATGGTTTGATGTTGATTCAAAGTAAGAAAGACCTCTCATGATTAAAGCAGCTGTGCAACATACACACAGATTTTTTTTTAAAGTACCTGGAAAATAGCACTCTTAGTGTATTTGCTTCTAAATGTATTGTTTGATAGTTTTGGAAACTCATATCTGTTTATGCATCTTAACTGGATATTGTTTATACTCTTTTACTGTGTGACAGTTGTCTCGGCCTGTTTATGTTGTTTGTGTTTAATTAACTGTTGGAACGATGTTTTTATGTTGCCCTCTTAGGCAGGTCTCTCTTGAAGGAGAATTTAATGATACTTTGGTTAAATAAAAGGAAAATGAAATTAATCACACTTGTGGCCTATTCTTTGGTTTTGGCTATTCTGGTACCATCTTTCAGCTTTTATTGATTAATTTATACTTTATGGCCCTGAGTATGATGAATAATTTTCGCAATATGTACAAATAATATCACAATATGTTCAAATAATGTTGTAACCATTTTATAAAAACAATAACTCACTTTGTTACTGTTCATTTGACATCACACCTTAGCTGTGATTTAATTTCCATATACACATAATAAGTCTGTGTGCAGTATGAACATATTGAACAATTAAGTTTTATTACGTCTGCATGATAGTTATTACATATTAATTCATTTGCTATCTGGGTTGCCTTTCTCTCTTTCTACCTCCATTCTCTTGATGCCTCCGACTCCACGCCCTCCATAGTATGAGGCATCCACTGTGGGCCACCTCTTCTTGGGAAAACCATCCTCATCATCCTAAAGACGAAAGAAATAGTATTCATGTTTACAAGCGTAAAGCAAATAATGAGACTACAGCTGAAGAGCAGATGTGCTGTGCTTGACGAACAAGGTAATCATTGAAAAGAAATTAATATGAGTGCCAAGACGTTTTGCTCATTTTGTCATCACGAGGTGAAGAAAAAAAAAAAACACTTACAGAGATGTCCTCTATTACTGGAGGAGGTGGCTCATGAATGACCTGCAGACATGACAAAGAAATATGTATTGTTAGCCTCAAAGGATGGCTGCTGTGTTGTGCCATAAACACATTGTTGTATGTTCTTGACTCAGAGAGGATCCAAGATGGCCGTCGTACCACGGTGCAGCAGAGAGGCCAGAACCACCACAGCAGAGTGATGGTGAGCAGGAGCAGCAGGATGAGCAGAGCTATGGCCACAAAGGTCCCATCAGACTAGAAGGGAAAACAGATAAGGGGACATATCTAGGGTGAGTTACAATCACTGTTTTCCACGACTGTGGTCATAGTGAGATGTGCATTTGCTGGATAAAATGACAAAAACACCACATGAAACAGAAGACCTGGAGGTAACTACAGCACGGAGTCCATACTTACTACTACTACCTACTTACTGACATTTTCTATCAACATAACTTTCACTTTCAACCAACACTAGATAGAAAAGGTCAAGTGTTTTAGATGACTAGTCACCATATAGATTGCCTCTTCCATATATTTTCAATGACGTTTAGCGTGGTGGGAAATAGTTGCAGAGGACATTATGGATTACTTTCAAATTTTATAGCATTTTGTCAGCGTCAAGGCCACTAATGAAATGCAGCAAACTGAGGCACAGGGTCACGCTGCTGCAGCTGCAGACATGTGTGACAGGAGGCTTGGAAGTTTCTTGAAAGATAAACTGAAAGAAACAGCTGATGCACACAATAACATAAGAGCTCTTGATGCCAAGTGTTTATATCATTATCAATATATCATTTGCTGTGCTAGTAGAAGGGAAAATCCAGCATCCATTAGATAAGTCACAAAATGACAAGTCAAAGACTGAAGCTCATAGACTATTTTTAGCTTTGAGCTAATGTGTGAGTTCAGATTTTTAGTACTATGTTGTTTTACACTGTACTTACACAAGTGACTGCGGTAATTGTTACGGAGCTTGATATGAAGCTCAGGCCATTATTCATGCTGACGTGGAGAGTGGCAGACCTGTAGAAACGGTAGGACAGTAAATGAGAGCGATGATAATTTGCTTCATTTCGACATGAAGTTACTATTTTAGTTGGTATTTTAGTGAAAAGTTTCTGTTTCGATCTCTTCACTCTAATATGAGCCAGACATCCTTGTCTGTGAACAACAGTAAACACTTACGTTCCCTCTTTTTCCAGAACAGGAGCTGGGCACAAAAGGTAGGTATCTTTCACCACCAAAGGCCTTTTCACTGTGGAAACAGAATTAACATGGTAATCTGTATCATGATATGCTGTAATTAGAGTATACTGTATATAGTGAGATAAATTTCAAGATAAGTCTGGCTCATTGGTGAAAGAGAAAGTAGTGAAAATGATGCAAAGGAAAAGTTTACTTGACTTTTCTCTACCAGTTCTGAAACTTCAGGAGATTCAAACCTCAAAATATTCTTTTTGTTATTAAATTCCTGGACTTCCTCTCCTTATGGAAAATGAAGCAAATGAGGGAGGGTTGTGGTTTATTTACCCTGGCTGAGTGAATGTCTAGTGTGTGCAAAGACAGTGCTAGTCCCTGATGAGATCTACATTCCCCTTCGGACATCTGAGAAGTGTTGAGCATTATACCAGAGGAAGATGGTGCTGATGGTTTTTGGGGAGGACGGGGGTTTAAATCATTGTGAGCCACAAACAGCGGCTCTCCCCCACCCAAACCCATCTGTACGGCCAAAACAAACTTGGCACAATGATGTAAATGGCTGCTGAGTGAAATCCCAAAAACTGCTGCTTTTTCTATTCTGTCTATTAATAGTTGGATGAATTTAAGTGATGTTTGGATTCACACACCTACAATGTTGCTGTCTTCTGTCGATCACTTCACAATATAATGTGGATGACAGAGGATGAGGTGATACATAGTTTTTTGCTCAACTTATTCACACACATTCTTCTGTTGGGATAACCGCAGATGTAGTCCATCTACTATTCCACCCTATGTAAAATGTCCTACCTTAAGAACTACGTAATATGTAGGCTACTATAAGATGTTTTACAGTTTCTTCCTCCCTCTGTGCTTTTTTGCAACATGTTCACCTCCACTAAACCATATGTTACATTTCGGCAGAGCCAGGCTAGCTGTTTCCCCCTGTTTGCAGTCTTTATGCTAAGCTAAGCTAAGCAAAGCTAACCTGTAGCTTCATATTTAGCGTACAGACATTAGGGTTTATCGATCATCTCATCTATCTCTTGGCAAGAAAGTGAATAAGTGTATTTCCCAAAATGACAAACTGTTCCTTTAAGCACATTTACACCCTTCAGTTCTATGATTCACAAACACAAGTTTTCACATAATGATCAATTCGTAGACTTTTGGAGCAAATTTGGTTCCTCATTCAAGTCTATGCAAGTTTACCAATGGTCTGGTTTAGACTGATTATACTGTGCATTGCAATAAAGAAATGGTTAGCTGCATAGCTGCATTAATGTGTTGTTTTGTTTGTTTGGTTTTTGGCCTCTTGGGAGCAGAACTCCACAACAAGCTCTCACGTTTGACATATTTTTGCCTTGTAAAGTTGATATAGTGAACATATTAGCAAACATTTGCCTATTTACACATCCAGCAGACACAAAGCAACATTAGCATTCATCTGACGTCATGTGTCCAGCAACCTGATGAATTTAAGTCCAATATTCTCTCTCCTTTTAGCTCTGTTTTGGTCTCCACCAACTCCTGAGAAAAGTGTCTGGCTCTTTAGCTGCATAATGCTCCCCAATGTTCATCAGCTAGTCGCTAGCTGTGTCTGTCTGCTGTTTGGTGCTGAGCAGGTAGCACTGCAAGCCGTTAAACCAAAACAATGAGGTGAAAGATGTTAAAATGCTTGGTAGAGCTAAGGTGGACTGCAGAGTTAGGTGAAAATTCAATGTGGGTTTGTCACTATGAGCGACCCCTTTCACATTAAACATTTGACCCATTGTTTATATAAAAATATATGTTATGCAATATATTCATGCAACTTAAAAGCCACAAAAAAACCTAAAAGATATATCCTAAAAAAGATAGAAATTTTTAATTCTAGTGTTTTGCCGTCTGTCTGGAAAAGTGTAAAATACCACAAAACTAAAGTTTGTGAATGAAAAGCTTGGAGCATGTACTTACTCAAAGTAACTGTGTCATTGATACGAAAGCTGCAGAGAACTTTCTGTACGTCTCGGGCGTGAAGGAAACCATTTCCTTTGACTACCACCTGGAAGGATTCTGAAGTGGGATTAAATTGATCATTTATATATCAGTTTTCCTTGCAGTATATAATGCAATGTGTATTTTTGAAGATGTTTAAGTAGAGTCATCAATGTAATCTCATAATACTGTATATAATATGGTTGTATGTAACTTTCAGTTGCAGTATTATATCCAAACTAAATATGATATAATATAAATAACACAGGTGTTTAACAGTACAGTGTTTTGTGGGTTTTTTCCTATGGTTATGCCTCTTTACCTCCTTCACAGATGCTGGAGGGCTCTACAGCCAGGATCTCAATGCAGGATCTCTTCAGGATCTGAAAGGAAAAATAATAATATAAAACGCTGAACTAAAGGTTCCTTTTAGTTTAAATTATGCGATGAGGTATTTAATCAGGAATATGCATCTTTCTGTGAAGTGTCATGCTTATGTCTTTCATACCGAGTCAATGACCCCTTGTAGCGCCTGAAATCCATCATTCACAGGGAAGACATGGTCCTTACTGTCAGCTATTGTTGAAAGCTGTCAAGAAAAATGACTGAATGATTGTATATGTCTCATTGTTTGGATGATTGATTAATTCATCCCCTGATTAACTGATTTATTGGTTGACGGATTGATTTACCTGGGTTTCATTGAAGTCTTTTACTCCCACACAGTACACAGTGGCGCCCAACTGGCGCGCTCTGCTGGCCTGATTTAAAACAAGACATTAAACAAACAAACAAACAAACAACAAAAATAAGCTGCAGAAAAATGATGAATGCTCACTAAATCACAATGAGGAGACTGCTCTTTATGGGCCAAAACTTCAAAACTTCTTCCACTCGTGGCCACACCTCCATCAGGGATGGTGCTGCTAATGTTTTGTCATTGACAGCTGTTGGAAAACATCACTGAGAGGGTTGTGACCATAAACACAACAAGCCTGGAAGTTTTTAACCCAAAGAGGGCAACCCAGCAACATCTTCCTGCCGTATGTCATTCAGTGTGGATTTACCCTTTAAGTTCTCTAATTTTAACATAGTAAAGGGAAAAATAAGTAATATGACGCATTATTACATTTGGGGAAAAGGGTAGGTTTGAGATGATATTAACTCTCTATTGAACACTGACTCATTAATAGTGTATTGATATAATGTTTGAATTATGCGAACACCCGTCATTTAATTGTAAAACGCTGACTGGTTTTCATGTCACCTCTCTTTGTGCCAGGTCAAACTGATTTTCTCTCAGTTCACCGTCCGTCAGGGCAATGATAACACTGGCTGTCCGGTAACCTGAAAGTCAGAGCCAGATTTGAAAATAAATAACTGTTTCAATAATGACACAAAATCCATTTTTTAAATGTATTTTTCAAATGAGAATCAACGTGAGCCATTTGGAAAGAGCTGCTGTGTTTTTGTTGTCATTTCTTTCTTCGTATGATGATTCTTCCATATGGTCGAACTGAGTTCTGATGAATGGATAAAGAAGACTCCACTAGCAGAAGGAATGATTAAGTGTTAAAAAGGAAAATACTTTTTACTCACCATCTCCAGTCCCATAGTATATTTGCTCACTGGCCTGAGGGAGAAGATTTGAGGCGTCAGAGGCTATAAAGTTAAATGAGCCTCATTTAAAAAAATTAGATGCCATACTGTTGGGTAAGCGAGATCAGTTTCCCATTGACTTAACAGATGGCTTACTCTTTGAAAACCTCTGTGCATGAAGGTGTCTCCACCTGGCTGCACCATCCTTAGCTCCTCCAGTCCGGCCCGAATCTGCTCTCTGATCATTGACGTGTTTCAGAGAATAAAAATGTGTATATATAATTGGAATGAAATGAGATAGCACAGATGATTAAATGCAACTCAATATAAGAAAATACAACAGACATGCAAATGAAATCATTAAGACTTTTGAGCGAGGCTGTATGTGTGTACCTGTCTTCTGTTAGTGCCATGAGAGTCCGTCCTTCTGTTGAAAATACAATAAAAGACATCCGCAGCTGAGGACTGGAAAAAAAGAAGAAGAGATGACTGTCATGTTTCACATTCAACTATTTTCTTCTTTCTCTTTAAATCTGGTGTTTCTGTGTGGACCTACCTGATAAACTTGTGAGCCAGGTGGTCAACAAAGTAATATATCTCGTTCCAGTAATATTGCACACTGCCAGACCTGAGAAAAGGTTTCAAGGAAGACCAATGAACTCTCTTGTTGTTGCATGATAATGTAATAACTGTAGCAGTCTTAATTGCCCTCCAGTTTCTACATTTCTATGTCATGAAGTCATTTTAGAATAGTAAGTTTAATTTCATGACTCCTATGGAGATAGCTGAACACAAACAATGAAACAAAACTCGTACCTGAGTTATAACAAGATAAAACACTGCACTTAATTTCAGCATCTAGTCATGCTGTAAACATTTAAGAGTACTCAAATGATTTAGTATTGCACTTCTAAACAGTTAAAAGGACTTGCACGAAATATTGAAATCATGTATAATAAAAAGGTGGAATGCCCCTTTAAAGCTTAGATTGGCTTTTGAGATTGTGATGTGACACGATAAAGAATTGCACCATTCTTGCAAGGCATTTACACTACAGCATAATATAGTGCTGCAACTAATGATTATTCTCATTATTAATTCATCTACTGAATCATTTTGGTCTATAAAATATCAGAAAATAGATCAAATACCTCTCAAATGTTCCCAGAGCCCAAAGCGACATTTTCCAATTGCCTGTTTTCTCAGTTCAAAACCCAAAGATAGAGTTTATTATCATATAAGACAAAGAAAGAAAAGCAGGACATTTTCACACTGAGAGGCTGGAACCGGCTATTTATTTTGCTTTTTTTTTGCTTGAAAAATGGTTTAAACGATTAATCTATTATCAAAATGTTTGCCTATTAATTTAATATAAAAATAAAAATATTTGAGTCTGGTCAAAAGTACTGCACATTTAGTGTAGAGTTACAAACACTGTACAATATTGTATTTAAAAATGTTTAAATAACCAAACTGGTATCCCTTGTGGTTTTGGTTGATGGTATGCAATTCTTAAGATACCAAATTCTAAAGATTTATTATGCTGTAGCTGCTCTTTGCACATTTGTTTTGCTGTTGTCTTTGTGTCATGAACTTTTTATATCAGCATTTTATGTGTACTGTATATAATGTATGAGCCCACCTGTGTAGTCATCATAGTGAAACTTCACATAGAGGAACCAGTGAGTTTAAGCCTTTGTATTTCCTTCTGCGTGCTGATGCTTAATATTTCCACTTTTTCTCATGTGGCTTCACTGCCCGTTTTTAAATGCCAAACAAAAACTGAAGTGCCACGTCATTTTCTCAGATGAGCTCAGCTTTATATCAGGTCCTGATTTTGAAAACAGGTGCCAACTCAACAAAACAATCAGAAGAAGAACGCAGCTTTAAAAGCGGAAGTCAATAATTAAAAAGAATTGTGAGGCAAATGTGCAAAACCTCTGCAGCCTCTTCTCACGCTGCACTGCCGGTCTTTGTCTTCTCCCTCCGTTATGTTTTCATTTATCCTGTGATGTGAGTCCCAGTGCAAAGACAGCCAAAAACTCAGGATCTTTGGAACATCTGGCTCTAATGGAGAAAGGGTTCTGCAGACTGAAGCAGAGAGAGCTGAAGTCGGGACTATAGTTGGGCTCCTGTCAGTGAAACGTGGCCACAGTTTGACAACAAGAATCCCTGCAGTGCACTTTATCATTGAAGTGAATACATCATTCATCGTTGTATAAACATGTTTACTGTCATTTCTTACTACTTTAAAGTTGCTCATATTGAATGTTCACTATGATCTGGCCTGCAAAACAACACAACACATGACTTGTTCAATAGCTTCACATTAGCTTCATGACAGTTTAATGCACTGTCTGATTTAACCCTTATGTCTGCACTCACAGGAACTCAAGTCTTTAGAAGTCTGCTCCAAATCTGTGTTTGGTAAATAAAACGACGCAGTATTGCAAATACGGCTGAAACAGTCAGTCGACTAATTGATTCGTTGATTGACAGAAAGTAATTCTACAACTATTTTAATAATTCATTAAATCGTTTTCAAGTGCCAACCATTTTCTGGCTCCAGCTTCTCCAATGTGAGGATTTGTTGCTTTTCTGTGTTAAATCATTGTAAACTGGATATTTTTGGGTTTTGAACTGTTGGTCAGACAAAACAAGATATTTGCAGATGTCATCTGGGACTCTGGAAAACTGTGATGTGCATTTTTCACTAGTTCCTGACATTTTATAGATCAAACCACTAATCGATTAATCGAGAAAATAATATGCAGATTATTCGATAATGTTGCGCCCCAAGTTTGCTGCTGGCCAAGAATGACAATAAATTGCAATGCTATATTGATTGGTTTACTCCTCACTTTCAACAATTAGAAAATGATGGCGCTATAAAATGCTGTGCTAGATACACACCACACACTGTACCACAAGAAATCAGTAGATCTGATGACTGAATGAGTGTTTCACTCTCGCATTTTTTAATTTAATTTTTAGCAAACCTCTCTTAACATGCAATCTTAAGCAGAAAGAACCGGGCAAGTGACATTTCAAATTAAACATACATTATATCCATGTGTGCTTTGTTTTGGCAGTTATGACTCCAAGTCCATCACATCATTCTTTTTGTCTCTACAGAGCCAGAAACCTGTCCTATTTTCATTTTACACAACAAGATAAACAGCAGAGAGACCAATACTTATAATCAACAGCAAAAAACCTTCTGGTTGTAGTAGAGTAGCACATATTTTCCATGCAAGTAGTAGCCCATCAATGCCTCTGGAGATCATCTTGAATGATGTTTGCACCTGTGTCTTCAAAACAATCTCAGATGAGTCGTGCACCGAATATTAAAAGCCCTCTTCTGTGATCAAAAAGTGAAAGTAGTAGCACTCACTTGTCCAAAACAAAGTACAGGTCAAATCCTCCGTAGCAGGACGACCCTGCCTCCCTCCTGTCGTGGATCTGTCCTGCGCTGCCGGCCACCAGGACCGCCACCAGCATGCCCAGTTCTACCCCGAGCAGGACCTGCCTGCACCAGCACTGGGACATCACCCCAAGTTTAAGAGAAAGCAGCAGCTCAACCAAAGAGAAGGTAAACATAAATACTCTCCAGCTGGAGATTTTCGTCCACTTTCCCTCTCACAACACACTGATGATGTCAGCCATGCTATGCAGAGTGATCTCCAAAGCATTAAAAACGCTCCTCTTTGGATCAGTGTCCCATCTCCTCAGCAGCAGATGTGTGCTGGCAGAGGAGGGGTGAAGTGGTGGGACTAAGTCTTCCTCTGCCTCTCTCTCCACATGAAATCCTTTTAGCACACAATGCCATGACTTCACATTAATGAAAAAAAAAGTGGGTGATTTACTGTTTCTTTATGTGTTCGTCTGAATGATCCCACAGCTTTCATCAGACATTTGTTCTTGCTAATTCTTTTGTTTGTTTTTTTCTTTCACTTTTCTTGCAAGTTTAGTAGGTTTAGGTCTCAATTCTACACCTTACCCGTCAGTGCCACTTAGTGGTAAACACATGCACCAAAAAATTTACTTTTAAATGGTCATTCAGTTTATCTGCATATAAAAGAAAGGACTTTACCTCAGTGAGAACTGGAATAATGGCATGTAACACTTTATACCTGTTGGAACAGTTGATATAAGATTGATGTGAAAGAGAATGATACAAAAAATATGATTAATTGTGAATTTCTGTGCAATTATTGCCAGGTTGATGAAGAATCAGAAAAGAAAAAAGAAAAAGATTAAGAATACATACTTTATGCAATTTTTTATTGGGTTGACCTCAAAAGGTGAACAACTATAGCTGGGTCATACATTCAGAAATAATTTAAATGAATTTAAGACTCTGACCAGTCTCACAGCAACACTGCTTTCCAAACACCAATCAGAGTAAACCAAATTATAACGCAATGCAAAGAAACATATTTGGAACATTGGAAAGAAGGCTGGCTCTGGCTCTAAATAGAGATTATGGATTGACAGAATATCTCTCTACTGTCAGAGATAGAAAGCAGAGACAGATCCTAACCAAGTACAGGCTCAGTGATCACAAATGAAGGGACAATGAATGACCTACAGACACACACACACAAATGTTGCAGTGTTTAGTTTTCACTTATTTGTATTTTAACTGCAAGTCTACAATTTTTATTATTATCATTATTATTATTATTATTATTATTATTATTATCATTATTATTATCATCATCATCATCTTACTTAGCTGTATAAATTTTAATAGTACATTTCTTCTGTTTATGTTTTTCTTTCGCACTTGCTTTGGCAATGTTAACGTCTGTTTCCCATGCCAATAAAGCCCTCTTGAATTGAATTGACTCTACACTGCATCAACAGAATTTCTCCATAACAGGGAAAAGGAGCTTTCATGGATGGAGATAGGAACAATATATCATCAGGAACACTATAACTGAAGTTTCTATTTGTGTACAGATTAAAGTGATATAAAGTGTGCTGGTAGGCAGATTTTGTTACCTTTGGACGGAGCCAGGCTAACTGTTTCCCCCTGCTTCCAGTGTTTATGCTAAGCTACGCTAATCGCCTGCTGGCTACAGCTTCATACTAAATGTACAGATATGAGAATGGTATCAATCTTCTATTCTAACTCTCAGCAAGAAAGCAAAGGTGTATTTTCCAAAATGTTGAACTACTGCTTTAAACTTTATGCTCCTTTTCCAACTTTTAGTCATTCTACATTGAGAGGTTCTGACAATTTATCACTGCAGAGTTGGACTTTCAGTTGAAACACAAACACCTTTCAGTTTCACAAGTTCGTGGGCATGTCATAACCACTGCTGTTCTGCTCCCCCTCCTCTCTCAGTGCCGGTGTGTATTATATTCCTCACCTGTCCACCAGGTGCTGCTCGGTCTGCTCCCCTGTTCTTCACACCTGTGGCTCATTCCTGATCAGCTCTCATCTGCTGCTCCTCATCTCCAACTAGGGTCTGTGTGTGTGTGTGAGGAAAAGCTTTGTGTTGCCAAGCTGCTGTAGCGTTGTAAGCCATTCATGATTTCCTGTTTACAGAACAGACAGTAAGTCGCTACAGACCACAGCTAAGATCTTACTGTGAGCTGTCAATGTAGGCTGCATGTGCTCTTCATCAGTTTAAAAGAATAGTTTGATGTTTTGGGAAATACAGTTATTTACTTACTTGTCAAGAGTTAGATGAGAAGATTTATACCACTCTCATATCTGTCCTTCAAACATGAAGCCAAAGCTGGGGGACAGCTAGGTTAGCTTAGCATAAAGACTGGAAACAGGGGGAAACAGCCAGCCTGTCTCTGTCCAATGGTTTAAAAAAAAACACCACGAGGCAAAGGAGAGTAACAATAACGTGTTAATTAGTGAGCATTAGATGTGCTGTGAGGCAGAGTGTGTTACCTTTGGACAGAACCATGCTAGCTGTTTTCAGTCTTTCTGCTAAGCTAATTAACTCAGCTAATGTGTGACTGAAACATGCTGTTTGATAACCTCAAAGCAACGGGGGGGCTGCTGCAACAGAGAGATCCTTTGACACCCAACCAACTAAACTGAAGTGACAGTAGTTCAGCCTTTCACCCAAACAAACAAACAAAATCAAGGCAGTAATCCTTTCTATCTGTGCCAACATAAAAAGCAGTTCATAGAGGGGACTGAATCCTCTCTTGCCATCACTGCATGGCAACTGTGTAGCAGTAAAGTAGCTCAGATGAAGAGCAGAAAACAGGATTTCTCTCTTGTAAAAGGTATCGCTTTGCTAAATATAAGCAGGCAAACGAAATGCAGCCGTTTACATTTTAGGTTTAAATGTGGCATCCTAAGGGATGGATGAGCTTTGGGGCAGCTGAGGAGGACATTGAACTCATCACATTCAGTAAGTGGATCCTTTCATCTCTAAAAATGTTCTTTAGCTCGCTTCTTCACTCAGCTCCTACATGAGTCAGTGTCTCCACACATTACAGGAGGTGTGTGTGTGTTTCATGTTCTTATATCCCGGTGGGGACTTAAAACCGGAATGCACACTAACCCAGGGGGACTTGTGTGAGACTGCTTTTTGAGGGTTAAGACTTGGTTTTAGGGGACAGGTTACAATTGGGTAAGGGGCTAGGGAAAGCATTATGTCAATGACTGTCCCCCAAGGGGATAGTGAAACAAACTTGTGTGTGGAGTCAACACCTATTGAGTGTCTCTGAAGTGAGTTTTAATAAAGAGCTTTGGATATTTGTTGGAATAAGTGTCAGCATGTATAACTGATCATTTGCTGTAATTTTACAATGTTCGCTATTGTTAATAAAAATGTTTCAGTGTGCAAGGCGATAGGCCTTCTGATATCTGTGCTCCACCAAAACTAAACTAAAACACAATAAAAGAAGGAAACATTAAATGCTCACTTACACATTATGTAAATGTGTGTAACCCACCTGACTGCAGGTGAAGCGCCTCTCCGGCTTCAGACGCGTGGATGTGTGTGTGGCTGTGAGCTCTGCTGTCGTTGCTGCATGGCAGCGAATCACTGCAGCAGAATGGAGACGTGAGAAAACAGCGCTGGGTTTTATTAAATCACGCCGCCGCTGTCGAGGAACTTTTTTTTTGCGCTTTTTTTTCTTCCTACAATCCCCAACGCCCATTGACTTGACCTCCTCTACATATTATAGCTATACCTTAGATCTATCATAAGTAATGGAAGTCGCTCCTGCGTTTTTGTTCCTGCTGTGCGTCTGTCAGCGCGTTTCTCTGGCGGCTGATTGGGAGTTTGCGGACACTAATTTTACCTACCTCGGTGATGTAATCGATTACAAGGATCCCTGTAAAGCTGGTACAGTGCATTTTACCTCCTCTACGAATTGATTGATCTTTTTAATTTCCTGTTGATGTGTGGAGCCACACGTAGCCTACATGAGCAACATAAAGTCATTGTTTATATTATAGAAAAGAGCAGTAAGAATTATTCTTAAAGTGGATTCAAGAGAACAAAGCAACAGGCTGTTTATTAAGCCAGGACTATTGAAACTTAATGTCTGTAACTCAACTAAATCTTTAGCAGTTATGTACAGGGCAAAAAGCATAGTATTACCAGAACATTTACAAAAGTTGTTTTTAGTTCAGAGGACAAGGAACAGAGAAGGAAATTTCATTTTAAGCATCAGTGTGCACGGACTACTTTAAAGCACGTGTACTTCAGTGGTTGGCGTCACACTGTAATTCAGAATGATTTAAAGGGTTGTATAAATATCTTTCAGTTCAAGAAAATGTATGAATAAAGAATAATTAGACCTGACAGTGAATTATTGTGTTTTGATTCTTTTCTCATGTTACTGTAAGTATTGGCTGTTAAGTAACTGTAATGGACAGACCATCTATTTATATTGTTGATTTGTGTCTTGAGTAAGGGGGCAGGCAAAATAAGATGTTTCTCTTCCCTGCGCTCATGGAATGTGTAAATAGAGTTGTGTTTTGATTGTGGACCGCTTTTTTAATTTATTTTTTTTCTGGAGTTGTGCATTACCATGAGCGGAACAAATAAAGCATGAAATATATAATGTGTTTTTGGCCAATATCCATAGCCTGCTAGGCCCTAATCACTGTGAGCTGGGCTGATAAAAAGACCTTCATGAAGTTAAATGTAGCTCTTAATGAAGACAGTTGGAGATTTAGGATTAAATGTAGAATAATACAAATATTTACATGCAAAACAAGTGCAAAACATAACCTCCATATTTTTAATTTTATCGTTAATTTAACAATTAAGTAACAATGAATTATGTGTTACTGGTACAGGAGCATAGATCCATTTGTTGGAATACCTCATTTCAGTCTGTTTGCCAACATACAGAGAAATTATTTAACAGCTAGTGGTGGAAGAAGTATTAAGATCTTATAAGTAAAAGTAACAATACCACACAAAAAAATTCCTTTCCAAGTATAAGTCATGCATTCATAGTTTTACTTACAAAAGTATAACCAGGTAAATGTACTTAAAGCATCAAAAGTAAGTAGCCTAAAGCATTAGCATATTTTATAGCCTCAGATGGCTGTTTTCTGTACAATATTGATCTTCAAGGTATATTAACTAAAGTTGTCAAACAAATGTAGTGGAGTAAAAAGTACAATATGTTCCACAAAATGTAGTAGAGTAGAAGTATAAAGTAGCATCAAATGGAAATACTCCAGCAAAGTACAAGTAGCTCAAAAATGTACTTAGTTACTTTCCACCATTGAAAACAGCAAACCAGTATCGTTAATGTACTTTTTTTTTTTAGGAGCTGCTTAATTTTGCCTCTGAAGTTCATCTTTCAGTAAAGCCCTAAAGAGCAGCACTAACCTGAAGACACAGATAATGTTTCCTTGACACAGCAGACAGTACAGTTATTGATTAAAGGTATCAGATCAATGCACAGCAGCTCCAGTTGCAATAGACTGATGACATGATGTTGACATGATTTACTACAGGGAGCGATGTTACTGCAAAATCACTAATACTTTCATAGTCCAACTTATATTTTCTTCATATGTTATTGTGTTTGAAGGAGATATTTTGACTGCTATATTTACCTGCTATTTTCTTTCCATGTAGGGAATTTGTTCTTTTAAGTATCTTAAGTAAAAGTACTGATAAGGCGACAGACTGGCCCATTTTGTCATGTTATATTATCAGATTATTATTACTAATTAAGGTGCATTCTTCTGTTTTTCTAATGTTTTAGTTGAGGTTAGTTAGTTAATTTGAACTATTAGGTAGTTTCATCTACAGCAATACATCATATTTTATAAGCTGGTAAACTGTATGCACGCATGTATATAAAATATTGATCTTCAAAGTACAGCTGTAACTATAGCTGTAAAAATAATGTAGTGAAGTAAAACGTATGATATTTGTGTAGTGGAGTAGAAGTATAAAGTAGTTTAAAATGGAAGTGCTCAAGTACAGTAAAGTACAAGGAGGTCAAAATTGTACTTAAGTGCTTGAGTAAATGTATTTAGTGGCATTCCACAGCTGGTTATAAGTTAAAGGGACGTGGGTTTAAAGCGAGTCAAGTTTCACGTTTGTTTAAAAAATTATCTACTTCAAATAAATTCAATAAAACAAACTATTGATAATAGATATTTAGATATACAGGAGGCTGATGATACTTTGATCATGCATTATGAATTAAATGTCAAAGTCAAATTAACTGACATGAATCTGCCAGAGTGTCTCTGATTTATAACAAGCCCACTGTTGTTGATGTTGTTAAAGAATATACAACTTTTTTTTCCCCATCATCTAACATGCCAAACAATTACTTTGGTTACCAGGGGGCCTCCAGCTGGTTGTGGTCCCTTTTTTTACTTGTGACTTCTGAAACTTCCAAAACACACCACTCTTCTTCTCTGAGGCAGTTGCCTGGAGACTAGAGGTCATTGAGGCCGTGCCAGCGCAGTCCTCGGCTGGACGCTGGTGAAATCCCTCTGGCTTCAGGGCATGGGGTGCACACTGCAGGGGTGACAGTCATTTACAGTCACCCTTTGCATGAGTGAATTCACTTCAAAGGCCGACACAGGGCCCGCTATGTCTTTTCATTTGGACTTTCAAAGGTTGTTACATCACACGGCTAAATGAGGTATTTAATGGGAAAGACTGCAGTGAGCTGTTCTGCTCGACTACTGATATTTACAGGAGGTATGGTTTTAATAATGGAAACAAAATGTTAAACGCACAGAAGGGGAAAACATGGACCAAATGTGCGTGTGATGTCACCTAGATGTTTCAGAAAGGATGTTTTGAAGCCTGGATTTAGGTTTACCACTCAGTGTCTTTGTGTCTATGTCAGATACTGGATTCAGAAAATCCTGATTTGGGCATCGGGATGAGGCAGACACAGTTCATGAAACACCTCTGGTTCAGCCTTAAAATCTTTTTAATAAAGCAACTGTTATTAGAGGATGGGAAATTAGCTTTTGAGATTCTAATGTCTTGTGGAAAATGTTTTAGACTTTGTATTTTTAAGACAGAAGTTGAGGGTTTTAACACTCACTTCAACACAGTTTGTTGGAAACAGCAACCCAACTTTAGTCCAATTTTCTGTCACAGACTATCATTCCTGCCCTGCCCTTAGTCTACACTGCAGACTATGTAAGAATGCATTAAGTCCTGCAGTAACCAGTGGTGGAAGAAGTATTCAGATCCTTTACTTAAGTAAAGGTTAACTCTTTTTAAGTGTTTTTTAAATGTCCTTATATATTGCCCCATGCTGCTTTTATGTTTTATGTAAACCACTTTGAATTGCCTTGTTGTTGAAATGTGCTATACAAATAAACTTGCCTTGCCTAAAGGTAGTAATGCAACACCACAATAATACTCAATTACAAGTTATGTCCTGCATTCAGAATTAGGGAAGTATTATCAGTAAAATGAAAGCTTAAAGTATTAAAAGTAAAAGTACTCAATTTTCAGAATGACCCTTTTCAGAGTGGTATATATTCACATACCAACAACTTTCAGTGGAATCACATCATGCGAATACAAACATTTTGTTATCATCAAATTTTAATTATAAATTGCCAAAATGAGTTACTGAAGTTTTTGATTTACATGTGTGAAGAGTTTTGCCTTAAGTAATGCATAACAGAGGAACACAGTTTGTTACATCAGTTTGATAATTTAATATGTAATTTTGCTTACATTTATTATATTGGGACATATATCATTACTGGAAAATATAATGACATTGATTTGTGGTTAATGATACCAATGATGATCTTAAATCATGTGTCTAGGTGACTGGGATGGTTGGTGTCAGTTTGTGTCAAAGGGCGAAATCATGATCCTGTTGTGATCATTCTCTCTCCATGGCAAACACACACTTTGAATTTTAAGCTGACTTGACATTATTATGTTGTTAAACATGGTGAAACAACAACTTTGGGCCTCCTACAAAAGATAAGAATAATGTTTGGGAACTCCAGGCTGCTGAACACACACAAAGCAAACATTCAGTAATCCTGGAGTGCTCAGTGGATAATCACGATCCAGATGGTTGCTCACACGTGATTCATTTTAGAAGACAATAAGTTTCCTTCCATAATAATTTGACGGGTAGAGAAATATGTTTAGTCCATATAGTAAAGCTGTTAAAATATGCATTACTTCACCCTATCAGGAAGGCTCTGATGTAGAGGACTTCATTCCTGGCTTAATCAGTTGCTGAACATTTAAGAGCAGGTTGCTGCAGGAAATATGCAAAAGAAATACTGCACTTATTGGCCAAGCCACAATACTACAATAGAGTTGTGTAAATGTAGGAAAAACACTATGCAGACATCATCTACTGTACAGGCCATTCATATGATGCTCCTCTGTAACAATGGCTCGGTACAAAATGCTGATTTGTACTGTAGGTTGCCGTTAGAGTGGCTATTCAGCAACAATCCTGTAAAGTATTCACTTCACATCATCACTCTTTAAAATGACGCTGGACAGGCCTCCAATATGTTTCAGTCTATGTGCTGTGGTGTGCAGTGCAGACTGTGTTCAGGAGGTGTGTTTGCTGATCAAACAGACACATGGAGTCCTGTTCAGGCCTCTTTTCAGGACAGATATGCACTTACAGACACAGTAAAGCATACAATGAGTTTTGGCTCCTGTTTGCAGAAGAAAAATTTACTGAAATCCAGAGATAAAATGTAAAAATCAGTTCATACTGACTGTCTGTAAGGAGCAATTCATTTAATCCACTGATCAAACAGCATAATACTACTGCATGTACTGCAGTCAACTGGTAATATGTGTTCATTTTGCATTCATGTGCAGGTTTCAGGTTTACAGTATGGAACAGCAGGAGTTTGATGATTGGCATTCATGTTTTTGTTTATTATTCGAAATTCTTTTTTTTTTTTAATTTAGTTTCCTCTTCTCAGATTAAGATTAATTTTTGTACTTACAGAACACTTTACTTAAAGAAATAGTTTGTCATTTTGGGAAGTACGCTTTCTTGCAGAGAGTTAGATGAGAAGACTGATACGACTCATATCTGTCAGTAAATATGAAGCTACAGCCAGCAGACGGTTAGCTTAGCTTAGCATAAAGACTAGAAACAGGGAAACAGGTAGTCTGGCGCTGTGCCTACCAGCACCTCTAAAGCTCACTAATTTACATTTTTATATCTCATTTGTTTTACTTCCACACCACAGCGTATTTTTACACTTTGGGTTTTGTAAACAACAAACGAGATAATGTGTTACTGCTGGCTAGCTGTTTTCCCATGTCCAGTCTTTTTGTTAAGCTAAGCTAACTGTCTGCTGGCTGTAGCTTCATATTTAAAGCACAAGTATGAGCAGGGTTTCAATCTTCTCATCCAACTCTGGGCAGGAAGGACCCAAAATGTGTTGATAGCAGCATATACTCAGATTATTGTTATTATACATTCATCTTGAGTTTGTTTTATTTTTTAACATCTTTTCAGCTTTATGTATGCATTGTTTATCTATGTGTTCATCTGTTTACCCCAGCTGCCTTTTTGGGAGACATTGCCCTGGATGAAGATGACCTCCGCATGTTCAAAGAAGCCCACAGCAGTGATGGTGCACAGCACGCTGTCCAGACCAACCACTCGGACTCAGGTATCAAAGCAGGGATAAATTTACCAATCTATGAATAATTCTGACTGACTGTTTCTCGCTTGTTATAGCTAACAGCTCCACTTCCAATGAGAGTGTCAGGAGTAAAAGAGCTGCAGACATACAGACTCTCCGTCGTTGGAGGAGGGCAGCCACCTCCAGACCTGAGCGAGTCTGGCCGGATGGCATCATCCCATATGTGATCAGTGGGAATTTCAGTGGTGAGTTCTGAATGAAAACTGCTACACAGCCAGCGTGTGCTCGTTCCTATGTGCGGTTTTGACATGCTGAAGCTGTCAAACTCTAATTGCTTTCAGGCAGTCAGCGAGCCATTTTTCGTCAGGCGATGCGTCACTGGGAGAGACACACTTGTGTAATATTCACTGAGAGGACGACTGAAGAAAGCTACATTGTTTTCACCTACCGACCTTGTGGGTGAGTTGGGTTGGCTCATTAACAATTTTTAAATAATTGATTTAAGTTTTGTTTGGTTTTATTTAATAATTAATTAACAGATCTGCAGGTAGATAATGCCTCAGCCTATAAGCACAGAGGAATACAAAATTGTCTTCAGTCACGTCACAGCCAACCATACTGTTGTGTTTTTGAACTTTAAGTTGATTTTGTTCCAACTGCGCAGGGCATCTATTGATTTCCATTCATTTTTATATGACGTGAAAGTCAATTAGCAGGCTCTATAAGCTTGCTTGAGTTGTGTGATCCATCACAGTGGACATCAAGTCTGCATTCATTGTTGTCAAAGTTACATTATCGTCATGATGTAATGAGAGCAGAGCAGACTCATATCACCCTGTGCTTAAACAGTTGCTATAATCAATATTTTATATTAACAATGGATCAGATGACCATGTGTAATGTGAACTTTACTTTTTTGGTTCACTCTCACTGTTCTCATCCGCAGCAGGCAACTGTTTTTTTAGCAAACAAGCTCTACAAACCTAATATACGCTTCCTGCCCAGCACCAAACAGCTGATAGACAAAGTTAGCAATTAGCCTGTGATCATAGAGGAACATTTAGCAGCTTAATGAGGCTGATATTTCCCTCAGGAGTTGGTGGAGACCAAAAACAGAGCTAAAAGGAGAGTGAATACTTGATTTGTATTCATCCGGTGGCCAACCACAAACAAATGCTAATGTTGCTCAGTGTGTAGCTCAGCTGAATGTATAAATAAGCAAATGTTTTCTACCATGTTCATGCATACTTGATGTTCACTGTGACAGATGACAAAACTCAAGTTTCAAGAGTCGGCTAATTGACTATCAAAGCATACGGAAATAAGTCAATGGCTGCCTAGAGCTGTAGGAAAATTACATCCAAGAACTGCAAAACCTGCTTTCTAAAAAGGTCAACAGAAATGAAAAGTATAGATGATTTATAGTTTAGGAGTTAAAACTTGCAAACACACTGGTATGGTCCTTTTTTAATATTCACAGGCAGCAAAGTATCAGTGTTTGCTCTGTAGATGCTCCAGGATGTGAACCTAAACACACATGTCGCCCCCTGCAGGTGTTGCTCCTACGTGGGGAGAAGAGGTGGCGGCCCTCAGGCCATCTCTATAGGGAAAAACTGTGACAAGTTTGGCATTGTGGTACATGAACTTGGCCACGTGATCGGCTTCTGGCATGAACACACACGTCCGGACCGTGACGAGCATGTAAGCATCATCAGAGACAACATCCAACCAGGTACTGTTAACTGCAGGTGTGTTGACATGAATACGTGTGAAAACGTGTGTGTGCTCCAGATGTTTCTTCTTGAATTCAGTCTACTGATTATCTGTATATGACTAGGGCAGGAGTATAACTTCCTGAAGATGGAGCCAGGCGAGGTCGACTCACTTGGGGAGGTATACGACTTTGGCAGCATCATGCATTATGCAAGGAATACATTTTCCAGGTTGGCATGTGATGCTTTGCTATGCTTCACATTTTCTTTCCTAAAGTTAGTTTTGTGTTAAAGGGACTGCAAGGATTTCATCACTTTTATTTTCCAGGTTTCCTGAGTGTGCACTCTTTTTCATCTCTACCCTGGTTCACACTAACAGGCTATTAAACAGCTCCTCAGGGGCAATTATTGGTTAAATGCCCTGCTCAAGAGCCTACTTGTTGAGCATTGATGATTCACTCTGTTCACTCCGTCTGTATATTTGAATTGGCAACATACAGTGCACCAGCCTGCTTCTCTAAGCAGGCCATCATCTCCACTACCTTGCTTCTGACATCCTTAATCAGTGACTAAACTCCTTTTACATATCTGAAATGTACTTTGAGTTTTAAATGTCCACATATTCCACTGATAAGTGTTCCTACTTGTTACTTGTAAAGTATTTAATACAAGGTTTATGATCATATGGAGAAGCCGGCATCAAATTCAGCCACAACCATATGAAAAAAATCTCCCTAACTGCCACTAATATCATGCTGCATCATCAGCTGAGCTACTACACTGACCTGGTGTTTGTCCCTTTATTCAGCTCTGCTAAACAACCTCAGGGGATTTGATCCTTTATTGTCACAGAAATGGTTTCACACTAGTCTCCTTTTCATTTCTGTCTCGTGCATGTTGTTGCCCCGTTGCTTTTCTCTGTGCTTTGGTTTTTTACCTCCATCGCCGCTTTGCTGGTCTGGGTCATGGAGGCAAGCCAAGCTAAATAAAGGCCTGGCAGTTCAGGCTTTGTGTTTGAACAGTTTGGGCTGGAGTGGCCTTTTTCTCTGGCATTCAGGAGCGGGCTCCACTGAGCCGGCTGGCACCGTCGAAAGGCCCCATTCAGAGCGCTCTGTTTGCACATGCCTGTCATTCATGGGCGCATCACCATGGGAACTGTGCAAGAGTGAGTTCAAAACCCAGTGAGAGATTATCAGAATCAATAAAGTATCAAGGTGTTGAACAGGAGTCAGATCTCAAAGAAATCCTGCACTCTAATCTGAGAACTTTTGAAAACCACATTTTCCTGCACATCAGTTAAGATGTTTTTCCTTATCAGGCTTCATGTGCTGTAACTGATTTTTGAATCATTAGATGCTTTGATCTTCTCTGAGAATGAGCTGCTCATGTTTGTGATTTGTGTGAAACAGAGGCGTCTCCTTAGATACAATCTTGCCCCGTTATGATGTCAATGGAGTCAGGCCACCTATTGGACAGAGGACGAGGCTTAGCAAAGGGGACATCGCACAAGCCTGCAAACTCTACAAGTGTCCAAGTAAGATGCATTATATGTGTAGAAAATATAATCACCTAATGATCATATCCATAAAATAAAAACATCCTCGATTTTTAGACTTTTAGAATTTTCAACGCACTATGTGCACTAACTAAAGCTAAAACAAAATAAACAAGATAGTTTACAAAAACTTTAAAATCTCCTCTGTTGTTCATTCTGGGACTTTATTGTTAACCGTGTGTGTTATGGTGCGTGGTTGTTAAAGGGTGTGGGGACAGCCTGCAGGAGAGTGCTGGAAACTTCTCTTCTCCTGGTTTTCCGAACGGCTACTCGGCATACGCTCACTGTGTCTGGAGGATTTCTGTCACTCCTGGAGAGAAGGTGAGTGATTGACAAATAAATATGTGGATGCATTAATTCAAAAAGGGCAAGGCGATTAACCAAATTTATTCAAGTTACTGACTTAATGAATGCTAGTATTTACTCCTATCACATTTTTTATAATAAAGAAATTGTCCCATGCAGAGATCTGTATAAAAAATCCTTACATTTATGGTAATGATTTTCAAGGTTGATGTGAGTTTTTTCTTATTAAGATTTGTATTGTTTTAATTAAAGATCCCCTCCAGACATGTATTAAAACATATATACAAATAGTCTGCTGTAATAATGTGTGTCTGATATGTTTTTTCCACAAAAAAAGAATAATTTCCACATTAAAATCCTCAAAAAGGCATCTACTTCTAGCTCATTAAAAATTCCAGAATCTATGAATATGCAAATTTTGTTCATTTCTAAAGTTTTCCTGCTGGACACAAGATGTCTCCTACTTCACTGTAAAGTCCATTCTCACTGTTTGTGCACTGGCGGCTTCAAGTTTCTACATCACACTTGTATAAGTTGCAAATTGGACCAGGATTTGCTTCCAAACTTTTTGTGATGTCACAAATCATGCTCGTAGGCCCACCCCTTAAAATCTGATTTTCATTGAACATGTATAGATACTTTCCACTTTCAGCAGATGAACGTGAAAGCCCTCTAGTGTCAAACTCTGCACATACATCATTCTGCACAGTGAAGTTCAAACATCCAACTGTCGTAACAAGAAGAAAAACATATTTTTGAGTTTTTGACTCAAAGGGTTTATTTTAGTTTTAAACAAAAATAATTAATTACTTACATGGAATTATTCAGTGATCAGTATGTGGCTAGCTCAACTGAAAAATGTCACATTTCAGACCTAAAAGAGGAAAACAATGTGTTGTCATTCTTGAACATTTTCAACTCTCATGAATCTAGATAGATCTTCAATCCTGATAACATTTTTTTCTCACACCAATCTGCCCTCCGTCTGTGTCTTCTGTCTCTTAGATTGTTCTGAATTTTTCTTCCATGGACCTCTTCAGGAGTCACTTGTGTTGGTACGACCACGTGGAGGTCCGAGACGGGTTCTGGAGAAAAGCTCCTCTGAAAGGTTCTTTGATTCAGAATCGACCTTCTCTCTCTCCACTGAGTGTCATCCACAACCCTGTCATTAAATCGATACAGTAACATACCTGTGTTATATACTCAGTACTAAGCACTGTGAAGCAGTTACTGACAGTGTCATTATTTTTTCATGTGCTTTGACAGGACGTTTTTGTGGAGACACACTTCCAGATCCAATCATCTCAACTGACAGTCAACTGTGGATTGAATTCAGAAGCAGCAGCAGCTGGGTGGGCAAAGGCTTCTCAGCAGTCTATGAAGGTACAACGCTGAGGATTAATGGATTTTAATATGCACTTTACATATGCTACATTCGCCATTGCAGCAGGTTTTCCAGGTTTTACATTTCTACAAGTGTGACAAGTGAAGGTAGAATCTTCTCACCTCCTGTGCAGCCATCTGTGGGGGAGAGGTGAAGCGGGACAGCAGCCAGATCCAGTCCCCCAATTATCCCGATGACTACCTGTCCAACAAAGTGTGTGTGTGGAAAATCACAGTTGCAGAGGGTTTCGATGTTGGCCTCTCCTTTCAGTCGTTTGAGGTAAATCACTTTTATTTTATGTTATTGGTTACATATTAAGAAAAACGAGAAAATATCTTCAGGAAAAATGGCCGAACAGTGAGAATGGCCTAAAGTTTAATATGATCACTTTTATTGTTCTATGCCAAATTTTTGTTTGCTTTTATTTTAGTTTCAATTGCCCAGTCCTTCAAAGGCAAGAAGAGGCATGTTAAAACATCCCAGACCTCACTATCATCTGCTGTAATGTCCCTTTGCAAACTTAACTGTCCTTGCTTCGACTGCAGATTGAGAGACATGACAGCTGTGCCTACGACTATGTGGAGGTGAGGGATGGCAATTCAGAGAGCAGCCCACTGCTCGGCCGTTTCTGTGGCTATGACAAACCAGACGACCTCAAAAGCAGCTCCAACCAGCTCTGGCTGAAGTTTGTATCTGATGGATCGGTCAACAAAGCTGGGTTTGCAGCCAACTTTTTTAAAGGTCAGGAAGTCATTTCAGGAACAAACCGGCAGCAGTTAAAATAACTTTTGATTCGGAACTGATTCTGTTGATTTTTCATTTGCCAGAGATGGACGAGTGCTCCAGACCTGACAATGGTCACTGCGAGCAGCGGTGTCTGAACACGCTGGGCAGCTACAGGTGTGCCTGTGACCCTGGATATGAGCTGGCAGCTGACAGACGCAGCTGTGAGAGTGAGTGTAGAGCACTAACACTGACACCCAACATTAGAGTACCACCACTGCAGAGCGTGAAGCTAAGCCTGCCGGAGAGTAAATTGAGAAGATCAATACCTCTCTCATCTCATATAAGAGTTAGATTAGTTTAGCTTAAAGACTGGAAACAGGGGGAAACAGCTAGCCTGGCTCTGTCCAAATGTAATAAAATCCATCTATCAGCTCCTGTTTCTCCTCTGTTTCCAGGCTTTGTGTTAAGATAAGCTAACCACCTACTGGCCGTAGCTTTATATTTAGCCTATATTTATGAGAGTGACATCATTCTTCTCATCTAACCCTCTGCCAGAAAGCGAATAAGCGTATTTCCCAAAATGTGAACTTGTCCTTTAAGCTGTCAGCTGCTCACTCTTTTGCTGCATGCCTGCTGCCACACCTCTTACCTAGAAGCTGCCATGTGCTACTACTGCTGCTGTGGATATAGCATTTCATAAGACACACCTCCACCACAGCATCCACCCACATTATAGGCTCAGAGTCTATAATGTGTTAATGTGAGTTGGCCTGGTAGTTTCTCTTCTACCACAAGAGGGCAGTGCTTCCTTGCTGCAACCTCTTTTTGAGCCTTGACAGTCCATTACAGCACTGATATGATTAATCTAAACTGTATAAACACTTACTTACTCTGCAACCTTTTGATTTACAGGCTGTCAGTACTGATTTATTCCAGTACTACGATTTCCTATTACATCAATTATACTTGGTTATCACTTTATTTCTTTGTAATTAACAGCCTGTCAATTAAGAGGTTGTCTTTTTCTGCAGTTTAAATGATTAAAGAACAGGTTAAAGTATTCACACAAATCGGTAATGTAATTTATGTTGTGTAAGTGATTTTCTCACCCACTAAAATCACTGCTCTCTCCCACCAGCAGCTGCCTGTGGCGGGTTCATTACCAAGCTGAATGGCTCCCTCACCACCCCCGGGTGGCCCAAAGAATACCCTCCCAACAAGAATTGCGTGTGGCAGCTAGTGGCGCCCATTCAGTATCGCATCACTCTGGTGTTTGATGTGTTTGAGACGGAAGGAAATGATGCAAGTTAATGACCTAAAGCATTTGTTTGTGATGTGTTTCTCTACCTGGTTAAAATCCTAGTCTTTCTGCAGACATTTGATCAGATGTTACCTGCTAAAATCATGATAACTTTGCAGGCCAATTCTTCTTTTACCATAGTAAGTAAATAGTAAATAGTAGTAAGTAAAATGTTCTAGTGTTTTCCATCAGGTGTGTAAATACGATTATGTGGAGGTGCGCAGCGGGTTCAGCTCAGACTCAAAGCTTCATGGGAAGTTCTGTGGAGCAGAGAAACCCGAGGTCATCACCTCCCAACACAATAACATGAGGATTGAGTTCAAGTCTGACAACACCGTCTCCAAGAGAGGCTTCAAGGCTCACTTCTTCTCTGGTAAGTCATGAAGAGTGAAGTATTTAGGAAGTAGTGAGGAAGGAAATGTTGAGGAAGCATTACGTAATGTACAGTAAGAAGACAAAAACATCATCACCACCTTACTCCAAGAGCAATGCAGGCAGCTGTCTGCAGTTTCTGACACAAGAATGATAGCAGTGTAGTTTGACTCTTGAATTTTACACTTAATACTTTAGTTAATATTTACACTTAATAATTTAGTAGCATGTTGGATATATAAGTCAAATAAATCTCATAATTTCACATTTTGCACTATTCACATTCTTATTTTAAACTGTCAAATCTAGTTTTTGTATTTTTTCTAATAAGTATTGTGAAGAATGATTCATTGCAAAAAAAATGCTGTTCAAGAAAATTATAAATTGTATGGAGAGTGCTTAATGTCATACCTACTTAAATAAATTAGTTATTTTTAATCAGAGCACAGATGGCTATAGAAATCCACGCTTTGTTCTGTGGACAGGGATAACTTTTCAAAAATAGTAACATCAGGTATATACCCAAGAGATGATCCAAGGTTGTGGGTTTTGACAGTGTTTCACACAGAAAGCCTTTGTGCCTGCACTCCGCAGCAGATCTGGGCCTAAAATTCACATGTTGTGCAAAGGGACTTTTGAAGTGAAATTATTTTAACATTTCGACAGATATAGATGAGTGCTCCAAAGAAAACGGAGGCTGCCAACATGAATGTGCGAACACCTTCGGAAGCTACAGCTGTCAGTGCCGCAGCGGCTTCATGCTGCACGATAATAAGCACGACTGCAAGGAAGGTACAGTATGTGTTTCTGCTGTCCACTCATCTGGCTGATTTAAGGGGTCAGTTCACCCTAAATTACAAAAAGGTTGGATAAAATGTGTTATTTTGATTTGAGTGTTTTTCTTTGTTTTATAAATCCTACTTTAATAAAAAAAAAAACATTTGTATATACATGGATTGTCTTGTGACTAATTCATCAATACCACAGACGTCAGTGTTTTCAGAGGAACTACTTATGGCCACTTACAGTCCCAATGAAAACGGTTCAGAAATGGGAAATCCCCAGTGTGTTTTGAGTGTGGAAAGATTTAGTTTTGCTTTCATTTCCCTTCACTTTTAATGGATGCCTATTCAAAGAAAAATACCCCAGAGGACACTTAAGTTGAAGGAGAGGAAATAAAGTGACCCCTCAGTAATGCAGCTTCCATTGTTTTGTTCTGATATGTTATTTTGTTTTGTTTTTCAGCGGGCTGCGATCATGTTGTAAACAGTGCGTCGGGCACAATAAGCAGCCCCAACTGGCCTGATAGATATCCCAGCAAGAAGGCCTGCACCTGGTCTCTGTCCACAACCCCGGGCCATCGTATCAAACTTGTATGCCGATGGATGTTTTTCTCATTTAAACATTATGTCATGACCCAAATTAAAGACTTGAAAAGCTTATCGACGTCAATTAAAAATGTCTCTCAGGTTTTCAACGAGATCGACATGGAGGCTCATCTGGAGTGCGCTTACGACCATGTGGAGATCTACGACGGGCGAGACGTGCGTGTTCCAAGTCTCGGTCGCTTCTGTGGCACCAAAAAGCCTTCTCCAGTCGTCTCCAGTGGCAACAAAATGTTCCTGCGTTTTTTCTCAGACAACTCGGTGCAGAAGAGAGGCTTTGAGGCTTCATACGGAGCAGGTGGGCAAAGCAACAATTAAGTAACTTTTCTACCTCCTAAAAAGCCTGGAAAATGAGTAAAATAGTACTTTGGAGAACGAATAGAATACCAAAAATGTGACTTCAACTATGGGTTTGTTTTCTGCCGTGTTTAAAAAGCTGCATTCTTTCCTCACTTTTACGAGTTCCTCTTTTTGACCCTCTAATTTTGTGGTTGTGAATTCCCAGAATGTGGAGGAAGTCTGAAAGCCGAGGTCAAGACAAAAGATCTCTACTCTCATGCCCAGTTTGGAGATAACAACTACCCCGGCGGCTCCGACTGCCTGTGGGTGGTCTCTGCAGAGAAGGGTTACGGAGTGGAGATCATCTTCCAAGTGTTTGAGATCGAGGAGGAGGCAGACTGTGGGTATGATTACGTGGAGCTGTATGACGGAGCTGACGTCAAGTCCCCGAGGCTGGGACGATACTGTGGATCTAGGGTAAGGATAAAAATATCGGCCTTGTGTAGTAAACACTGTTGAAACTAAATTAATCTTCAAACGCCTTCTTTTTGTCTGTATCTTTTAGGCCCCAGAGGAGGTCTACTCAGCCGGGGACGCCATAGTTTTAAAGTTTCACTCAGATGACAGCATCAATAAAAAAGGCTTTCATGTGCGCTACACAAGTACAAAGTTCCAGGACACATTACACGCAAGCAAGTGACTCTCTAAAACTACCCCAAACCTAAATGGAGACTTCACCCCTAACATTTGGTGGGACACACCCATTCCAGACGAGCAGTAAATGCATGATTGACACCACAAACACCAAGCCACATACTTTACATTCACATCTGTTAGAAAGAGGAAGCCATCTTTACTCTTCCTCATTATATAGCTATGTAGGATGAAAGGCAGTGATTATTTCCAGTAAATTCAGTCACACAGCCTGTAATGAGCTGATTATGTCATAGCATTGTGATAAGATATAAAATGTATATATTGTGATATAGTTTGCCTTGTTTTTTAAAATCACAATATCTGAGGTTGAAAGTTCGATCACTTCTAATGAATGTAATGCACTTTGTTGTATTATATCACTGGACAAATGCACATAATGAGTATGGAGGACGAAAACAATCAAATATGTTTAAAGCGCAGTTTATTCCTGAAATCAGACCTGATCGGTTTTATTCTGACCTGCCTCTGATGTACTTTAGTTTTTGAGTTCTCTTGCAGTACATTAACAGTCCCTCGTAGTATATATGAGTTCCCTTGTGACATTTTTTCCCCCCACATTTTTTCTGCTTTTCCTCTGATTGAAGTTCCTGTACGTTATATTCTCTTGCAGCACACAGCAGTACAGCAAGATAATGGATACAATTAGCACCACATGCTTTGATCCATCCAATATTTCCCCTTTACATCTCCGACTACATGCTTGTCAGTGAACATTTTCTCTACTGACCTTAAAGAACAAAAGGAGGAAGGCAGCATATACAGCCTCTGGTTAAGGTGAAGTGATTGCACCTCGGGGGGGTTTCCTTTCCAGGCAGGGGTGCCTGGGTTGTTCTTTCTGCCTCAGGTGGGATCATGTGAGCGCTTGATGGGGACAGTTACTCTTATTAAACAATGACAATAATACTTCAACATATACAGTATGTAATCAAATGACAAGGATGTTCTATTTATTTTTATGCTGGAAAAAGCAAACTTTGGAAGAAAGTTCAAGAAATGCTTTTATTAAAATGTTACTCATATAATTCTGTGTTATATTGGGTGCCACTTAACATGCATCAGCCCTCGGATCAGTTAGCGTAAACACTTGGTACAGTCAAAGCATCTAGCACAACAAGTACAAAGTAGATATCCAAAATTGTAACCACTTGTTCACATGAAAAAGACCTATCTTTTATCACCCTTCTGCTACCAGCACCAATAAAAAAGCTTAACATTAGTATGATATGACATAATCAACTAAAACATAATGGAAATCTTTTCAACATTTCAGAAAAATAGTGATAAAGTTATTTTATTGAATGTATTAGTGTATCATGCACAAGAAAGATTATTGAATTATTAAAATAACCAGAATAGCACACTGCATTAATCTCACAACAGTAGGGTAACCAGACACTTTCACATTCTTCACTGAAGCACAGTTTCAGTTTCTGAAATGAAACGTGTGGCAGTAGATCTACAAACTGAACAATGTGTTACAAAAATATTACTTAAAGGTTCCTTGTGGAGTTTTAGACCTCTAGTGGCACTATGGAGCTGTTTTTCTATGAGTGGGTCCCTGTTTTGTTTGTGGGTGCACGCACAGTCCTACCAATGGTGTCACACTATTCCACTGATCAACAGGTGGCAGTAACACGCCAAGATAGGCTGCATTGTGCCAGCAAAGGCAGGGAAGAAGAAGAGTGTAGTTAGTAACACTGAGTGTAAACATAATCTTTGTTTGTTTACAAGAAAACTCCATAGGGCCCCTTTAAGATACATCTCTACATACATCTATTCAACAGATACTTCTAATATCTAATGTACATTGCACACTTAGAAATCCACTGTCTTATCTAATTCTGTACAAAAGAAAGTATAAATGTTTTCATGTTTGTCTGGTAACGTTTTACTCTTTTGTTCCACTTTCAGTTGTATTTTTGTCACAGTTTTTTTTAAATCTTTGGTAAGAAAACTTTGAGAGGCTCATTTTCATGCACTTTATCCAGAAAGCCCAAGTTGAAGTAAGGGTACAGCGTCTCGGTGAAGGTCTCCCTGAAGGTGTAGAGGTGTGTCATGCTTTCTGCGTTGTAGAAGGACACCAGGCCCCTCTTGTAGTCCAGGTACACTCCGATTCTGGCCAGTGGCTCCTCCAGGGACAGGACGGTTGGGGGTGAAGTGCCGGCCATGTACTGTATCCCATAAGAGAGGGAGAGAGTCCAGAAGCCGTTGGCTGGGAGGGCTTTGATGACTCCCTTTCTGGGCACCGACTCTCGGGCCACCCCCACAGTCCAGACTGTGCTGCTGTAGACTTCAATCTCCCAGTAGTGGCGTCCGTGGGTGAAGCCCTGGCTTCCGAGCAGTGACAGGGCAGCGTTGAACCTGTAGGGGTTGTCCTGCACGGTGTGGTTAAAGGTCTGGTAGCGTACGCAGGTGAGGGACGAGGTCAGGCTGAGCCAAGGGTTGGCCGTGCTAGAGTTAAATGTGATGGCTGCTGGAACTAAAAACAGAAAAAGTATAAAATAACAAAAGATTTAAGAGATTCTTTGATAATGTTGCTGATTAGATGATTGGTATTGGTTTCTGTGTAATTCAGTTCTTGCAGTTTACATTTGCAAAGGGAGATGAGGTCACTTAAAATACCTGGATAAATACTTCCTTTCATGGATTTCCACACTCTGTACTGCAGGGGCCCTGCAAACCGACCCTCGCACAGACTGGGCGGTGTAAACGCAGGTTTCTCAAACTTGAGAGAAGGCCTGCCAACAAAAGCAAAGTCAGAACAGTAAACAGAGAGAATAAAAACAAAACCTATCCAGGATAAAATAGCAAAAACGTTTGCCACACTCACCTCTGGAGCAGGACTTTGATGCTCTGAAATGAGACACAGGAATAAACACAGGAAAAAAGAGACAGAGACTTGC
Organism: Siniperca chuatsi; assembly: GCF_020085105.1. Lineage (NCBI taxonomy): Eukaryota > Metazoa > Chordata > Actinopteri > Centrarchiformes > Sinipercidae > Siniperca > Siniperca chuatsi. The sequence goes on from NC_058059.1 coordinate 13,814,381, forward strand.
GATTAGTTTTGTCGTATCTGAAAGAGGAGAGAGCTTTTTCCACATTACATCAATGTCTGAGATCACGCTATCCCACCCTGTGGGATCTCCCTGTGGCCAGGGGAAAGTCCCACAGCCATGAGCCAGAGTATGGCCCTGTGCCTGAACTAAACTCCTTATCCTCCAGATCAACGAGTGAGATCACTGCCCTACATCCTGTCTGCACTCACTGCTCAAGTCATTTGTTATTAAAAGAGTAGCAAAAGTGTTAACATTTCTACCAGTATGTCAAACTTTACTCTTCAAACACATGCAAACATGATCAGCATGGCCTTTAAGAGTGGTGTACAAACTTGGTCACACCCTGCTCAGTTAAATCTTGAATGTTGATGTTGGAGCCTAGTTAACATTTCGGCACAGAAATACATGTCTGACACATGACAGAATGATGTATAAAAATGACTTTCACCCCAATTTTTACCTCTTTACTTCTTCTTCTTTCAATGTGATATAAATAGTTGTGGCAAAAAACATGTTTGAAAGCAAGAGCTCAGCATTTTTCGCCTTAATCATCTCCAGAGCTGACTCATCATGCTGTTGATAATTTCCAGATGGACTGTATTCATTGTGTATGAGGTACATATGAGCTGAACTCACCCGGAGCAGAGTGAACTGGTCCTGCTCTTTCAACTTGTCCTCTATCTCGTGGACAGCTCTCTGCAGACGAGAGATCTCAACGCACAGCAGGGCCTTGTGCTCGTCCAGTCGGATCAGCTCTCTCCGCTCCTCTGTCTTCAGCTTCACCTGCAGCAGCTTCTCCTCCTGGTACAGAAACTGGTGCAGGTCGCTGAACTGGGCTTCAATGCGCTGCTTCAGGTCAGCGGTGTGCTCCTAAGTAGGTGCACGATGATGGACATCATCACTGGGAGCACTTGCCTTTACATTTCTCAAGAATTACAGTGTTTGCATGACGACAAAGATGGAAGGATAAAATCCATGCCATGACAAATGTTATATCTTAAGAAGAGGCCTAATTCAATTCAATCTGTGTTGGAAATAAAAGACATTATTACATTTGTTTGGCCAATATATTCACTTCTTTCTGGTAAAATTGGATTTTAAGACATTAAATGGGTCAAACTGGGCGTTCATAATGGTGCAGAAGTGCAGTAGTGATTGTTTTGGAAGCATTTCCCTCTCACCTTAAGCTTTTTAACCTCATCCTCAGCTTCTCTGTCACACTGTAGCGCTGTGTTGAGCTCCACTTTAAGGGAATCCATGGAGCTGTTCAGAGACGCCTGACGGGACAGACACACAACATCACTGCACACTGACCTGCTTCTCACTTCAAATACAATGTCACATCTACTCTTATTAGTTGTTTTGGAGCAAAAACAATAGATAGATACAGATTAAAAACTCTAGAAAAGTACTAGAGAAGGAGCACTTGCATCCTCAAAAAAGGGTCTTTTTTGAAACTCTATCAAAGTCAATGTTTAGAGAAGAAAATCAAGTTTATCTGAACTATCACCTGCAGCGATGTCACTGACAAATTTGATAGGATGTAGTAAAAGTAAGTTGCCACCATTAAAGGCAGAAGACAATGACAATATATAATGTACTATGCTAAGTAAAATATGCATACTATATGCTTAATCTTATGTATGATAATAAACAGAAATCTTTAAAACTTCATTAACACGTAATTTGTAAGATCTTGACATTCTGCTGAACCTTTTACTTTACTGACATGCACTTAAAGCTTAACTCACCCTGTACTTCTGTTCAGCCTCCTGGACACACACCATGGTGTGATTTCTGTGCTCCTGGGAGAGACCACACACCAGACACACCAGCTCCTGGTCCTCCTCACAGTAAAGCTTCAGCTCCTCTCTGTGTCTGCTGCAGCGTGGCACCGGAGCAGGAACCCTCTCTGTCACCCCAACATCTGCCAGGTGGGCTCCAGTCCCGCTCTCCTCCAGACCCTGACAGTAGCTCTCCACTATGTTGGCAACGATGCGGTTGGGCCTATAGCTTTGTCCGGGGTACACTTTCCTGCACTGAGGGCAGGAGCCTGTGCCTCCCTGCCCGGGGCCCCTGGGACCGCTCCAGTAACCCTCAATGCATCCCTGGCAGAAGGTGTGATCACAGGGCAAGGACACTGGCTGCTTGAAAAGATCCAAGCAGATGGAGCAGGTAAGATCTCTGCTGATTCTGTGTGCTGAGCTTTTGGTTACTTTTCCAGCTATGGGAGGCTGTCGCAGCTTTTCCATGGCTGTTTGCACAGCAAAGTCTCCTTCCTTTGGTTTCCAACTTTTCTTGTCTGGCTTTATCCCCTGGTTTAGTTTTTCCAAGTTCTGCAGATAAACTGACTGGATTTTCTTTACTTCTTTCTGATTCTTGCTCATTCCTTTGCTTTGATTGTTTTCCTTTGTTCTTACTGTACAACTGGACCTCTACGTCCTTCTTCTCCTGCAGAGTGTGGCCGCTCTCTTTGGCCTCAAGTCTTCCTGTTGATTGTGGGGAAATGAAGGGGGTGGTGCAGAAGCAGCCACAGCCTCTCACATCCTCAACAGATAGTGAGGGGATCTCAATGGGCCCCCCTTTTCCCTCCAGACTGACGTCACATCTTAGTCAGGAAACCGAGGCGGACCATGGATATTCTATCCTCTGCGTGTTTTTTGTAAGTCTGCCCAGTAACTACAAGAAAGTCCTGCTTCACTAAACTCTTAATCTGCTGTAGAGTAACTACAGAAAAATGTAAATCCATTTTATGTGACTTTGAGTGTGTGACCACACATGAGTGTGTTTGAGACAGAGAGAGAGTCTGTGAGCAGTAACATATTTCCTGCTTCTTTTTATGGCAACGCTCTCTGACCAGTAAGTATCATCATCGCTGAAGGGTACACAAGATCATTTAAAGATTTACACAAAGAAAGAAAACATTCTGCAGGAAGAAAGCGCCACCACGGGCAAATACAAATACTCCTGGCATCCATGTGACTTTTCCAAATAATGTTATATAAGAATATATCATGTCACAGGGGTAGTTTTTCTGCAGAAAGAGTGCTTTTACTTTTGATACTTTAAGTACCCTTTGGTGATAACCTGTATGTACTTTTACTTGAGTAGGATTTTGTATGCAGGACTTTTACTTGTGATGAAGTATTTTATGTTGGTACTTTCATTTAAAGCCGCGTTTCCACCGCAGTAATTTTCCCGAGGGACTAGGAACCTCTGGTGGAAATCGGTGGAAGTGCGTTTGCACCGCAGGAACCAGGGTCTAAATTAAAGGACATTATTTTACCCCCCAAAAGGTCCCTGCTCAGGGGGTAGTACTTTTCAAATGTACATGAACTTTAGGGGTGGAGCTTGCTGCTCTGATTATTTCTGATTGGTCAGCACAGACCAGCGGAGCAGCAAGTGGTTTGACCGTCTGGATCGATGCGTTGCTGGCTCAGCTACTGCACTGTTGGAAGCCGTGGTGGAAGACAAGGAAACGGATGACCATTCAGTTGAAGGTGAATCACATACGGCCCACATGGTGCTTGTTAAATGCTATAACGCTAATTGTTGTCATGCTATTGCTACCCTAGCCAAAAGCTAATGTTAGCTACATGCTAATGCCAACCGCTAATGCTAACTGCTTATGGTGTAGAATCGTGGTGTTCATTAAGGCAAGAGTTGATTGTACAAAATGATATTTTGTTAATGTCGTCGCAGTGAGACACAATGCTCTGAGGAAGAAGTGGCTGTCAATTTCACGATTATATACTTATTCTAAAACATTTAAAACTTATAGCTCAGTATTTAAAACAGGTGAGAGTGCATAGGTTAAAATAAGCAAAGGTCCTTATGCTGAATTGCAGGTGATGTGTTTAAAATGTTAAAACAATAGAGTTATGCAGCTGTGTGATGGGTGTATCTGAACGGGTGTAATTTGTATGATCTTCACGGGTCTTTAGGCCGCGGTGGAACCTTTTAGTTCCTTGAAAAATAGTTGCTGGGAATAAAAGTTCTGGGTACTTTCAATGGAAATGGTGAAAATGCGGCTTAAGTAAAGGTTCTGAGCACTTCTTCTACCACTGGTACACAATATTTTGTAATTAGTGCAAACTGGTAAAATTGGGATATTTTATCAGCATGTAGCTAGCGGCTGACTTGAATCTCGACGGTTGCTAGGCTACAGTCGCTGTTTGGGGGGCGAGGTTTAGGGGAATTACTTTGATCTCTGACGTCATCCTCATCCCAGAGTGCAGATGAGGTGAGCTCAAAGACACTGTATTACGCTCTATATTACGCTCTATATTACGCTCTATATTACGCTCTTCTTTATCACAGGATAACCTGTGAAAATTGTGAAATACTCCTTGTTTTCTCGCACACATTGCAGTTAGTGACCAAGAATATGTTTGAATATTGTCTTTTTCTTTGATGCACTGGGCTCATTAATGTTTGGTCTTTTGTTTTCAGACTTTATCAGGAGCAAAAGTGCTTGCTAGGTGCTTGCTTACAGGTCTGATAGTGCTTACTAAAACTAAGGGGAAACGGCTGAAGGAATGCAAGTTATCTCAGAGGAGACAACGAGAGGAGAGAGAGACGAAGCGGTGGAAAGAAGGAAAAGGAGAGAGATTGGAAGCATATGGGCGATACCTGGGTAGTGTTTTGGGGTGAGCTCCAGTTTGTGGGAAAGCTACATGGATCCTGTCGTGGTGTCTATCATGTACACCAGCACTGAGCCGCTGTAAGGAAAACAAACACACTTCACTTTAACAGCCATAACTTGCTGCCTGGGGGAGTATGAGGTGTGTAGTACCACACATAATCAGAAACAGCTACTTCAAGGATCATTTGGAGAAATAGCTCCAAGCTGCACCTGTGTGCTTTGAACTACTCTCATGAGTGCATGCCTGTGCAGGTGAGTGCACATTCATATGAACACACACACCACCTTTGTCACCATTCAACAGTTGGTCCGTCATCTCATGCTTTCACATTACTTTGGTGATGGAATTGCCTGTGATGTTGTTTATATATGAATAGGCCTTGTAGTGATGTAGCTCAACTGCTGTGTCTATTTTATGTTTGAATAGGCCACGTAGACCACTAAAAGCTTGTCTTTTTAGAGAGGCTGAGTGGACTGGTTATATTAAGCTTTGAAAATGAACGAGCAAAGAATGACAAACTCTTGATAATTGTAACTCACTTTCCATATGAGAGCGTTGAGAGTGTTGTAGCGTGTCGCTATATATGGCTTTTACAGTAAAACAAAGTTTATAAAACTAAAAGTGAATACAATGTGACCAACAATGTGAAACCAACATTAAAAGAAGAGTCACAATTAACACCATAAAGTAATGACATTTTTGAAATTTCTACTAAGTTCTCTTACTACAGTGGGAGTCATGTATATTATTATAGATTATAATAAAAAAACAAGTCTTTAATGGTAGTATTATACATGTGCTGCAGTTACATTGTTGCAGTCAAGAGAGACCTCTTGTGGACATTTGGAGTACTGTTTATAATACTGTGTAGCCGACTGTTTCCAGCAGAAGTGCTATTATTGTGGTTATTTCCTGGATTATTCAGAACAGTTTGCACTAATTATATATGTTGTTTGCTTATGTTCCTTCAGATAACCACAACTTTACAAATTGATAATCAGCTGACTATTAATACAACATCAGCCTTTACTCCTGTGGAACATTATTAAAGATTGTTGACTGAACTCCTGAATTTCTGCAGTTTTTCTGACAGAAGACTTCTGTTAGACTTGTGTAAGTGAGTATCATATCTATAGATATATTTCACATAACCTATACATACCACTTTGACTTCAGTGAATTTGACACCCGGGATTCATTAACCTTCCCATTTGAAAACCACATTTTTGAAAAACATTGTAGTATAACATGTGAATGCCTCTAATACTACATTGACGACTGTTAACATTCATAAACTAGAAACTTCGGCACCTCACTAGCAGATGCCACAAACACCAACAGCAGCCGTGGCAGGTCAGCGGCAGCTACCACAATCAGCGGCAGGTGCCTTGGCAGGTAAGCGGCAGCTCAGGCTGCCACCATAAGTGCCACTACTAGCTGCCACTGCCACTATTTGAGCCAGCCCTTGCTGTCAGAAGGGCTCCTCGAGAATGCTCTGCCCCCTCTGTGTTGAAAGTCTAGCTCCACCCCTGCAACTGAGGTACCCACCAAAGCCAAAGAAACGTAGCGTTATCGGCAGGTTCTTCTTCTCTGTGGGCAAAGCCATCACTGCACCCTTTAGACGTAGCACTAAGGTTTGCCTCCACTGGATTCTATAGGACAGAGACCAGTGAAGTAGGAGGTTATGTGGGGCAGGACTTGAGCTCTCAGGGCCAGCTCAGTGCATCGTGCGACCTCACAGCTAGAAGAAGAGGGTTTGATTCCCGGACCTTTCTGAGTTTGTGTGTTGTGTGCTGTGGTGATATGGGTGCACCGGTTTCCTCCCACATTCCTCAAAATCATGCAGCAATTGGGTGCTCTAAATTGCCCCCAAAATCTAATATGTTTAATGATTAAAAATATGTAACAACTAATTTAATAAACGGTGTTACAATTTGAATTCATTCTCATCATTTCATGTTATGGTTGTAAATATTCAACTCAAGCTGAAATTCTGATGATTGAGTTGCTGCAACGCGTTCTCATTCCCAGGGCATCAAAGAGTCAGAGTAGGCGCTGTGGCTAAGTCTTTTAATGGCAGGGAAAACCTTGAAATCCTTCCAATATGACTAGAAAACAGCCTGAAAAATAGGTTGAATCAACTCCTCCCTCCCAAAAATGGAACATTATCATTTTAATATTGGGATTCATTGCAAACTGTTGAAGTAGACAGCATGCAGTGTAGGAACTACTTTAATCAAATAATGACACTTTGGGGCACCACTCCTTGACAAGGAGAAATGAATTAATTAATCGAATTAATTAAACTCGGATCATTAAATTAATCAGTCTCTAAGAAGGATTGAATTATTTTCAAAAGATTGACCTTGTCTTCTGCTTCAAAGAAAACACACAGACAACTTCTTACTGATTTAAATGAGGGCATTTATTTATAGCTAAATGTCTAATAACTGAATAAATGAAGGATTAATAGGGTATATGGCAAAGAAAATAAGAAACACAACAGGTGAAATAGCTGATATTGAGTCATGAAATAAACCTGATCTTATTAGCACCCTGCAATACATCAGGTCAGATGTGTTGTTGTGTGTTGTGTGCATTAGTTAGGATGTGCAATTACTGGAAAATATAGGAAGAAGAAAATGAAACTTTTATCTGCTGTATTCCACATTCACACAGGTTTTAGTGGAAAAGAAGTTAAGTGGTGGCAGTGTAATTAACTTGTAACCTTCAGGGGTCCCTAATAAAAACGACCATGACAGCATCTTCAGCGCTGCTCAGAACTGCACATACATAATTAACACAGGGGACAGATTAGGATTTTTGTGTTAATTGGAATGTTGAAATTCTTTGGCATTATCATTCCTGTAAGCCTCATGGGTGAGGAAAAAATTCGAGAAGGGTGCAGAAGAGGCTAAATGAAGTGGTTATTTTGTACTATATCTTCAACAGCATTGCATCCAGTGTGAAAAACTAAACTGGAAGCTGTCTGAAATGGAACAAGTTGAGAACCTAGATACTAAATGAATTAAAGTTTTTCCAGGTGCACCAAACACCTCAAACCCAGACTGCAAAGACACAACAACAGCTGCTTTTCACTCATATTACAGTAAAATTGCAAGAGGTAAATTAATGGCAGCAATGCAGAGAAGTAGAGCAACTAGAAGAATCACTTTGGTGATCATCTGACTCTTCATCTAGCGTCATCATCATCAGGTCAAAATTCCAAATTGTCTGATACTCTTCTCATTTATGACCAAATTCCTGTAAAACTAGTGACATTCCCATCAGCCTCAGTTGTGTTTAGTGCTAATTACCAAACATGCTAACATGCTAAACTAAGATGGTGAACATGGTCAACATTATACCTGCTTAGCATCTGCATGTTAGCATTTAGCTCAAGGCACACCCTCTCAGTGTCTTATTCATGTGTTGCTTCTTAGAAATATCTCTTGTCAGGAAACACAGTATTTTATTGTATAGTTTTGTTTATTGGGATAGTTGTGGAGATTTTAATTTTGGATCTTCTATATTTTTGCTTTGTGTTTGGACCTTTTGGGGAAAGAGTTATAACCGCAGAGTGTAAACAAGAAACCTTTAATGTCTTCTTTGCTAGCAGGCTGTTTATGCTCATCTGCCCCGTTACATGAACATGCCAATATCTTCTACAGCTCATAAACTGATTTTAATGTTACATTTGAAGGTTATGTTCATGTCTCTTATCATACAAAAGGATGAGAAGCAGTGGCTATTTGTGGCACAGCTGGAGACAAAGTGTGAATATGTGCTCAAACGTGTGCACCCATGCATGTGAGTGTTTGTGACAAATTCTGAAAAAAATGCAACATTTATGAGGAAAGAGAGAAAATAAAAGAAACTTTCACGTACACACACACACACACACAAGCCACATCTGCACTTAACACACACTCTCAATTAAACCCTGAACTGATGTGTAAGGCACCAGGGAAACTGGAGGCTCTCTGGCTAAAAATAACTTCAGTGTCTGCAGGAGTGAGACAGACCTGTAGGAAGATAAGAGGCACAAGGACAGACCGAACAAAAATATATTTCTCCAGTTTTGATGATGGAGGTAACAGTGGTAAAGATATTATTTCCAATTAATATGTTCTCGGACAACTGAGAATCATCTTAAGCAAAATAAATTAATGATTTTTTTTCAAATTGCTTCAATTAATAATACAGTAATACTACAGAATTCATGGAAACAGAACTGAAACAACTGTTAAGAGTTTATATTTTATCTATGCCTTCATTTGCATTGAGAAGACATAGCGCGTGACGTGTCACCCCTGCCATTTCTAATTAGACTTTCTCTACAACTTTTCCTTTTTAATGGTGGCTGAGATACAATTTGACCCCCCAACCATCATATTCATCCTTCATAAAGGCTGATGGACAACATTTCCTGTATTAACAGACACATCTTGGAGAAAGTGTAGAACATGCAAGAACACAATTCAGTGCTGATTTCAAGTCCAGAGTTGATATCTTTTCTAGAATAGGCTTTGGTAAGAAACATATTTAATTATTTCCATGCAAAACCCAACTCATCTTTCTCTTCCCCCTCCCTTAATGACTTTCATAGAATTTGAGAAGAGGCACTTAAACTGATGCAGAGGCGATGTCAGAGCATATTTTGGGCACAGGAGGAAGCTTCCTGCGCTCGTATTAATTTACCATTCAAGTTAATGTGAAACCACAGACAGGAACAGGTGCACAGTACAAAGTGTGCACTAACTGGGCTGTAATGTCAAATTTCAAAGTCAAATTAAAGGAATTCTGTGACATGATGCCATTTTGACACTGCGACAGCCTGTTTATTCAATGTTGATGAGACATATTTTTGTTGTCTGTGGTTTGAGAACATTTGGAGAGAACAAACCAACCAGCCATCCACCTAAATTCACCCTTATGTATTAGGGAGACCACCACACAATAAATATTGTAATACTGATATTTTTAAGCACCGAAAAAACTGAAATGGTTTTAAAAATGTCAAATAAACAAGAGTCATTTAAGTTAGAGCTTCTCTGAATAGTGGATTATTGTTGTTTTTCCTCTCTATAACAAACACAAAAATGTGTAGGACTTTTTCAACCAGAAGAGAGTGACACATCACAGTTTGTGCCCAAATAAACAAACTGTGGCTGATAAAAGTGAAAAAATTGTTACAAGCAGCCTGCAGGATTGTCCTACCTGTTGTTGGGAGGGGGGGCTGTAAATCTAATAATAATTATTATTATATCTGAGCAGGATCATACAGAAAGCCAAGCACACAGAGCTATAAAATAATCTATTTGGACAGTGTGTGTGTATGAAACACAGCAGTCCTTTTTAATTTCCTCAGAGTCAGACTGTTAGCGCCTGTCTGAGTTTGGACCCAAACACCGTCACTGCAGGTTATAATATGTCTGGCGATTCTAATAATATTTGTCACGATGTAAGCACCTCATCCACACCTCGCTCCTTCTGTCGCTCTATAAATTGTTTGCCTCCTCTTCACTTGGTGAGACCAGCTCCGGCTGCAGCAGAACGGATGCTCTTACTGGATCTCACTCCTCAGGTTCGAGCGTTTGTTAATCTGTAGCTTGATTATTATAGTTTTATAGTGTTTCTCCTCAGCTCAGCGTGTGAGCTCAGGACTCCGAGCAGCTCTGCTCCTCCTTCAAATAGCTGTTTTCTCTGTGTCTCTCTGCATGCTGCTGCAGATCACTTAAGGGTCGTTTTAGGCGAGCGGAGGAGGATTGCAGCGATTTTTCTGCAGAACAGCAACTCAAATCCAGACGCAATGCAGGTACAATAAACATTTATTACTAGGTGTTTTAATTTCTTTCTTTCTGGAATGGACTAGCATGCAGAACGATTAATCACGGTAATATTCCTGCATGTGCTTATAGTCCACCTGTGGTACTCTGTAGCGATCTTAGTACTTTCTAATTTATCAGCAGAAAGTCTTAAAACTTAAGTGAACATTACAGGCATGTATTGTGATTTCCGAATGTAAAAATACTCAGTTACAAGCAGAAGTCCTGCATTCAAAATTTCTCTTCAGTATAAGTAGAGAAGTATCAGCAAAATATACTTAAGGTATCAAAAGTCAAAATACTAATTATGCAGAAAATGTTATATATATTATATTACTGGGTTGTTATTATCTTATTGCATTAACATGTAAGCAGCATTTTTATCTTGCAGCTGGATGATGTGGGGCTAACTGACTAACTGTTTTTTTATGAGTTTAACCAATAACTTCAGGCCTAAACATCTTAGCCATATGGAAAACCAAAATTAAAGCACGTTAGGAACATAGCAGGTGGCAAAGAGTCTGTTGGGCTGTGCAGGCAGCAGGATTGGAAACCAGCTACAATCAAATGGCTTTGAAAAGATCCAAAGCAGGCTAACAGCAAAAGGTTTGTCATTTTACCGAAATATCCACAACCAGCTGTCTCTTTCCCAAATGGGCTGGAAGAAAGACCCAATCCTGGCAGATATCAGGTTGTTTGATATGTAGAATTTGTTTGAGCATTGTGTGTGTGTGTGTGTGTGTGTGTTTGTGTGTATGTATGTGTGTGTGTGTCAGTGGAGGATGGTGGCCCATGGTGTTCATGATGACTTAAATGATCACAGGGATCATTACTACTCGGCACACGCAGCTTCAGTCCTTTTAATAACGCAGCACTGCTGATGTTAAGACCCAAAATCACCTTCTCTTCAGACCAGTTTCCCCACATGGAGTCACTGAAACTTCTACATGGGTCGCAGATGATTTAGTATGACTGAAATTTTCTAAGTTGCTTGATATATTATAGGGTTTAACCCTAACCCTAGACACTCCAGAAGGTTGTCTGTCTGAATATGCATATGAAACAGTTGCATATGTGTTCATGCATATTTAGTGTGATTGTGTATCTGGCATCATGCATACAGTGTGATTGTATGCGTGTGTGTGTACAGTATGTGTATGTTAGTTCATGTGGCTTTCATATGGCCCATCAAGTATCAGTCTTACCTCACCATGGCAGCCAACTCTGATCTTTTATTGATGCAGTTTTAAGGAGTTTGAATTATTGAGCGACATTCTTGATGCTCTGTATGCTTTGGCATCCCTTCATATTCAAATAGGGGACCAGGGGGACAGAGGAGCTCCCCAGATATTAGTCCTGTCTATTCTCTTTACATTACAATCTCAACAACCTCTTAAAGAAAGCTATTTTATTTATGCAGCCCTTTATCACAAGCAAGTAAAAGACTTGGCAGAGACAAAGAAAAAGGAGACAAGAGCATTAAGAAAACTGTCTATAAAGAACCAAACAACAAAAGGATGTAAGAAGCCTCGGATGGGCCAAATCTAAACCTACAAGAAAAACTTACGATGTAGTAGTGCCAGGCAGATCACTATATTGTACAATAACACTGACACTGGTTGTGCTATTTAAATTCACCAACTCACAAATGTACAGCTTTATTTTCCCTGAAATATTAATCTGAATATAGAGACACTGAATGTGCAGAGCCAGTGTGAGATGAGAAGATGTTATGTGGTGGTGAAAATAACTGGAAACAAGAGAGCTTGGATGTCCCTATTCTCATAAGTTCTGGTGTTACGAGAATATTAGATTTTTTCCAATTCTGTCTCTCTTTTTCCAGAAACTAAGCACATTTAAAACTTCTTTAATATGTCTTTATAATACATAAAAAGACTTTACTATGTAAACTGCACTGTTGAGACAAATGTAGTGTGTAGGTGTAAAGAGACTGCAGAATCTACGAGAGCCTTGCAGCCTCATAAAGATGAATAAATCTTTGTAATCAACACTTTTTAATAACAAATGAGCAGCGTTTGAGTATTGAGGTATTGATTACTGAGGTATTGATCTGTTCATCCATAGCCTAGTGGTCCAGCTGTCACAAGAGCCTTTTTACATTTCACCATAACAAGCTATAATCTAGCTTGCCAGTGTCAATCCTACTGTTATGTCACACCACCATATCATTAAAAATTACGGGAAGTTATAGTAGAGGAAAATGTGCTTAAATTGGGTTCTGTGTGAGACACTGCCTTATCAGACATGTAATACTGTATGTCTCTGTTTTGTACAATAAAGTGTGAAGGACCTTCTCAGTGAATGATAGGTTTGTAGGCTTGAGAGACCCATTGGCCTGTAAGGACTCCAAGTTGCAGAGAAAGTCTCTTTTTTTGGGTTAATTTCCTGCCTTTATTAGATAGAATGCAGTAGAGAGTTGATAGGGCGTGAGGTGAGAGAGAGAGATGATGTGTTCTAAAGGCCCCAGCCGAACTCGAATTGGGAACAAGTCAGCATTATAAATCCCCCCAGGGCAACCCAAAATGTATTTTCTTTGCATTTCTGTCTGCATGTGTGGTTTAAAAACTTGCAAAAACTAACAACATTATTAACTTTCTAAATCAAATATACCAGCAAGAAGACTAAAATCCTACAGCCATGCTAGCGGCCCTGTGAGGCTTTATATAGTATTTAGGCACAGCAGTGCTTTGAGCTAAACGCTCAGCATGCTAACATGCTCACAGTGACAATGCTAACAACATTTGCTAATTTGCAGACACAACTCATACTGTAGCTGGGAGTCAAAAGAAAGAGCAAAGGAGGAGAGGAACCTATAGCCTCTTGCTAAGTTTGGACGCACATACAATGAATTGTTGGAAACTATTGCCTATCTGGCGAGCAAAATTGACTGCTATTACATGGAAGAAATTACAACTGGGTTGTGTGTCTACTTTTCTAGGCAGGGGTGCTTGTTTTCTTCTCCCTGCCTGAGGTGTGGTCAGGTGTGCAGAAGCACCATACGGTCTGTCTTCTGTCTACAAAGACCTTATCATTCCTCTCTCAGAGGACAGTTTCTTTTCTGTCTTCCTCAGGGGGATGAGAAGGCAGTGGATGGCGGTCTGTTGCCTGATGCCAATGGCAAAGATCCAAACCCGGGTGGACAGACAGAGGGCTCCAAGTGGCAGAAACCACGGCTCACGCGTAAATCTCTGATGAAGTGCTGTCTCGTCAAGTGGATTATCGCCAGTACCACTCAGCAAGGGCCAGGTACAGGGACATAAAGAGACACATCACCAAACTAACACCTTAAACAGCAATACAGTACACTGAATATCTGCATGATTGTGTGTGGCAGCATGGGAAGCAGAGCAAAGCAGGAGGGAGATACAGTAGGAGGGCAGGCTTTCAATCTCCTGCACTATAGAATACATGAATTTTAAAGCAATTGCCCCATCTACAGTATATATCTATATGTTCTCGCTCTTCTTTCCCTATATTCAGAGTTCACTGCGCAGACCTTGCTCTCCACCAAACGGCACTTCATTTCAGCAGCTAATCAGTCAATGAATGGGCCGCTGCTACATTTGTTCTCACCTCTGATTCTGCGTCATATAATTAAGTTTGATCCACTACACATCTATCCCTCCTCATCTAGTGCTCGCTCTTCCTCTCTTTTCTCTCTCACTCTCTCTCTCTCACACACACACACACACACACACACACACACACACACACACACACACACACAGAGCTGTTGTTGTTTTTTGTCTGACCACTTCACCTCTAAGAAATTATAAGGAATGATTTCATCTTAGAGTCTAGTTTCAGTCTGAACAATTCAAATAACATAATTTATGATGAAATGAATCAGCTTTGGATTTCCTTTCAACATGTTTATGTATCACTAAAGGAAGATGAAGAGCACAATGTCTTCTGCTGACTACCCCTACATGCCCCATTTTCTTGGTTAACTAAATTATTGACATTGTCCTTCTGTGTGGGCTGACAGTCAGATGTGTGCATCCACTTGACATGCAGGACAGACATTCATTTCTACAATCCATCCAAGCAATATCACATAATTCCCTTATTTCAACTAATGTGAAAACAATCTCTTTGAAGTGTTAGATTGTTTTTTCCCACTGATGCTTTTTAATCAGCCTAGGTAACAAACACAGTGATAAGCAAACAGAATATCCCCTCTGTGGTTTCCAGAAATTACCTGCTGTTCTCATCCAGACTCATTTACTGCTGACTTGTCTCTCTGCCAACAGACAGATGGCCATGCTCCTTGGACAGGACATTGATGAAAACAGTAACAGAACAAATGCTCTGATGGCTGACAAACCATCACTTTGAACAGGCACATTATACAATTTAAATATAATGTATCCCATCTCTACTTTGGACATCAGCAAGGAAATGGTCTCGATCTTTTATTTATGAGGACTTTAATTAAATCTACAGTAGGATGGTACTGAATGACTAAATATTTTGTCAGCACTGCATTCTACAAACTCAAAGACATCATTATTCTCACTCACTATTATTATTACCCACCAGGACTGTTAGCTACGTATTAAAATGGAAATATTTGTTAAGGTTTAAGCATATCTCCTCCACTTTGTAACAACTTGATTGCCATCTACTGGTCTGTAGACATTATAGCACCTAAATGTCTCCTGCTCCACTGTCTGGAAACAGTCAATGGTAGTCTGCACTCACTCCCATACAGGTGTATCTCATGCAGAACAACCCAATAAAAATGCTTCCAGAGGCATTCTCTCACAGAAACAAATATTCCTAACATTTACAAAAATCATGCTGGGAAAAGTAGAATTGCTGTTAAATGATGAAAAAGATGTTGGGTTCATTGATGCAATGCACAACATGATGATTTATGCATTACTGTTTCTCTAGTTATGAAAGTGAGAATAATACAATAATAAATATTTTTTTACATCACACAGCAGGCATCTGCAGAGGATGTTGCACTTTTATTGTATGTAAGATGTGAAACCAAGGGTTTTAGATGTCTGTCTGGCTGTAATTACAATGTGCTTGTTGAACCACAGAGGTACCACACTGTAAAATGTTGCTCTGCTTTGTGAGTTCTTCCACTTTGCCACCTCATACTGTATATGCAGTAGTAGAGAGCACTCAGTTTACTCAACACTAAACATTAGCAAACCCACTGCTGCACTGTTACAATACAGTCTCAATCGGCTCCCACACCACACTCATCCAGAAGTGACAAATCTGTTTTGTTTTTTTAATGAAAGGCTTCAGCCTTAAAGGTCCAGTGTGTAGGATTTAGTGGCATCTAACAGTGAAATTGCAGTTTGCTACCATTTGAATACCGCTCGCCTCACCCTCCCCTTCCAAGCGTGTAGGGGAAACTACAGTGGCCATGAAACTCACAAAAAACGCGAACAGCCCTATCTAGAGCCAGTGTTTGGTTTGTCCATTCTGGGCTACTGTAGAAACATGGTGGTGCAACATGGCGACCTCCCTGGAAGGGGACCCGCTCCCTATGTATAAAAACTGCTTATTCTTAGTTAAATAAAACACAACAGTTCTGATTTTCAGGTGATTATACACTAATGAAAACATACTTATGAATATTATATTCCATTTCTGCCAGTAGCTCCTCCTAAATGTTACACACTGGACCTTTTTAAAGGGGCTTTTTGAATGTCATCTTATAACTTAAGAACTGTGAGATTATCTTGCACAAATGATTGCAGCATATTATATATTTGTGTAAAGTTTCTTCATATTTCAGAAGTCAGAATGTACAATAAATTGTCATTGTGGCTGCTGGTGGGCCTCCAGCACATTCTTCTCCTTGTTATCTGTATTAGAGAGGAAGCTAACTGTCATATAATATTATAGAGAGTGAAAACATTTGTGCTGTCAAATCATATCAGCTGTTAAAAGGAGAGGCATGGCCATCTGTCTGTGAGTAACCTACAGATGATGGAAATGCTGCAATAAAAATTTAGAATTGCTCTCATACCCTTTTCATTTATAGTTTCTCAGGTAATTAGTGTTAGCAGTGCCCATTCAGAAACTATATTTGACAATGCAATTCAAAATTTGTATGAAAGTCCTAGGTGAAATCCCCTTGTTTGCACTATGCAGTGTGTGTATGAAGCCTCTCCAGAAAGGTAATTTCATGCTAAAAAATAAAATAAAATGCCTAAAACAAATGAAAGAGCTAAAAGAGAGCACTAAGAAAAAGGCAGAGAGAGAGTAAAGTTCAGGGTGTTTAAGTGTGTGACGAGAATGTGCGTGATAGTTTTTTGATTGATGGCCTCAGGCTCTGAGCTGTAATGTTGCTCTCACTGCAGTCATTAAAACCTAGTGGTGAGACTGATGGCTGCAGCGTCTGCATCTCTGCATGCTTAAGCCACCTCACTCTTGTCTGTATTTAATAGAACAAGGATAGATCAGCACTTAGCGTGCATTAAACAGTATAATGCTGCTTTATTTTCATGGCAGGCGAGTTCCCACATGAGCTTATGCATCTTGCATGCTGCGGCCCTATAGCTTACCATTTTATTTCATATGCTGACGGGTTTTGGTAAACAAGCGTTCATCAGAGCACCACAAGAGTGGTATTCTCCTAGTTTTTTAACAGAGAATAATCAATAAGGAACTATTTTCATATATGATAGACACATTTTATCAAACATGCATTGCACTGTCATCAAATCTCACTCTGAAACTATAAAATCATATAGAACAAATTCTGTATACCAATTTCAAATGTAGGCATTATTAGACTGTAACACCGCTCTTGAGGTGCGCTGCAGCCATATATATAGAATTTCTTTTGTATTTTTGGAGTGGCACTATCCCTGTTCATTAGATATTTCAGTAGCTGTTTAACATTAGGGACGAGTGCATTTACATAAACCCTCCCCGGCTATCCAAATGCATTTCTGGCCTGCTTTCTCTCCCTTGTCTAAGACCAATATTTTACCTCTCAACAATTGATTTCCTCTCCACCTCCCTTTCCTACTTAAACTGAGTCCATTATGTTGTGCAGAGTCATCAGTTGTGAACTATACTCATATACTTTACTCTCATTGTCCTCCAGTACAGCACAACCATACAGAGACTCACTCGTGTCTCGACAACAACAAGTCTTCTTATACCACCAGTACCCTCAGAGCTCTGCATGAATGTTACATGGAGCATATTACAGAATTGACCTCTGAGGCGTGCAGCTCACCTTTGCAGCACAGATATAATTCACTTCAACTTTACTATTCTTATTTAATTTCATAAACAAAGCACCGTTTTTACAGTCACAATGTTTTTCAGCTCTGAGTGAATCCTCCTGAGTTATTGACCGCGTGTATCGCTGAACGACCAAGTAGACACAAGCAGCGCCACACAGGGCAGGGCAGGCTCCTGCATTCTAAGTGCTGTTCAAATCACAGCCATCAGCGAATGTGGATCAATGCTTGGTTTTACAGCTTTACATCCTTGAAATGACTGGGCAAATAAAGAAAGCGTAGACTGTCAATCAGAGACTATTAGTAAAGAAATTCCTTCAGTAATAACCCCCCCTGCCAACCTCAAACACACAGCTCAGGAGATGGAGTGAGTGGGGGTGGAGCCTCTGAGTTGATGAAGCTGTGGGAAAGATCATAAAATGAACTGGACGGGACGTAAAATGCCAGCGATTAGTAACAGAGATGGATCTTTGGGAGTGGAGATAGCTTTGGATAATGTTGGCGAATTAAGACTTCATGAATTCCATATTTCTTTGCAAGAACACATGATGGACTCTGAACCTGTTTACTTAAAGGAAGATGCTCTGCAGTCAATCTATTAGCTTTTTTCCTTAACTGGTCAGTGGTTTAAGTCAGGGGTTTCATTGACGCGAACATAATAGCTGATGCCTGTACAAAAACACTGACAAAAAGGAGGTGGCTGGAGCGAGGCAATGATTGGCAGCAGATGATGTTTGTGGATACAAGCTGCTCTATCAGATTCAGTATCAGTTTTACAAAAGCATTCATTAAGTTTTTTAAAAAGGCTTTTGCACAGGCCATATCTAATGCAAGGCAACAATGGGAATGGATGGCATGGAAGTAATTGCCATTGCTGTTGTTATTGGACTGTTTATTATCGTGCTCAAACAGTTTGGGATTTGGGAGCCCTTGTCACTGGAAGGTAAGACATAAAGAGCAATGAAATTGGGATGTTTGTATGTAAAACCTTTGTCTTTAACAATGATCTTGTTAAACTTTTTTATTTGATTTTGTTGACTGTAATAGTAATAATGAAATGATGAGTAACTGCAGTCACACAAGCCAGCTGTAAAATATTAAAGGATGGGTTCACTTTTTTTCAAGTCTTCTTAAAACAATTTAAAACACTCACATATTTACATAGAAAGAGTTTTTGGTCGCTGTAATTGTTCCTCCTGTTTATACTGGCAGGTTTTGCAGGAACCAAAAGCTCTTTCAGTGTACATATTGGCATGTTAATGTTTTTAATAGTGTGTTCACTGTGTTGGTAAATGTTGGTAACTTGTAGATATCAAGCCAAATATTTTAACGGTTCTGCAACTTTCTTCTTCTCCTCTCATATCTTCATCACCTTTCCTCAATCTGTTCCTGGTCTGCGTCTTTTTCAACTTCCCATTTGTGTTTTGTTCTTGTAAAGATGGTGAGTTCCTCCGATGGTATTCCTCTGCGCATTATCATTTAGTTTCATTTCATCCCAGCTGTCTCTGTGAACTTCCCCCTCATTTTTTATTGAACTGAACATGTTAGTTTTGTCCCTTTGGCTGTTATAATAACCATTTTTCACTGCGGACATATAGACTTGCCAAACACAGGTGTTACTAATAAGATAAATTATGGCTGCATTGGATTTAGGTGTGATGTTGTGCATGCTGGCTCGCTGGCTCACTGCTACACCTAAATGGAACATCATCAATGTTAATTAGTGACACCTGTGATTTTATAGGCAAGTCAAAGGCTGTGTCTAAAATCACTCCCTATTTGCTACCTATATTTACTTTCCACCATTTTATTTAAGTTTTTGAATTCTCAGTATGAAATGTATGCTCTGTATTCAGTAGTGACCTCAGAAATGTCCACGATGGAGCAAAAAGAAGTAGCATGTATGTCTAAGTTCCTCTAATAATTTCTCCCTCTTCTTTAGCAAAGAATTAGGGTTAGAACACTACCTTTGCTAAAAATGTGACACTACACCTGTCAGTGACGGCACAAAAATGATAATGATACATAACAAGTGTCAGAAATCTCAATGTATTCCTTATTATAATCTATTGTGTGTTTATTATGTAGGAAATAGGGAATGAGTGAAAGAGGGAGTTATTTCTGGCACGGCCAAAGTGTCCACAATGAGAGGGGTCTTTTTTCCCACCAGTTATCCTATACTGTATATCTGCTTATGTCCTCTAACCAACCTAATTACGTCCCAGCACTTTTTCTCCAAGCTTCTCTATCGAAAAAATTTCCCTCTGTCTCACCGTCTTTTATCATTTTTATCCAATACTGTACTCTTACCCCTTTTATCTCCCACCCATTTCCTTGTCTTACCTTTCCTTCTTAAATCTCTCCATTTTTGTTTTGTTCGTGTAAAGATGGTGAGCGTTTTGAGTTATGTGCAGTTATTTTAATTTTCTGCCTCCCATCTATTTTGATTTTCTAGTATTTTCAACTCCCCCCTACCCTTCCTTTCTTTTTTCTTTCTTTCCTGTCTTACCGCTATTTCCTCCCCCTCTTTCCCACCCTCCCCCCTGTTTTCTCTGTTTCCCACTGACAGACAGCTGTGACAGCGACCTTGAACTCTCCATGGTGCGTCACCAACCTGAGGGCCTCGATCAGCTCCAAGCCCAGACACAGTTCACCAGGAAGGAGCTTCAGTCGCTTTACAGAGGCTTCAAAAATGTATGAAAGTGATCACAGTATGAGCACAGTCAGGAGTCGGGGGGGGCATTCTGCATAATGAGTGCTTTTACTTTTGGTACTTTGTTGCTAATACTTTTGTACTCTTACTTAAGTCAGATTTTGAATGCAGGACTTTTACTTGTAACAGAGTATTTCTACACTGTGGCATTGCTACTTTTACTGAAGTAAAAGATCTGAATACTTCTTCCATCACTGGTTTTATTTGAATACACTGAAGAGGTAGAATTATCCAGTAATTCACAGGGGAGGGGGGAAGCAAAGATCAGAAGAAAATCAAATTTTATTTAGCAGAAATATTGTTGTTGATGTTGTTTCTCTATCTTCTATCTTGTGACCACTTAGATTTGTATTGTGACCCCATGAGGAGGTCTTGACACCAAGGTTGGGATCAACCACTGGTCTATATTATCATTTTATGCTGTAGTATTAACATTAACCTTTTTTAGAACCAAACAGTCTTGCAAAACCATGAAAAACACAAAAATCGTCAGGGGTGTCTACATACTATTGGTCATATCGTATATATTAGCCATACAATTGTTAAATTTGTATCTGTCTTTAAAGCAGAAAAATTGGGTTTATTGCATTAGTGTACATTATAAAAGTCAAAATTAGCCAATACATTTGGAAATCTGTAGTTTGACATGCTCTGATTAAAGGTACCTTGTGCAGTTTTTGACCACTAGTGGCGCTGTAGAGCAATGTTTGGGTGAGCAGGTGCTTATATTGTTTAAATCTTTGTGATCTACCAACACATGCACGAGGATGCACGAGCACGAGAGTGACGTGATACATATTTTTGCCGACTGTAAAGGCGGGTAATGCATATCGACAGTGAGCGACTGTAATGTGTCATTAAAGTTAGCAAAGCGCCATTAAAGAGGAGAAAAAGAAGACGGCTGATGTAAACAAATCAGGTTTCAAACTTTTTTTAAAAACGCGTGCATATGTTTAAGGAGGTTGAAACAGGCAACACATGAAGCCTGGAGGATGAAAATATTGCATGTGACTCACCATTTTGGCCTGTTATGTTAGAAATATTCCCGCTGCTCTTGGTGGCAGACTGCTCTGCTAAGTGACATCTGTTGAAAAAAAATGCCATTTTAAGAGAATTTAGTTTTCAAAATGTAATGTTCTCTGGCTTGCTTTTTTCTCTGTTCTTGTTATACTGTTCCTGAACACTTTCCTTTTCTTTTCATGACTTGCATTTTCCCTCAATTTCAACAACAAGATGTAAGAAATTGTCACACCAGCTCGTACACATGTGCCACTAGGCTTTTCATTACTGTACTACTCTGGGGTAACTGCATTGTGAGGATTAATTAAAAAGAATCAGTCAAGATTTTCCCTGTGCAATTAATGAAGCTTTTGGATATCCTGCTCTTCTTGCCCTCTCGTGGCCATAGACCTGCACTGCAATCAGGGACTGTATCTGCACAGAATGTTACAATGATAGAATATCAGTAACAGTCACTAAATTTCTGTGATTAAGCAGAAAATGGGTTCAGCAGATGGGGCGATGAGTGATATTTTACAAGAGGGAATTCCTTTTGCTAGTTCTTCTAACAAAGGGCAAAAACAAGCCTCTGTGAAGCCATCTAGCAACACTTTGTTGCACTGCTCTATTGCCCATTTGTGACAGACTGATTTATAATATGTTTGTTAGATAGTTTAAACACAAGATAATGTTTTTCATATAAACACAAAGAATGTCAATAATACAATGTAGACATTTGATGTAATCCCAGAGCTTCACGGTGATGGCAGCATGCTATTTCTGGTCTGAAAATGCACAAAGTGCTGTTGATCTCAACCAGTCTAGTTTTTGTTTGTTTGTTTATTTATGGATACAGTTTAATGTTCTTTGTTATTTCACAAATGGTAAAAGTCGACATTTTAAATGCTCGAGGAAGTATCAAAATCTAATCTCTTTATGATAATGTAAGCACTGACTTAAATTATGTAGTCTAAGTGTTTTTTCTTTCAACAGGAATGTCCCAGTGGGCTAGTGGATGAGGAGACTTTCAAGACCATTTACTCACAGTTCTTCCCTCAAGGAGGTACAGTATTAACTAATGCAAACTGGTATCATAAGCACATAAAAAGGGGATTAATCCTCATCAAAACTAATATTTTAATTAATCTTTTCTTGTACATATCTTTCGTGCATATTCATCATTTGTTCTCAGATGCAACCACATATGCACATTTCTTGTTCAACGCATTTGACATGGACAGAAGTGGCTCCATCCGGTTTGAGGTAAGTTCACCAAGGACTGCAAGTTTGTTTATCTTATGTCCTGTGGTCATTTATCACAGGTGGCAGGGGTTTAGTTTTAACTACAATGATTTTTTGTTTAAAGAAAGCTAATAATTAAACTTCTAATTGCTTTTACAGGACTTTGTGATAGGATTGTCTGTGTTGCTTAGAGGCTCTGTTACAGAGAAACTGCGATGGGCGTTCAACCTATATGACATCAACAAAGACGGCTACGTTACTAAAGAGGTACGTTCAACAAACACATTCACATTTAAAGATACCAAAATCTATGTGCGGTGTCCTAATTTCTGCAGATGTGCCATATGTCTCTCTGGTTTCCTGCAGGAAATGATGGCAATAATGACTTCCATTTATGACATGATGGGTAGGTATACCTTACCCAGTGTACGAGACGATTCCCCCTTTGAGCATGTGGAGCGATTCTTCCAGGTATGTTATCTCTGCGACTACTAAACCACACAGCCTAATCCATGGCATCTGAATATATGTTATTATATATCATTTTTCAGAAAATGGATCGGAACAGAGATGGAGTGGTGACTATTGATGAATTCATAGAAACCTGCCAAAAGGTAAACCCATCATTAGGATTCCCCGGTAGCTCACCTGGTAGAGCGCGTACCATGTATTAAGGCTGAGTCCTTTCTGCAGAGGCACGGCTTTGAATCCGGCCCAGGGCCTTTGCTGCATGTCATCCCCTCGCTCTTTCCTGTCTCTCTCTACTGTGACCATCTAATAAAGCAGAAATGCCAAAAAAGTAATCTTTAAAAATTAAAAAGGTAAACCCATCATCAAACTGATGATGGGTTTACTGATTGATCGAGTTCATGAAGCTTTGTGCAAAAATAACAGATTTTCTCATGCGTCTGTTTTCTTTTCTCAACAGGATGAAAATATAATGGCTTCCATGCAGCTCTTTGAGAACGTCATCTAGTTTCTGTAGAGGGACGTGGATCCGTAATGCTGCATAGTGCTTCCAGCTGCAAGCTTCTGGGCCTGAAATAACCTCATTCATCCTGAACAGGAAAAACTGGGTCATGCAACACATTTTGACACATTTTAATACAAACTGGCGAACACTATTATTTTTCCTGTCTGTTCTATGCAGAGAAATGTGCAGAATTCACCAAATCACTCGAAGAAGAAATGTTTCTTTGCATGACAGTTATCATTTTATTTTTTCACATGAAGGAAATGTGAATAAAACATCATCATTGCCAGATGAGCATGAGTGCTTGACCAACATTTAAAAGCATGTGTTGCAAACCACATTGAACATAAACAAGAGGTTTTATCGTTGACCACTTTGAGACTTGGGCAAATGAGAATACTTTGTTATTTGTTATACTGTAAAGAAAATAATAATAATAATTAGGTTTCTAAACCTAAATTAGGTTTAGGTTCTTCAGATGTTTGTGTAAATGTGATACCCCTGTTGACCCAAAACCTGCTGAAATAAATATATACCTTCACATACTTAACTGTTAAATATCTTCTTTTTTCATATCATGTCCTTACAAAAAATAGTAAGTCTGAAGTAATTATTATTTTTATCGGCCTACAGATGATCAAAATGTGCTAAATCTTTTCTACGTGCAGGTTTTGTCTGTGAAAGCAGTGGGAAGTCCACTTTCAAAAGGAAATACAGAATAAACCGTAATATTTACCATATGCTAATTTTAACATCTAGCAAATGATTACATCAAATCTGTTGCATTATATTTGAAGTTGTAAGTGTAAAGCTGCAAAAAAAAGCAATAAAACAAAGTTCTATGAAACTTGCTACATGCATCTAGTTACATGGAAAATTCTGTGTTAAGTCATTGTACTAGTGATACTGAACAAGCTGACAATTGTTCAAAGTGTGTCTCTCAAGAGAATCTTCTGTAGCCATGACACAAAGCAAAAATTCATAGTTCCCTTATTTTGCCTGAAAGATTTCTTTGACAATTTTTAGCATTTCTGAACAATCATCTCTCTTGTTCTACATCCTCAGGGCTCTGTTACTTTTTTGTAGCATTGCAGTCTAGATATTTCATACAAAAAGGTTAAAATTCTTAAAGCCAGCTGTTACTGGCTGCTGTGCTTGTTAATTTTATTTGCTGTATAAAGTATTAGTGTTCAGTTACAGTAAATTGACTCCTTGTTCTGCAGAATTAATATTTCCATTTACAAGCAAAAGTGTGTTCTTCATATTGATGAATATACACTTTTTCCTGTGGACCAAACATCTCGATGCACACAGAGTAACACAGCAAAAGTATAATGTTCAGAATTGAAATACCAAGTGTTATTCTGTATTGTTATTGTTGTGTTATTCTTCCACTAATGGAGATGTCTAGAAACTGTTTTGGGATACAGAACTGGAGGGTTTGGGGATTTGGGTAATAGTCATACAAAACCAACAAAACCCTTGTATCGATTCTCAATTTGCATGGCAGCCTAATCACAGAATTTCAATTTCTGGTTGTAATTGTTCATATTATGACGAAAATAGGCATAAAATAAAAGCAGCAGTGCAAATCAATCCTTAAAAAAAGAATATTTTTCTGTTAAACTTGCATTAATGACTTGCTGTCTTATAATAATAACTCTGTTTCTTGTGCTTTGACTGTCTCCCTCTTCTACGGCCATCCTTCCAGCTTAAGGCCCAATTATGGTTAATATGGCACAGGTTAAAGTTATGGAGACAAACCAATAATTTCCTCAACCACTACTGAGCATTAGAATCATGTACTCATAAACATGTAAGCTTTTAATGAATATAAGTACAAACATACAGGTGGGAGCTGCTACAGACCTGGAAATAGCCCTAGCCTTACTAACTGTATGTGAAATGCCACCATCAGCAAAAATCATTCAACCTGTACTGTATTATTGATCTGGAACCAATAGCAAAGCAGGGATTGTTTTGGGGAGGAGCTGTGCTGGCTCTGTTGAGTGGATGTTAGTGTGGAAATGATACCAAAATGCTGCTCTGCCGTACTGTAAGTGCTGTGGTTTGACAAAGCACTGCCGCTCCAGCATCACAACCTCTCATTGTGACCAGTCAGAAAGGTAAAAAAAAACAACCCATTTAATATTTAATATTTTTGTAATTTTTATGATATTAGTTGCAAAATGGATTATGTCAAGACATTTTACATGTGTGATTTATAAATCCTCCTCCTTCCAGATGTATTGTAATGATACATACAGTTGCATATCTGCACCCTTTGATACTACATTAATATGTTTTGTAACAGCCTATGTATAGTGTAAATGTATACTACTTATCAGAGCCAGGAAAAACAAATGCACCATGAAAGGGAGAACTATGCATCACACACATAATGCCCAGCTAATCCCAGTGTTGACTGAGCGTGTGGATAGTTCTGGATGTCTGTTGTGTTAGTGCTGGTGAGCATGTGACTTTGGATGTTCAGTGAGCAAAATCAAAAGCTTTAATTCCAGTTTGAACGACAGACTTTACAGACTCCTCTCTTTTTGTCTCTCAACTAAATAAATACACTGTGCAAAAATAAAGCACAAAAAATGTTCTGGTTATTCACCCTCACCCTTCACCACCACTCTTTTATTTATACCTGTAGATGTGTTTTTGCAGGGTACAGATCTGCAGTAATGACTGCCCAGCAGAAGCTTCTCTCACTGTGGGTTTGGCTGTTGCTTATGGCAGCTCTGTGCCCAGGTGCACAGTACGCATACAGTAAGCGTGGAGGCGTCTTCAGGGGTCGAGGAAAAGGCGATGGCGACAAAGCGCCTCCCTCCCAGAGCCGAGGCCTCTCCAAGCAGGGCCTGAAGTGGGCGGGAGCAGCAGCAGCCGGGATGCTGGGTGGCACGGGCACCGGGTACGGGCTGGGGTTCTTTGGTAGGCCAAAGCATGGATCTGGGAATCATCACGGCCATAAGACAGCCTCCTCTGAGCAAGATCAGCGGCTTTACCACAACGAAGGCCAACGATTTCACAACCAGTCTCTCTGGAGAGCCTTTGTTAAAGCGGCTGCCCCTGCTCCCATGACTAACACCTTTCTCACACATGTGGTGTCTTTCATTATAGCAGCATGGATAAGACACATTTAATACAACATCTGCTCACTGGGAAAGCGATCGATTATCAAATCAAATGAAATAAAAGCTCCTTTCAACAAATGATCCTTCCTGTCCTTTATTGTTTAGTATAGGGTGATAATGTTTGCCCAAGTTTTATCTTTAAAAAGGTAATATTAACTGTAACTGTATATGATTGCAGGGCCGGAGCTACCATTGAGAACACTGAGGTCATGTTCTTTGTATTTTTTTCTGGGACTTTAGCAACCTTAGGGTATACATTCTACAATAAAAACGTACATGTGAAGGTTATTTTACTGATATCTTACTGACTCGATATACTTAAATAACAAGGAACTTGGGCTGTGTGTCAATATGAGTGACTATATGACACCTTCTTTTGGGGAATATAAACATGTTTTGACTATAGGGCTGCAGCTGACAACTATTTTCATTATCAGTTAATCTGCTGATTATTTTCCTGATTAATCGATCGATCCTATTTGAGATGCGGGAACCATCAAATGGGAGAATTGGTCACTTTTTTGCTCGTTTTTCAAATTTCAAATGAATTAAACCTTTCTGTCGATCGACTAATTGTTGCAGATACCTTTTTTCATTCAACAAAATATATCAAACTGCTCAATGCATCACTGTTAAATAAAAAGATTTGCTTAAAGTATAGTGTAAGGTTGGAAAAGTGCCTAATTCAGAAACTGCACATACAGTGTATCCAATACAAATGGTTCATAACAGCAGAATGACAGAAACTTGCCATCAAATGGTGGCTGAGATCTGCAAGTAACTACTCTGGTTAGGAAACAGAATTAGTTCATCTTTGTTTCACTCTTTGGTGTTCTTATTTGAATATTTAATTAGTTTGAAGTAGATTGTAAACAAGAATTTGAGACAGTGTTTGTGAAATTATATAATTTAGGCAGAACACCCATTATTTTGTTACTTATTTTATTTAACACATAAACATCCATGACAAACCATATTAGTCATATTGTTTGATGAGAAACCCAACGTGTTTACAATTGCAAGTCAAAACCAGAAGATTCACACAGATGTCCGTACTCCCAGTACAAGTTCAATGACATGGTTACAGAATATCTAATCCTAAAGGGACATAAGTGCACTTTAAAGATATTCTACAGCCTAGATGGTATGAAAATGTGAAACTGTTGATCGATAGAAAACATTTTGACAGAATCAAAAATGAACAGTAAAAACCCTGGGAGGAGTATGAAAACGAATTAACTGGGAGATTAAAAGAATAAAAAAGAAATATGAAGTAAGACTGGCTGGAAAGAACAAAGTAAAGGACCACCGCTATAAAATCACTTCCAGATATACTGTACAGTATGCTTTGCAAGTATTTGGACAGAAGCACACTTTACACATAAGTTCTTACACACTAAATAATGTGTGTGAACTTACCAACAACAGACTTTACTGAATGCACCTGTAGTCAGACTCAAAATAGCAGACTGAAATGAGCAGTGACTTTACTTGGGTGAAAATATCTTGAAAATGGCATCATTGAGAGCCTGCAAACTTAATTTATGTAGCATTTTTCAAAACACAGTAACAAAGTGCATTACAAAACCCAGAAAGAAATAATTAAAACAGTCCGATAAAAGAAAACAAGCTAAAATAGTAAAAGAATCACAAACACAAAGAAATAGTGTACTGACAAATGTCACTATACACAACAGCACAAACCCATTGAGAGTTGAAAGTCCATTAAACTGACTTTAAAGGAAAAGGAGAACAAAGTTTTTGCGCGCACCATGACAGCCAGGAGAGGCTTGAGTTCAGGAAAAGCAAGCAGAGGTATTTACAGACCCGCAAACAACTGACCTATGACTATTTCACTGTGCTACAGGAAGATTCAGGTGGTGAGAGGAAGATGCAGAGATGTTCTGATCGGGTCAAGCCTGGGAAGTATGGAAACTTAAGAGCATGCCTGGAAACATGAATCCAAGGTTGGCAAAAGGTATGGGAACAAATCTCCTGGCCGCCACAGTAGTATTCATGTGACAGTGAAGCAAAGCCCTTTGTAACTTCCACTGTTTCCAGGCAATTTTAAGCCAGTGCCAGTGCTTCCAGTTGCAGTGTTAATCTTCTCTGACTGACGACAGATGTGACATAAGGAGACTGTGTGTGATGAGTAAGGTTAAGGTACAGAAATAAAGCAGAGTAAGTGCTGGGATGCGAGAATTTAGGATTAAAGTCTTGAATTGTTCAAATCAAATCCCAGCTTTCACCAAGCTAGCACTGCACAAGTTAAAAGCATCAGGCGCAATCGTCAACAAATGCAATTATTGTCCTCAACAGCTGCAGGCAAGGTAGCAACACCACTACACCACAAATGATGCCATTTGTTCACTGATGCCACCTTACTGTCAAAGCTATTACATGCAATCCAGGATTTTACAGGCAGCTGAACAACAAACAAACAATGTGTGAGTATCATGTACCTGAGAAGGAGTAGGGCTATTCTTTACTTTGAGGACACCTTCAGTCTTATTTTGTCATACAAGTGTTTAACCGTTCATTGTGGGATATTAAACCATCTGTTCACACGGAAATGGCCTCCATCATTTGGTTTGAACTGATTCACCAATTCGCCAATTTTGAGGTCATGAGAGAAGTCTGACTTAATAATAGTTTACAGGAAATACTTCACGGTATTATCATCTTGCAATACGTAAACACCATTAGGGTGTTTGTACCAAAATGCTCGTGCACACTTATCTTGCGACCATTAAATGGCCTCGTCTTGGCCATTACACAACAACGCAGAATCAAACATTAAACCTGATCACGCCCAACGGACGGCTCCTCACATTATCACAGATCCATATATCAAGTTGAGCAAACCGCTGGCAAACCACATTGTGGACTGAAGGCATTTATTTCTCCTTTCTCAGTGATAACTCATCCAAAAATGAAAATATAGTTCCTTTACTGCTTTTTGTTTCCATTGTCAAACTACATTATTTGGAAGTTATCACTAGACCTGCATGTTGCACTGACAATCTGAAAATCTGCTTTGAAAGCCATCTTTTTAAATGGGTCAAAGTTACATTTCTTTAAATGCTGAAACACCTTGATGATTGGTCTCCAACCTAATATGGCTCAACTCTGTATTCTTATGTTTACACGTGTCCAAATTTAATAGTGGAACCCAAGCGTAAACACTTTTCTATATTTGATGAAAATAAAATTTCCTTCTGATTAAGCATATTTCACCAATTGAAAAATCCCTCTGTCCACTCTGAATTGTCCAGTACAGATGAATGGATGAATGCAATGATGTTAATTGGATGTTTTTGTACATATATAAAACTCTTATCGTCACATTCCTATTTTACACAGTAGCAGATCTAATTGTCGTAACACATTGTCGCAAAAACTGAACTAAAGTAACCTGAATCTCTTTTCTATGTATTCAGTTCGGTGGAGTAAAAAAGTGCAAAATAGCAGAGGTGCTAAATAAATTCTTGAAACAATTAACAGAAAAAAAATAGTGCTGCTTGTGCAACACAAAACTGTAAAATCTTAAACTGACTGCACCCTCTTTAAATCTACTCCTTCAGTTACTATACACACATCACCATTTTGTTACCTTTTGCTAGTTTTCTCCTGCAATAATACATGATTGACTAAATATGACCCATTAAGTATACAGCTATGGCTGATGATATGGAGATAATATACATTAGAAGTATGTGGACGTGCAGATATAATGGAAGTAGAAATCCATTTGGGGTATGGTGAAAGGAAGACTAATTGTTCTCACTGGAGAAGGAGCATGCTGGACAGAAGCATGAAGAGGGAGGTGAAAAGCTGAATCACTCCGAAGCTAAGAGGGCTGCTGCGACTAGGCTGGAGTTGTTGCTCGGCTTTTCGTTTCTGCAGGAAGCGCTCAGAGTAGACCATGTACTGCTCAACACAACGCCGGGCCTTCAATTGCACAATTAGGGCTGGGTATCCGATCTCCTCAATGCTGACGGTGTCATCATCCTCCTCATCACCTCCACCCAGACTTTGAGGAGTGGAAGAGCTGCTGCCCTGATCTTTAAGGTCAGTCCTATTCATACAGCGACCCATGAATTTCTCATAAGACTCTGCCCGTGGAGGAAGGTTGTAGACATAATCACGGCCAAAGTCTTTTTCATCTGTGGACTGAGAGCCATAACGACGGTACATGTAGTTGTTGTAGTAGTGCTCTTCTTCAGGGTTGCGGAAATTGAAATGTGGTCGAGGGAAGCGCCCTAGTCCATATCCAACGGCCATTCCAGCCAAAGCACCAACGCCTGCTGCCATCATGGCTTTTTTGGCAAAACCTGTAGACTTGGGCTGGTATCCCATACCCTGCACAGAACGAGAGAAAGGAGAACCTCCCATCCCATGACCACCATATCCATAGCCTCCTCCACCATAGCGGGGACTGAGGATCTTATTATTTGGGTTCCAGTTGGGGTAACCACCCATCCCTCCACCAGGGTAACCCCCTGGATTTGCACCAGGCTGACCCCAACCCTGTCCTGTATTTCCCCCTCTGACTGGGTAGCCACCTGCTGCTGGGTAGCCACCTGCTGCTGGGTACTGGTAAGGGGACCTTTGGTTAGGATAACCTCCTCCAGCTGGGTAGCCACCTGCTGCTGGGTAGCCTCCAGCAGGTGGATATTGATTTGGATAATTCCCTCTCCCTGGGTTTTGGTTAGGATAACCTCCTCCAGCTGGGTAGCCACCTGCTGCTGGGTAGCCTCCAGCAGGTGGATATTGATTTGGATAATTCCCTCTCCCTGGGTTTTGGTTAGGATAACCTCCTCCAGCTGGGTAGCCACCTGCAGGGTTCTGGTTAGGATAACCTCCTCCAGCTGGGTAGCCACCTGCTGCTGGATAGCCACCTGCAGGGTTCTGGTTTGGATTACCTCCAGGATTGACTCTACCAGGATACTGGTTGGGGTTACTACCGGCTCCTGGATAACTTGCTGGGTTTTGTCTTGGATTTCCTCCTGGATTGGTGTTGCCTGTTCCTGGATGAGGGTAACTTCCACCAGAAGGATATGGATTGGTTTTTCGATTGGGACTGGATGGTTTTGATGTCCCACCCTTGTTGCTGGAAGATGAGGTTTTCTTGCTGCTGCTGCTGCTGCTGCTGCTGCTACCTCTTTTAGCCCATGTCAAGTCAGTGTTCAGGAGAAACACAATAAGAAGGGACACAAGAGCCATCTCACACAACCTCCCCATGATGGCCCTAAAGAGAAAAGCGTTTCAAGGCAATGATCACAAAAACAATAAAGCATTATAAAAACAAACATTGCTTTCCCTGTTCTTTTTCCAGCATGTTCTGTTAGGATGACGTGCAACATAGCCTAGTGTTACCTTTCCATTTAATAATGAGCAACATGAGTAAAAATGGATTATAATATAACCATTTATATTCTTCTACAGGCCATATAGTAGCAAATAGTCTTATTCAATCCTTTAAAAAGTATCGTAATTAAGTATTAAGATATCCAAGCAGAGCACTGTCATCATTATTTTCTCATTTGGTTAATCTAAAAATAAATAAATTAATGAAATCAATATACCAGCCATAACAAAGACGAGTAAACGATGAAAGACCTGTTTTTATTTTTTAAAATAGTGAGTACCAATCATTGCATCATTATCATCCTGCCCATTCGCTCAGTTGAACATAGCCACTGCTAAATCATAGTATAATGTGAGGGCTTTGTTCTCTCATCGAGCCTACCCACATAGACGTATTATCATTAAGTATAAGTGAATTATTTCTTACCGTGAATTGATGGTGTATCTGTGTGCTTCGATGGTAATAATGCGTTGTTGTCTCTCTTACCTCTCTCAGCTCCGTTATGGGCTCTGGATCAGGGTGGTTTCGTCTGGTGGGTGGGCGCTCGTTTGGATGCACAGCAAGGACCGATGTCGGGAATAGTGGTAGAAAAACTTCATGAGATGATCATCATGAAGCCAAAAAACCCCAATAAAAACAAAAATGTTATATTTTCAGAAGTGTTTTACATTCATTTCTATACCACTTATGGACACCAACTAGACCTAGCTAACCTAGCTGGAGCTATATTTTACTATACAACAGGTAGCTTTAAAAGACGGATATAACTTTTTCTGTGAGTTTAGTGGGTTTGCGCTTTCTGGAGCCCTTCTTAAATTAGGAAATAACTTTATTATTAACACAAATATACCATATTATAGATAAGTTAAATGGCGTGAAGCCCGTCCGTTACGTCCAGGTACTTAGAGCAAGCGCACATCCGAGTCCTGCGCAGTTCAGTGTATCTGAGCTGTCGGCAGGTCTGGGAACTGCAGGTCTGTCGGGGCTGCATGCGGCTCTGTCATTGGAGGATGAGGTGAGCCGTGACGTCAGGATTGTAAACGGTCAAACACCCGTATGTACTCGCAGATTTCTGTCCTGTACACAGTGGAAACATGTCGGGAAGGAGAGAGCCTAGCGGAGGAACTGTGTTCAAGAAATCCACACCTGAGACATAAACTTCACGTTAACTGGTCAGGGCGGACGGTGGCGTTTTATGCGAATTAGCAACTGTTTGGGCTAACGTTACTATTTCACGGAAGCGGGCCAGTCGGGATCGAATGGACGGATAAAGACAGACAGCCGGGGCTTGATCCGAAGAAGTATCCTAGCAGGCAGGCGGCCGGGCCGGGTAGAGAGAGGAGGGACAGCGTGTGCGTACTCAAAACAAGACGGGGTTGCTCCTTGCTAGGGGATGTTATCCGTACTGTCTTATGGCAGACTGGTAGCCAGGGCTGTCCTGGGCGGACTCTCTCAGACGGACGGTCGGGACTACAGCCTGATCAGCGCCAGTTATGGCTTCGGTAAAGACTTTCGCAAGGGGATCCTGAAGAAAGGGATGTGCTACGGAGATGATGCCTGCTTCATTGCGCGGCACAGGACCGCAGATGTTTTGGGTAAGCTCTCTGGCATTAAAAACACTGTATCAATGCTTGCAAATGCATGTTAGACACCCTCTGTGCTCAGGTGACCTTCAGTTAGCTAGCCTGCACGTGCACCGACCCCTCGGATGAAAACACACCAGCCCCCACCCCCTCCAAAAACAGAGCCATAACTTTTCTCCCCTTGCAACCGTTACGTTAGCAGTGAACTTGAAGCCCGGCAAATGCTCACAGAAGATCAGTGCAGCTGCAATCATGTCACTTTATGCATAAGCTAAATTATGTGCCATTAGAGTGTTTTTGAGGTGACACACCGAATGACCTTTCACCTAGATTAGCGCCAACTGAAGAATGCGCGGCGGTAATGCAAAATATTAAACACATCATATTAGGAGGTATAGATACGCTTCATAAAAAGTGGGCCGGACTGAAAACGACCTTCTTACAACGTCTCAGACTTAACACTACAATGTCTTGCAAAGGTCAGAATGGTTGAGCATGGAGGCGGCCATGTTGCTAATAGCGTCATTAGCATGCTAGCTGAGGTCCAAATGCTTTGTCTTCATTGTCCAGCTAACAGGAGGGTAAACAGAGCGAAATACTTGACGAACCTGTTGAGTTGGATGATACGTACACGGTGTTTTCCATATGTTTCTAGTAATGTGCAGTCCTAATTGATTAGCTTGAAGATATGAAGTAAAAAATAGCCAGCTCTGTGGAACAAAATCCCCTCAGGGCTTCACGTGTTACACATGGCAAGCAGAAATGGCGTGGTAGTGAAGTATGTAGTAAACTCCTCTGAAGTGACTGGGGGTGGTTATCAAGACTGTTGTTGTTTTTAAAATAACGCTGCCTTTTGGCTTGAATTACAGTAATGGATCATGGGCCTTTTCTTTCAACACTGCAGATGAACATTTCAGGGGATTCCTAGGGTGTAATTTTGGTTTCTTATTTGCGGTACAAAGAGAAACTGAAACAATACTTGTTTTCAAATATGATACCATATTGTTCTTTCTGTTTTAAAATGAGCAGCCATTATTTTCTCCGTGGTCTACAGCTCTGACTTAAAAAGTCAACCAAAGCATTTGTTTTTGTTTTGGATGATGCATTTTAATCCGAGGACTGTTTGTTCTTCTTGCCACTTTCTCCTTGGCTCTTGAACTTGATATTATACACTGAGCAGATATCCAGTTAAGTCATCCAATATCATCCTGGTGAATTAGTCCAGGATCAATTAGTTCAATTCATTTCTCTCCAATCCAGTCTATCATTTGATTCATCTAAAAAGCGTTGTGTTATCCACCACTACAGCTGTGGTGTGTAGTTTGGGACCAGCTGGGGTGCTGTAACTGAAAACCAAAGATGAAACAGGTAATTGCAGAGCAAGTATTTCAAGAGATGGCAGAAACAGGGCTGATTAATAATTCAGTCATGCAGGTTGTTTCCTTTCACTTCAGAATAAACTCCATCAGTGGTAAGCATTTATAAGGTATCTGAGGTGAAACCATGCATACCGTATAGCTTGGGTTTATTACTTTACACCCAACTGACTAGCATGGACTACTTAACCAATAAAAATGAAAGTTTATTCTTCACACACAGTTAAGCAGCAGTCCACAGCATATGGCAATATACTTAAATTACACTGATACAGAATTCATACAGAGATTAGAGTCACTGTACTCCCACTAATAATGTTGTATGGAGTATGGAATCCGGTGTTGACAAGTACATACTTGAATGGATTCAGTTAGCAGTGAAATTGCACGGCAAAAGATTATGGTTACATATATTATAAGATAAGTAGACTACATTTGTTGAAGGGTTAGAATTTTTAGCTGGTTCATGACGCGTAACATATCCAGTCAGGTAACATTTTTACGGTAGAGGTAAGTTAGATAATTAGGGCACAGATTTAACAGAATGTGAAGGGATAATGAACGAAATACATTTTTCTTTTTTTTTTCTTTTTCTTTTTTAAAAAAAAAAGAAGAAAAAGAAAAAACTGCAATAATGACAACCTCATCATTTTATTGTGTTTAAATGTAAAGCACCTTGTGGAACTCACTCACACATTCACGTTTAGCGTGGTGACGATTGTCTGCATGGGGGAGCCATTGGGTATTTGTCAAAGCAGTGCCACCTACAGGAAAGGAAAGAAATACCAGTAGCATTATAGACCTGCAGATGTAGACATGTTGATGTCGCCTTCTGTAATTATAATATTTTAATGACATTTGGTGGGGCTGAGGTTTGGTGCATCACATCAGTGTCAGCATGTGTCCATGTACAGTTTACAATTGTTTTTAATTATTGATTAATCTTCCAATTATTTGCTAGATTAACTGGTAAATCATTTGTTCTATAAAATGTAGAATGAAAATTGCTTGTTTTGTCTGAGAAGAATATTCAGTTCACTATCACACAAGACAAATAAAAGCAGCAAGTCCTCACATTTGCAAAGCTGGAACCAGACAATGTTTGGCATTTGTCTTGAAAAATCGACTATTGATTAATCAGCTTATTGTTTCAGCCCTACAATGCCTTGATACTCGTCATCACATAGTATGACAAAAATGTTAGCACTTGTTTGCAGGTGAGTAAGGACCAAAACAACAACTAAAATTTAAATTGTACTCTCCTTTTGTCCATCAGGTGTTGCAGACGGTGTAGGTGGTTGGCGTGACTATGGCGTCGACCCATCTCAGTTCTCCGCCACCTTAATGAGAACCTGTGAGCGACTGGTGAAGGAGGGACGCTTCACTCCAAGTAATCCAGTGGGTATCCTGACCTCTGGCTATTATGAGCTTCTACAGAACAAAGTTCCCCTGCTGGGTGAGTACACACAGACACAAACACACACAGATGATATCTTATGGTACACACTCAGTCAGTGGTGGAGTGATTCATGTTTCCTATGTGAACAGCCATACTCTGAGAAATAAATAAGCTAGCTGCAGGATGAGTCAGACTGTGTAGTGGCATTGCTTGGCGAGATGCATAACATATTTCCATGTCATGACAGAACTTCTCTCCATTTAAATTGCATGTCAAATGTATTTTTCTAACCAGGCAGAAGGGTACACGAAAGGATGAAGGAATATGCAAATGAGACAGATAATGGTAGTACAGTTTTTTTTAAACATACAACTTCAGCTTCACCCAGTGTATTGTTTTGTGTGAGGGCTGTGAGTTATCACAGAGTGATGTAATACCTGTGAGGTAACTAACTAATTTGATCAGGCTGTATTTTCGACACTTGGAAGTTTAGACTCCGTGACCTTCTGGGGCTAGACAATTTTCCTTTTTATGCATGGAGAACATTTGCCTCATACCAGAGCTCCAAAAGGTCAAGAATCCACCTGTAACTGACACTGCAGGAAGGTTGAACAGTTTTTAAAAGCATTCACATGTCGAACATGAGACCAAGGTCACAATTCATCTGAGACTCGATATCCTTGACTCGTAGCCAGCGCGGACACTAAATGTTAACCTCCTCCCCCTTGTCACGATGTTTGTCAAATGGCCTACTTTTATTTGGTAAGCCGTGACGAGGTCTGTGCTTGACCTTCCCTGCTCAAGGTGACTTGTTGGCAATTAAAGTCACTGCGGATGTGGGACAAGCACAGTCCATGACCTTTGTGTGTGTTTTCTCTCTGTTTTTATTTTAGATTTTACTTTTTGGTGCGAGGCCACTTGAGTATTGAATAATAATCTCACCCACCTACTACGGAAGCATGAAATTCATAAGGAAGGTGCACACAAAGGCAGTGATGTTCTGGCAGCATTCTACCTCCTAGAAAGAGAAATGAACCACAAATTCAGCCTGTACTTCTTTTCTGTCCAAACTGGAAAAGCTATGTTTGCATTTTCTAAACTTTATTGTTGCTTTATTCTCCTGTTTGTAGGAAGCAGCACAGCCTGTATCGTGGTTTTGGATCGGCGGAGTCACCAACTACACACGTGTAACCTTGGTGACTCGGGCTTCCTGGTGGTTCGGGGTGGAGAGGTGGTTCATCGCTCAGATGAGCAGCAGCACTATTTTAACACGCCGTTCCAGCTGTCCATCGCTCCTCCAGGAGCTGAAGGGGTGGTGCTCAGTGACAGGTCAGTAGCTCAGTGTTGGATACATCCTTGCGATTCAGAACTTTCAGACAGTGTTTGCAGAATAAACAAGACCTGCTTTGGTGTCACACTCCTGCCCAAACTAGGCTACGCCTCCGCATAGCCGCCTCAACTACTTGATCGTGCTTTATTATATTGCCCGCATGGAAAACCTTCCTATATCATGTTTATAGTTTGTTGTTTTGGTTTACATTTCAGTGATTTTTTTTTTAAAGGTTAACATGCCATCATCTTTACTACCACCACAACCTAATAAAACACTATACTCATCAGCACATGGACATATTTGTGCATTAAAATATCAGAATTTTAAGAGAAGAAGTTGGGAAATTTACAGAGTGTGTATTCCAGGTAAAGAATGGATACAGATGTCTTATTAGCTGGTTTTGGCTAATCTCGGTGGCAACAACACAAATCATTCTTTATGGATGTTACCTTTACAACTGTAGTGTTTTTTTACTGCCTGCAGACAACTGCAGCAACTAAATATGCATTAAGTAGTATTAAGAATGTTGTTCCAAAATGTTCCCCCTTGAAGTTATATTTCAAGCACAAGCATGCATACATACTTGCCAGGCTACCCAGATAGGTGTCACAATTTGATTCTGACAATGGCAGCCTGGTTAATAAGGGATAAACCTTTTTGTAATCCATCTGGAGCAGTCTCAAGTCCTGCTTTTGAATTCTTTTTTCCCCCACTAGTTTAATCTTGTAACTTTAAGACTTAGCTGTTCAACAAGTAAATGTCCCTTTTTATAAGGTACATTTATGGTTTTGTGGTATGTCACCTTAAAATTAATTAAATAAAACCCTCAAGACAAAGCACAAACATAAGGTTAAAGGCTCCCGGGAAATAAACCTGAGTCTTGGGTATGGCGCCAGCAAGCAACAGGACCTCTCTGCGTCTGGTAAGGACACACAGGGCAGGCTGCTTCCGAGTCAGCTGTCAGATTAAATGCCCACACTACGCCCACCCTCACGGTTTGGCAGTGTGACTTCTGACCTCCTTAATTACATGTTGGAAACTTTTGACAGCAGCTCATGCGCTGCATGCTCCTGTTTTATTGTATGACTGATCTTGCCGTGCCCTCGTTTCCTCTAGTCCTGAAGCAGCTGACAGCTCCTCCTTTGACGTACAGCTTGGTGACATCATCTTGACGGCAAGCGATGGCCTCTTTGACAACATGCCAGACTACATGATTCTTCAGGAGCTCAAAAAACTTAAGGTGTTGCATCTGGATGTCAGTTTATTCATGCTTTCACACATACTGTATCTAGTTATAAAGTGAACATACATGCAGAGAAATGTTACGTTTTTCCACATTTAATGCTTTATATCTTTGCTCATTTCAGACTACCAACTATGACAGTGTCCTGCAGACTGCACAGAGTATTGCAAAGCAAGCTCACAACCTTGCCTATGACCCCAACTATATGTCCCCTTTTGCACAGTTTGCCTGTGACAATGGCCTGAATGTAAGAGGTACGTACACTGTGCTTCAGATGCTGTGTTGTCCCTTTTAAACAGTACATGGAATTCAGATGTTATTAAGACATCTTTACACATATTTGAAGTGGATATATTATTCTAAAATGTATTATAGCCTGCATAATTGTTGTATTTGTTTGTAAATTAATTAAAATGTCCTTTTTAAAAATTGTTTGTAAAAAAACACATAATGTTCACAATATTTAGACATAAAAGAAACAAGTTGAGGGCTATCTTTGGCTGCATTCACACCTTTGGCTTGGCTGGGCCAAAGCTAAATAAAAAGGGAAATGTCATTATGCTTCCAGCGTTCAGTGTCAGTCAGTTCCAAATAGCTTTGCACTTGGGGGGGGGCAGATTCCAGGCCTACTTTGCTTGACCTTGTGATAAGTGTTGGCACGGTTCCTCACACTCTTTTGTCTTATTCTACAGGGGGGAAGCCAGATGATATCACGGTGCTGCTCTCCATTGTGGCTGAATATACAGACTAAAAGTGTGTGTGTGTGCTTCTCTGGGGCTGGTCCTTCCTTCCTGTCTGCCTGAGTCTTCCACCCGCAGCCCTCCCAAAATGCACTGCATCCTGTGGGCTGACAGGGGAGGCCCAACAACACAACGCACACTCCTCGCTGCGGGGCTGACGTCCACCCGTGTACATTTTGTTTTCTTCCTGTTTTGTTTTGGTGCTTGAACGGTTGAGGGGAATCAGGCAGCTAGGACATTTTCATGTTGATCATGATGCAGGAGGAGCTGAGTGCGACAGGGCTGAGGGCTGCCTTTCAGTCTCCCATGTCTCAATGCGTGGCATCAACACTTTTTAGGTGATATGACTAAGAGACAGTGCGGGACAGTTTGCTTTGACTGAGGGCTTTAAAACCTGGTGGCCCTCGTGTATTAAAAAAAGTGATATTATAAGAGGAGTAAGCCATGGTTTGGGATTCTTTAGAGAGTAATGATAGAGTTGACTGTTGAACCCAGCTATCTGTCTCTGTTGTCCCGGTTGTTAATCTGTTCCTTGTTGTGTTTGAACAAAGCATATAGATGGACGGAGGAAGCTGATGTTGGGAATGGATGGGTGTTATTAGAGTGAGATTTAAGAGGATTTCAGTGTCTTGGGTTTTGGAAATGTGAACGATGGGAGAGCTAACTAGTAATTGCTCAGATCAAAGAAATCTGTAAAGGGAAACAATAACACTTGTTAGAGATTACATATGAAGGTTGATCAGGTTGTGTCACTTGGCTGGGGGATCTGTCGGTGCGCACATCCTGATACGTTGTAAATATTTGTGTGTTTTTTAGGGCTACATTCTGGCCTTTCTGTTGTCTTTGCTTTGGTTGTTAAAGCAAAGAGCTATTTCGTTATTATTGTGGAAGATGTACACATGCATTCATAAATGTATTTTCTTGTACAGATGTTGATCTTGAAGTGAGCTTTATCAATCCCACACTTCCACTTGCTGAAATGAACAAGAAGATAATTGCTGAGATTGATCGCTGCAGCAGTTGTGTGGAAGTGAGGGATGTTAAGTGTGTGTGTGGGGGGGTTATTGGAATGTGTGTATTTAATGTTCATATTTGTTATCTCACAGAGCTAAAGCTAGCGTCTGGGAATGCTTACAATTGCAATGATAGGTCAGGCGTGAATTTAAAGGAAAAGATGTATTTTTTTTTTAACGTTTAGTTTTGAAAGTAAGAGTTTCAAGTGTTGGCATGTGTTGGAATATGTGTGATGGATGACGACGATCCCGCTATCTTAACAAGAATGAGGTGTGTGTGAGAGATTTGTTTTTATTTCTCAGTTCCTTATTTCCCTTTACATTTGTTTGCTGCTTCTCGTTTTTAATTCAGATGTATGTATATGACTTGACATGATTTTATATGAACATGGTCACCATGATGTAATGAGTGTGTGTAAACGTGTGTGCTGCATCAAATTACATTAATCAAAGACATTGATAATACTGTTCTGCTCATGATAGTCTGTCCCTTTTTGTCTAACAGCTCACCCAGGTGGTTTGGACAATGTCTCTGCAGTTTAAAAGCAGGTGCACCAAAGACACATTTTCTTTGTGTATATCTCTAAGCTTTGTTGTTACAAACGTCATACAGCAATACTGTAAATTCCTTGTGCTCTGAATCGTGTGTGATGGCCAGACGTGTGGGTGGAAATGTTCAGTGGGACATTAAAATGTCTTTTCTATGCCTAAAGTTGTTTTTTCAGAACAAAAGTTGTATCATATTCTTGGTTTAAGTTATATATGACTGGTTGCAACAAAGTATAAGACAGGTTTATGAAGCCAAAGAAGGAAAGCCATATATAAACACATTTGGGCACTGCTCTGTAAGCCCTGCTGTAAAGATAACATGGTGTTTCTTTCTCATAAACACAATGGAGACAATTATTTGAAGACTGTCTGTCCTATTGTCTGTACTGTTCTTTTTGCATGGTTTATGTCTCCGCTATTGGCACCATTTTACAATGTTAATTTCACACAGTTGTTGTCTTGTGTTTAGAATGGTTTATAAATGGTGTATAAAGGTTCTGAACTTGTATTTACTTCAGAGATAGCCCTATATTTGTCAGAGAATGTAACCCACATGCAGAAGGAAGGGTGGTGATGATGCTGTGAACTTACAGCATGAGGGTGAGCACAGTTTCAGCCTTAATAGCTAGACCTGTAATCAAGAGGCCTTTCCTGTCATTGCAAGCTTGTCTCGTCTCAGTCATGTTGCCCAGTGTTTGACGTAAATGAAGTCCGCCCCTGTCTTTCTCTCCTGTAAAGCCGTTCTCAAAGGTGCTTCTGCAGTCTGTATGATATGATTGTCCTCTTTTCAGCAAGCGATGTTTGTGCGAATGAAAGATACATCTATGTCTACAGTGTAACAATGCAGGTCTAATGTATGTAAATATGTTTTAAAATATGTACAATATTTAAATAAAGAATCTAGTATTTATACTAAATTCGTTTGAGTATTTTCATGACGCCATTCCATGTTTTGAAGAGTTTCATCTTCTGAATCAGATGTACTGTTCACAAAGGACACATCCAATCTTGCAAAAAGATTGACAGCTTCAGTGAAGCAGATTGTGTTACAGTATACTCCAGTGTGGTTGAGAAAATGTTGACTTTTTTATCTATCGAATGATGACATTTCTGTACTGACAGTACACATTTACCATGTTTTATATGACTACTTT
This sequence comes from Siniperca chuatsi, assembly GCF_020085105.1. NCBI lineage: Eukaryota > Metazoa > Chordata > Actinopteri > Centrarchiformes > Sinipercidae > Siniperca > Siniperca chuatsi. Next base: position 13,856,930 of record NC_058059.1, read on the forward strand.
CTTTGCTACGACCCTCTACTGTTGGTGCAAGTATTGAAGCAGGTTAAAGAAATTAAGTTAATAGAGCAGGTACTTATTTTTTTCTAACTTTTATTGATAAATGATTGAGCTCTTCATGTTTAAAAATCTACATTTCAATAATAATGACACACTGTATATATGCATACAAACGTGTATGCCAGGTAGTTGCATATATGCCTACCTGAGAAAATCCATAAAAATGAATTTGCAGCGAAACCACCAGTGATGTAAAGAAGCAAAGTACATTTACAATTTTGAAGTACTTTACTTGAGTATTTCCATTTTCTGCTATTTCATATTTTAACTCCACTGTGTTTCAGAGGGAAATATTGTACTTTTTACTCTATTATATTTGACATTTATATTGACTAGTTACTGCTGAAGTAAAAGTATGTGGAAGTATATATGTAAGGTAATTTAACCTTTCCTGTTCTTCCCATCTTCTCACTTATACTAGTTCACTGGTGAAGTAAGCTCTACGTGAGTGAAGGTAGCCTGAACATAGCTACTTTTAAATGCACCTAATTACACATTGTTACTTTCTAGAGAGTGACTACTGCTGTTTGTGATCAAATAAAGTGAAGTAAAGTCAAGCCAAAATTACTCTGACATCCACCGCCGTCCAGTTTCTCGTGGTTACAGAGAAATGACATTTTATGCTCTGGGAATGATGTCAGCTGTATATGAGCACACAGCCCTATCGGTCCACACAAAAGCTATTTAATAACAGGGGCACATACTGTACCTGAATATGGTATTTTCAGCAGTAGATGGCAGTGGAGAGTCATAGGATGCCATGGATGTTTTGTTTACTAATCTGCTCCATACTCTCTTCCTTGTAACCACCAGCTAACCTGTATTCTTGCTGACAGCATAGATTTAGGCAAAGATAGGTGTGTCAGCTGACAGTTGTGTGATGCTAGCATGTTAGCTTCGGAGTTAGCAAGCAAACACTGTGCTAATTTAGCGTGTGTCGTTTATATAGTAAGCTGCGTTTGCTCTTTAATTGTATGAGCAATTGGTGTAAATCTTTTTGCGTGACCCGAACACTGATTATGTGGCGAGAGTGGGCAGGTTTATCCTGACACAAACTCTCTAACGTTAAGTGTGGCTATTTATAGCACTAGCGAGCTAGCAGCTAGGAAGCAAATCCTCATAGCAACCGTAGCTAGCTCTGACAGGAGGTTAGCTAACCAGCGGGCGTCTTCATGGAGAACTTTAAAGTGTTAGCTAAGCTTTCAAGATTGGTCGTAAGGGTAAGTTATGTGAACAGACTCTAAACCGGCGGCTTCTGCTAAGGTAAATGTTGATTAAATGGCAAAAACTGGACAGGGCAATGGACTTGATATGCGGGGCAGCACAGATAAGCTGACAGATAATGGGAAAGGCAGCTCGTATGGATCCGACCCAGAGGTAAACGGCAGTGCGGTCCCCGGGGAGACACAGGTGGACAAGTACGGATTCATAGGAGGAGCACAGCAGTACTCCGGGTACTCGTAAGTGGAGTTTCATGATGCTCAGTTTCTTTAAAATACAGTTAGTACTAACATTGACTAAATATAGTAGTGTTTCCCCATACTGTCTCCGAGTTGTAGTCTCCTTCTTGCACTTAGTTAGTTGAAGACAGGTAAAGGTGAACAAAAAAGAAGTTCTCTCTCTTTCTCTCTCTCTCTCTCTCTCTCCTGTGATTGCTTGAGTCATCAGATACTGTAATTGTAGGGAGAAACTGTCATTTCACCCATGAGGAAAGACAGTGATACCTGCGGTCATTTTAATGGATTTTGAATGTGGAAGAGGGAAAACAAAGGATATATCCTTCAACACCTTAGGGCAAAGTTATATGCGGTTCAAGAGTGATTGTTTCATTTGATTCGTTTTTAGAGGCATGAAGATGGAAAATGTCTATTATTCAATAGTTGTTGGGGTTTTTTAAATCAAAGATTAGAGAAAAGTACAAAAAATATGGGTGGATATGAGAGTCAGTGTCAGTGGGGGTCCCGGGCCTCGTTGATGCTGTGTCGTGAGGTTTCAGTCCTGATGGACTGGGTTCTTCCTGTAATCCACAACCATCTCCACTGTCTTAAGCGTCTTGAGCGTTGAGGTCCAGGTTATCCTGACTGCTTACTGACTGTTGAATCTGTAGGTGAATTGCAGGGAGGCCAGGAGTGGGTCTGTGATGGCTTTGAGGTGGGAAAACACAAGGCGCTCAAAAGACTTCAGTACCACCGAGGTCAGGGCGACGGGTCTGTAGTCGTTAAGTCCTGTCGTGAACCTGTCCCTGTCTCCACTCCTTCCTGAACGCTTTTTCCTTTTCCAACCTTAGGTGTCTGAGTTTAGCTGTGAACCAGGGTTTATCGTTGTTGTAACTCACCCTGGTGCGTGATGGAATACAGCAGTCCTCACAGAAGCTGATGTATATACATCACAGCACGCCCAAAGGTCCTCCATAGCTTCACTTTTAAAATCTTAATGTTTGTTTTTATGGTACTCATTTGGCTTGCCCATTTTCCATCTCTGCCAGCTGTCTGCGTCTCTGAGGACTTCAGACCAAAGCTGCTGGCTGGTTTCTGGGTCTAGGCTTAAGTGCAAGGGGAAATGAGCCTTTACTGTTGTGGCCACTAGATGTTATTCTTTGTCATTTGGATCTGCATCTGGGTTTGTGTTCTATATCTGTGTTGCTTGTACACAGCTGATTTTTAACCTTGACTTCCTCCAGCACTTTGGACATGACTTGAAAAAGTAACTCTCTTTTTGGTTTGTTTACCAAATGGTGTAACTAGAAAGAACTAAGCAAACCAGGCAGCTCTGGCACGTCATCTGCCATAAGATATTTAGTGATTGTGATCTATTTTGAAAACAAAGGAAACTGTCCTAATCCTTGGTCTGTAGACATATTAGTTCAGCCAAGTCACTGTAATATCTTTATAGAGATCAGTGATTGGCAACTTATGAACATTCTTTAGCTATTGTTTCTAAAGCATGTCCGTCAGTTCGTTAAATTTGTTTAAATTAGTTTGCCAAGAAGACCAGACGTGTGTTTGGGATGGGAAAGTGAGTGTATGACAGTGTAAGACTGTAATGAAGTGAGATATTGGTGTACGTTTTGTGTAGGAGGTTGTAGGGAAATGAACAACGGGAAAGTTCTCCCACAGCTTCCTGTTTTCCTTGTACTTCGCTGCCGTTGGCAAGTGTCCCACTGTTTTAGTTAGGTTGCCTGTGTGGACAAGGAAGAGATGAGCCACTGTCCCGCCCCCTCTGATGACAGGATTCCCCTGTCATAAGTACAAGGAAGTGACACAATACAGTATAGCCATTGTCAATTTGTATGATAATATTTGTTTTTGCTTTTAGCAATAACATTGTCTCCTATCTCCACAGTGCTGAAGAAATCCCCATTGAGGTGTTAAGGCAGCGGGAGGCAAAATGGCTGGAGATGCTCAACAGCTGGGACAAGTGGATGGCCAAAAAACACAAGAAGGTCTGCTTTATAAACTGTAAATTCGATCTGACTTCACTTCTTTCTTTCTTATGTGCTGTTTTGGAGCATGAACATGGTTGTTGTGGCAGCAGTTTTAAAATAGACTGAACAATATAAATTAATTTCAGAAACTGAGCTAACAAACCTGTAATCATTCCATCATCATGCCAGGCTTTTTAAATTTTATCTTTGATGATCAATTGCACAACAGTGGCTTGTTGTATGCTGCAGGATTTGCAGTACTGTCCTCCAATGTCTATGTTCCTTTCTCCTGTTCTTCATTTCTCTTGGTTTCTGCAGGCTCCTGAGTAACTATGCATGTGTTGAATTAACAGGTGAAAGAGCGCTGTGGGAAGGGGATTCCTCCATCCCTGCGTGGCCGGGCGTGGCTCTACCTCACTGGGGGCAAAGTGAGAAGGGAGCAAAACCAGAACAAATTCCACGTCAGTCGTATATTTGTGATCCCTGCTATCATCAAGTTATTTGAATTAAAACATGTGCCTTTTTCATGCCTGGGACAAATCAGTCTTTCAAAGTACTGAGGAGTGCTTTACAAAAAAAATGGATGCAAAATGAAGAATGTGTATTCATGATACATCTCATGGCTTGTAACTTCACTGAGGCTTTAAGTTCCAGAATTGCCTGCATTATAAAATTGCTTGTAAAAAAAGAAAGTGGCTTGTGGGAAATGACTCTCAAATAATGTAAGGTATAATGTTTTTTAGGAACTGGACAATCAGCCAGGAGATCCTAAATGGGTAGATATTATTGAGAGGGACCTCCATCGACAGTTCCCATTCCATGAAATGTTTGCTGCGAGAGGAGGTCATGGGTAAGTACTGCCTTCTAAAGGTCTGTCATGATGCCCATTGTTGTGTTAATGTGGCTGAATATAATTTATATATGTTCATGCATTCAGGCAGCAGGACCTGTTCCGCGTGTTGAAGGCTTATACTCTGCATCGTCCTGAAGAGGGTTATTGTCAGGCTCAGGCTCCAATTGCTGCTGTACTCCTGATGCATATGCCAGCAGAGGTGAACACACACTAGCGATACAACCTTTCCAATTTCTTTCCCCCTCCAGTATGCAATAATATATAGTTGATACTGGATACTCACCGCTCTAAGGATAGGGTTAAGAGGAATAACAGGGCAAAGAGCGTGAAAGAAGTATATCTTAAACAAGAATTCACTGTATAATTGTTACATGTTATTCACCAAAGTACCATTTCTCTGTCAAAGTGGTTCACTTGAATATTAATAGTCATATTTTTTTTATTTAAATACCACGTTTTACTATAATAAATGCCTACTCTCATTTCCTTTCTTTGTCCTAGGATGCATTCTGGGTTCTTGTCCAGATTTGTGAGAAATACCTTCCTGGATACTACAGTACAGGGCTGGTAAGGGTCCAGACAGACACACCAAGGGGACTTTGATATCATAAGAAGAGCTTGAGAACATCTGAGTACAACCTGTGACAGGATTAAATATTCACAGTATTCAGCATGTCAATTATTACCTATCCAAACCCCCATTTTGCTGAAATGAATCTGTTGTCCATAGTAAATCAAAATAAACCCGATATATTGTAGGAATGTCCAAGAGCACTGTTTCTGTGACATTATAGGACTGATTCTGCCTCAGTATTTAAGCTCATTGAAAGCATCAACTGATTTACCCAGCCAAAAGGAAGTCTCAAAAATAAAATTGTCAGTTAACTTCAGTTTATAGTCAGTACTCGTAATATGTGGCTGGTGGTGGTGTTAGATTTCTCAGGCCAGTGTGTCTCTAGCTTGACATTTATATGCTAACGACCTAATAACATCAGGGTGGTGACCATGCTACAAGGACGAGATAATCAGACAATCAGATTAAGCAAAGAGAAGGATGTCTGTTCTCTCTCTCTCTCTCTCTCTCTCCCGACTGCTGTTCCTTGTTGTCTCCACAGGAAGCAATCCAGCTGGACGGGGAGATCCTGTACGCTCTGCTGCGGCGGGTGTCTCCCGTGGCCCACCGTCACCTGAAGAAGCACAAGCTGGAGCCCATCTTGTACATGACCGAGTGGTTCATGTGTGCCTTCTCTCGGACTCTGCCGTGGGCGTCAGTGCTGCGTGTCTGGGACATGTTCCTTTGTGAGGGTGAGACACTACACTGAAATATTATTATATGGCGAATGAAAAAACACATTAAAAGTGATTTCCCATGACCTGACAAGTTACTCTTAGAGAGATTATGTCTTTAATGAATTATAATGTGTTTCAATGACAAGAAATAAAAGTGAAAATATTACTTTGCGCACATAGCTTTGTTTGATGTGGGAGAATCGAGGATTGGAGAGTTGAATTTGGGTGCACACCAAGCAAACACATCCTGTGTTTACATCCTTACATCACTAAAGTGAATCCTTTAGCGGAGAGAATAATGTGAGAAGTGATCATTTATTGAAGTGATGTTTTAACACGATGAACTTGGATAGTTATTTTTTTTATTTCAGTAGATGTCTATACACCAGAGATAAATACACAATAGCAGTATTTAATTTTCCTCCAGGCCCTGTGATGTGCTTATTGTCCTCCTGTTTAATTTTACCTGTAAAACACCAGAGCATGATCACCTTTAAAGTAACAAGACAAATATTGAATACATGAAGCCTAGACAAGGAATATGAGAATATATATGAAATAGTTCGTATATTGTTGTGCAAGATCGTTGCACCCAATCCATGTGGCAACACCATAGTTATCCATCCAAATATCTACTTTTCACTGTCGTGATTCAGAAATTAATGGTGATGGTGCCTCTGTTAAAATGTAAGTGAAGTCTGCTGCTCTAGAGGCATGTTGTCTGATGTGATGCTGTTCTCAGGAGTAAAGATCCTCTTCCGAGTGGGCCTGGTTCTCTTGAAATGCATGTTGGGATCCCAAGAGAAACTGAAGGCCTGTCAAGGTCTCTATGAAACAATGGAACTGCTCCGAGCCATACAGCCACAGTACACGCAAGAAGGCTTCCTGGTGCATGAGGTACAGTTATACTCTGTCATGGTTGTAGTCTGTTATCCATTTTATTGTTTTGACCCTGCACCTACTGCACGCTCAGCTGTCCTCCTCTTTGACTTTGCCCTCCTGTGGTTGTGGTAACAGCAATATAAAAAGACTTGACCTGTAATGTGCTGGAATACTTCAACCAAAAAAAGTCCCAGGCGTTACTCAGTCACACTCATTCTCCCCTTGTGTTTCAGGTTATTGAGCTACTGGTGTCTGAGAAAGACATTGAGAAGGAACACCATGCTCAACTGCGGCGCTGGAAGGAGACTCATGGAGATCTACACTGCAAGTCCCCTCCCAGGATGCACGGCGCCAAGGCCATCATGGCTGCCGAGCCGCCCAGCCGACAGGACCTGAGACAGATGCCCACCATCATCGTGCACTCTCCCCTGGCACCCAAGACAGATGAGGAGAGAGCAGAGGACGCCAAGGATAGTAGAAAGACTAAAGAGGAAAAAGAGAAGACAACAATCCTACCGCTGCAGGAGACCATTAATCCTTACCTTCCTCCCACTGACCCCTCACCCCTCCTCAAACACACGACTGTACAAGGGTCCAAAGAGAGTCTGAGCAGTGCAGAGCATGACACTTACCTGTAGCGGGGTAAGTGTCACCAGTTTACAAACAGAAATCATTCCGAACAACCTTTACTAACTTAGCAGTTACACTCATCACAGTAGACATGACAAACCCCTCCATGACGTAGTGTATCTGTAGTAGTCGTGACTGTGACGGGTTTTAGTAAAAAGGCTATTTTTACAAACACAACACTCCTGGAAAAGTTATGGAATTTAAAAATAATTTGAAACATTTGTAAAAAATAATCACATTTTCAAAGCTGGCAACAATGCCATTTCTCAGACTACTAAGCAGTCGCTGTAATACTCAGCACATTTAATTCATACAGGTTGTTGTTGTTTACTGCACTTGTAACTAAGTAGTACAGCCATGGAACTTTAGCATTAAAGTATAGTACATTTTTAAAATGTAATGAAACTCAGAAATGTGTAATTGCCAGGCAGCAACAACAGATGGCGACTATGTGGCCTTTGCACACATGTCTATAGGTTGTAGCCTGTGGGAGTGTGGAGCTATTAGCTTCATGACTGAACATACAATCGCTAATTCACTGCTAATTAACAGCTACTGCTGCTATTTACCTCTTAAAAGCAGTGCTCAGTTGTTTTAAATGAAGTCTGATTTTGTCTTAATTGATGAGGTCTTTCTAGAGCACTTTGCCTTTATAGTCTTCCTCTTTGCATACATTACTCACTACGTTGCCAATGCAGAGATTCATATTTCCCTGCTTTGCTAGACTCAGTCATTCGCATTCATCTGTTTAGCACAGTCTTGTGACTGTTATGCTGCATCCACGAGTTTGTCTTTGCTGTTGTTGAACACTTGAGGGCGCCCTAAGATTATCTCTCAGCCTCAGCGGTGACCAGCTGCAAAAACTGACACAAGCTGTGTGACTCTCAAATGAAGGAAGAAGTGTGCAGGGAAATGTTAATGTACTAATGTCAGCCAAAGCTTTTTAATCAATATTTTAAGATATATGTTGTCCAAGCAGTTTACTCAATCATATTGTGATACAGTATTTGTTTGGGAGAGCATCAGGTTTATATTTATGTGAATGAGATATGGTAAGATGCCATTGTGAAGAACGCTAACACAAAACTGTTGCTTTTTTCTTTTTCTTTTTTTTTTTGTTTTTTTACAATCATGCTTAAAGGTTTGTGGGTCCTTTATACTTAAATATATCTAATTTTATTATAAAAGAAAAAGACAGCATTGGGAGATAGCTCAGAATCTGAACTCCAGTCCAAACACTCAACAAGTTACTTTATTTCCCCATTTTAAATGATTTCTTTTTTACATCCTAAACCAAGAAATCCCACTGAAATGTGCTGAAGTACCTGGTGTTATCTTTGTTGACAAAACTGCTTTGAATAAGCTTTAATAAGCTTCAAAAACAAACTAATCATGAAGTCCAAGTAGTGTACAAATATAATCTTCAGCGGTTCTTTTCTAATGGCATTATTTAGCTAAAAATTAATTGAAACACTAGTTCTCTTTGTTATTTGAAGGCGTTTGTGTAGATGTCAGACTAAACTATAAAAAACATTTGAGCAACAAAAGATATTAAAAGTCAAGGGAACCATAATAATGGCTTTGATAATGGCCAAACTCTGTGTTGATTTTATCTGAGATGTTTCAATGAAGAAATTGTTTGAAAAACTCTTAATGAAGTCCTAAGCAATCAACATTTAACACTCCTAGTCCAAGAAATTTTATCAGCAGTTACATGTGTAACTCAACATCAGAATATTTGCTGTCAAGGTTTTTATAATGGAAAATGCTTGTGGGTATGTGTTGATTTTAAACACTGTGGAGATTGTTTTTAACGTATATGCTACGGGTTTATTTTCTTTTTATTAGGAAGCACCGTTTACCTGCCGTGTCCTCTGAAGCTTTTAATATTTAGATTTTAAAAATGTTGTTCTAATCTGTAGCAAGAACACATATCACATTTAACCAACATGCAGTTCATCAGTTGAGTTTCTATACTGTCATGTAGATGGTGCCACTGAGCCAGGGATTCAAATGACTAGTTGCTCAGTCATTCTCAAGGATACAGGATATACAGGATGGTTTGGCATCTAAAACCTTCATGTTGATTTAGAAAAATAAAGTACAGTCCATTGGGAGCCTGGGGCTTGTAAATCTGCAACCTGCTGTTTTCATCAGTATAAAGGACTTTATTTCTGATCTGTTTGCTCATTTGATTAGAAATCAACTTCTCATGTCTACAAGCTGTTTTATACCAAATTACATTTAAATCAATAAAATTTGAAATCTGTCATATTTTCTCAGTCTATACTGACAACAAATTCCCGTTCTTTTGCCTACATTTAATATTAAACAAAGAAAATGAGACAAGAGAAGAAGTGCCACACAGATTGGACTGGATTTCAATACACCCTGTGTTATCATTGAGCGCCCTGACACCCGCCCTCACTCACCCACGCAGCAGCACACTTCCTTGGACACCTGTTTCTCCGGCTCTTTCAGCTCTTGGAGGAATTTGCATCTCAAATAGGGCGAATTCCCACAGCACCGTCCAAAGCGCCTCACCCAGCCTCATTTGCCTTTAGTCTCTGAATGGAGTCTTCTGCATGTATACAGGCCTTCTTCTTCCTCTTCTTCTTCTTCCTCGACATGGTTCAGCTGCAGTCCAAGAACATGACAGCCGAGACTGCTCTTCTCTACATTTTAATTTAGCCAACCAGTGAAACCCCAACACTGTTTCAATTTATTTAAGTATGAGATGGGTCCCTTTGCATCTAATTGCATTACTATTTTCAGTTAAATTTTTATGTCTCCATACTTCCGCTCATTTGAGAATACACTTGGTGGCAGAGATGAAATACACGATTTTAATGTATCACACCCAACAAATAAGATGATTGAGATTTTTCGTCTTCCTCATGTCACATTCCCCTCGTAGCCTTCACAGTGGCTTTTTCTATTTCTGTGAAGGATTTCGTGTCATTTGTGTGAGGATGCCTGTCATTAGAACATTTTTGTATTTCTGGCTCCTCTCATCATCTCTCTGTGCCTTTTCACTATCTGTAAACAATGCTAGCTTGTCCGCCCTTTCTAAACCCAACTCCACCCTTCACCTCAATCCAGCCCCCCCACCTGTCTGTCTCTCCCTGTGCTGGTGTTCACTGACATTCACTAGACCCAAGCTTAAACTAGGGAGGGTGTAATGGGAGACTGACTTTATGGCTAATCTGCAGAGGAGGAGGAGACGTGATCCAGACGTGCCTCCATAACTGCACTCTCAGAAAAGAGCAAAGTTTGTAGTTTATAGCTTGTTGCTGGGGCAATGTGTTGTATACAAGAACGTCACGGTACTCTGTCACAAGTCAGTTTTTGTGCTCCTACCATTTGTACCTTCAAAAGTACTATCGTGATACACCAAGTGACCACAACAAATCTATAAACAATGGTAAATCATATTGATGATATCAGTGTACTGTTTTGGTGCATTTTCCCTTTCTCTCCCATTTTGGAGAGGTAATTTCTTCCAGTCCATGTTGCTGCTGAAGCCATATTCAGACTGAAAATAGGTCTGTGTTTAAAAAAAACCACACAAGGGGCTATATTGGTGTGGACGTGTTGCTACAAGTGCTGGTGAGAAGATGAAATATGATCCAGGAAGTCCAGTTTGAGTAGTACACTACATCCATGAGCTTTAAGACTCATCAGACACCGAAACACTACACAGCAGTTTATTATACTATGAGACAGGATTTTACAACTCTGGAAAGTCATTGGGGCAGCAATCATATTAGCCTTCATCTCGACAATTTCAAGGTTCACATTACAAAGTAATTTACCAGGAAAGTGCTTTTGCACATATCTGATTGCCAGTGCACTCCTTTGCCAGATGGTGTTGCATTGTGTTGCAGCAACAGTTGACCCTGGTTCGGGGCAACCCCGTAGTTTAGTCTCTCCTCTAATCACTATCTAATAAAGACGTAAAATACCCCAAAAATGTTTTAAAAAACTAAATTTAATCCAGGTTCAAGTTTCTAAGCCGACAACCCTGCGTTTTTTGCCAGATCCCAGCTGTCCCAATGCAGTGGTCTCATTGCAATGACTGAAGAGGTTGTGGTTTCTGAGAAAATGCTATTGTTCGACCCCTCCTGGCTTCTTTGAGGACATAAGAAGACAGTGTAGACAGAACAACCAGTAGGCTCAAATTATACTTTCCCCGTTCACATACCTGCTAGGGTCTGCATGACGGAAATGTTGTCATCTGTTCATGTCCGCAGTGCAGACTGTATGCACTGACTGTACATGAGTGAAGCAACTGACTTTCCCTATGAGGAATTTATAAAGTTGAACTTGTTTAAGCATGCCTGCCTACCATATGCAGATACCCAATGTGTTAAACAAAATTCCATCCGTGTGTCCGTGTCCGTTCTGGAGTATTTCAGGGCCTTAACTACTGCTGTTAGAAGGACAAGATCCCTCACCTGCTTCCCACCAGTGAATACGGCCGACTGGAGTTAATGACGCCAGGTCAGGCTGAACTGGTACAAATTTGTACATTGAACTACCAGAAAATATGATGTACCTTTATGGTGGATCAAAATGTTTATGTCTGGGTCAATTATTTGATGTTATGGTACATCTGTGAAAATTTTACATTTACTACTTCAACTCTGTGGTAAAATATTCTAGAGTCAAGGATTCATCTCCACACTCAAGTTTTACTTTTAAGTTCAAAGCTCATATACTATAAACAGATATCCCACACATTTGCTATCTGTTTAAATACTGTAGCAATTTATGGGGGGTGGATCAGTATAGTGAGGTGGATAATCTCATGAGAACATATGTGTGAAGCGTCTGGGAGATTATAGTCTGGCTTCATGAGCTGTAAAGCTCCACTAAAGCTTTTTGGTAGCAAGGACTGAGGGTCTGCACCCTTGCCATCCCCCATCATGCCCTCTGCCCAAAGAAAGGATTAGGAGGGGTAGAGGGCAGGGGCACAAAACAAAAAACAACTGTGACACATTGATAATAGTTCAATTGGATTGCAGCTGTTTCTGCAGTCTGTGTTTGTATGCATGATGAGATTTTTGTCTAATACAATATTTTACAATGTGTGTGTCTACAGGTAAAATAAGAGAAAAACCATGGGCGTCCCCTTTATTTTTTCCGCACCCTGTGCTCTTATTTGGGGGAAAGGCTTTGATAAAAAGTTTCAAGTAGCGAAGCTGCACGTGTGGGACAGGAAGCGAGGAAGCGACAGAGTTGGAGTGGAAGGTGTCAGGGGTCAGACAGATGCTTGTTCAATGGACAGCGGACAGGATGTGTGTGTGTCCTTTTATGGTTCTTCTCAGGATAACAGTAGCTGGACATGTAGCTCTAATGATCTCAGATCCATCAGGTTTTTTGACACTGGGTTATAATTCGTAGTAGGAAATGATAACACACACCTGTTTGGTTCCAGCCGGGGATCCCCCTGATCTCCTTTACAGCAAAGATCACGCCCTGAATAAATCATCATAAGACTGATGTATACTGCACACTGCATAGGAACTTCAGATCCACAACCAAGTTATTGTTCCTGTCTAAGGTCCGTCAAAGGGTAATTTTCTGCTAAAAAAGGACATAATTCCACTACAATTTTCATGTTTCACTAAGAGGGACAGGTGGGCTGAGTGTACTGAGGACAAAGCTTGTAAAATGTTAGAAGAGGATTTGTTGTGCAGACAGTTCTAAATACTTTAGTTTTATTTTCTCCATTTTTCTTTTTCCTATATTTTTCCCTCTACAGAGTATACATTGTGACACATCTTTGGTATGTAGAGTTTTGTGGGCCTGGGTGAAAAAGTCAGGTAGTGTGCTCATCATGCATTCATTGGTACCACCACTACCACAGTGGTTAGTCTGATGGGATATTGGTGTGACAAGTCTAACACACACTGTTTATTTGAAGGGCAGGCTTGAATATTGGAATGCATTGTGGCATAGTCAGAAGCCGAGTATCATGGTATTTTGTTTTCATGTATTTGACTGGAGGTTTGAATGTGATTGTGGGTAATTTGTTGTTGCTGTGTGCTTTCATAGCTCAGACTCTGGATGTACTGCATCGACCCAATTCAGTTAAACTTCATTGTACATTAATGTTGTTGATTCTTCTACTGCTGGAATTTCAAAGTAATCTTTAAAAATATATATAAATGGTCCAAAGCCTGAGTTCTACAATGCAAAAGATAAAGCAGAGATGTAGTGAAATGATGTGCACAGCCAGTCAGTGCAAAGGTAAAATCGTGTTTCTTTCTACTTACAATAATAATTAAAAGCCTGTCCTCTCATTTAAAGACCTGGACAAAGTCATATATTTTGTTATTCTTTTAAACTTCGATTACTTCAAGTCTCTGTACCTTGGTGTTCTGCAGTCAGTTTTTTTCCTGTTTGTAGCTGATCCAGAATACTACAAATAGCCTTCTGGCTGTAAAAGATCACATCTTCCAATTATGGCCTTTCGACTTGATTTCAGTATGTTTGAAGTTGGGTAAGCTCCTGGTTCCACATTATACAACCTCCAGACCTATCAGGTTTTCTGTTTAGGGACCTTGTTGTGACCTCTGAACTGCTGAACAGCCTTTCCCCTCTTCAACTGCACCCACTGTTGAGTCTTTCAGCTTCCTGCAAACAACTTGCTTTTATTTTGTAGGCTACAGACCTCTTGATTTGTCTTTGTGTTTCAATGTGCATGTTTTTTATATGTTTATTTGCTTTGTACAGCATCTTAATTCACTTTGGTTTGTGTTTAAATATGTTTTATAAAAATCTATTTGAGATGACAGGAATAAATAACCAACTCATAAGTTTCAGTCAGTTACAAGTACAGAAAAGAGTACTACCAGGCAAAGTATTGGATTGTTCAGCGTGTTGTTGAAATGGTTCGTCAGGCCTGTTAGTTGTTGCTGTTAAATCTGTCAGATCACGGTATATTATCAATCATTTGAAATACGGAGCAACGCTTCATAACTTTAAAATAACCACAGCAGCAATTCTTTGTGGTTAAACCATTTTGGATTTAACATATCATTATAGTAATTGAGGGTATTTACCCAGTGCTTGTTTAATACATAATTAAATTGTAAATCAGATACCCAAAAAATATTCTCACAGAATCAAGAAAATGTTGTCATAACCTCATTCGTTGGTAATGAAAGAAGAAAAAATGTCCTGCAACATGTTATGAGTGAAGCTGCCTTTAGATTTTAAAGGACTTTGGGCCTTGCAACATATATTTGGCACTGTTTGGGTTACATGTTTATCTCTTCACTAGGGATGTTTGTTAGTGCAGTGTTTTGTGCTGGTGTGTTTTGCACTAATCTGTATTGATCTGAAGTCACTTCCTGCCATTGTTGTGTCACATCCCCACTGTCTCCTCTCTTCCCGTCCATCTAGTCCCCTCTTTCCCCGTCAAGGAAGTCAGAGGCAGAGGATACACGGGGGCTGTGTGTGTGTGTGTGTGTGTGTGTGTGTGTGTGTGTGTGTGTGTGTGTGAGAGAGAGAGAGAGAGAGAGAGAGAGAGAGAGAGAGAAAGAGAGCCCTGCTCTGGCCCTGATAAACCTGGGCCAGACTTAAATGGGACAGGCTGATACTGATAGTGAGAAAATAAGTCACTCATTGTGAACAATATTAAGCTTGGAATCAAACAGTGATCTTGTGCATGCCTGCAGGATAGCTCCAGAAATACTGAGCATCAAAGTTTCCAGCAAAAATTTGTTCTATAAGAATCTTATTTTCATGATTTTGGTCATTGTTTCTATCTGTAATAATAACTCTGCACTCACCAACTTAACTGCTGAGATCTGCAAACACAGCGACTTTGCTAAAAAGAAGTCAGACGGGGCAAGAAACACAAGCAGTCAGATGATCATACAGGTTTTAAACAAACTCTCCAGTTTGACCAAACTTATATGGAAAAAAGAACAACAAGAAAGGGTGAAAGTATTGCCCAAACTATCTGTTGTAAACATCCATCACAGACTGACACAAACCAGACACAAGTCCACTTCCTGGTTCAACTTTAATCTACTTGTTGTAGCTGTGCACGCACACAGTTTTCCTGTGCAATAAGGGGTTATTACTGACATTACCTTTTTGATTACTTTTGGTGTTACCTCCAAATAAAGTGTGTTTTAAATAATCTGGCTAAAGTGTTGGCTTGTTTACAGCCTGTCTGATGTTCTCACTTCTCGTGTCTGTTGCCCCATTGGACTTGAGTACAATGTTATCATAACTAATAGAAAAAAAGGTAAAATCCACAAAAATAAGACCCAAATTGTAATTACCCAAATTTTCCTTTAAAAAGAGAAGCTGCCTTATGGTTTGGGAAAGTACAGATCTGGCAAAAAATCTTAAAATGTTACTAGAACAGATTAGGCTGCAACAAAATAGCCAGAACCTTATTTTTGAAGTAATATTTGTGTTTACAGTGTGTGTGTGCACGTGTGCACGTGTGTGTGTGTGTGTGTGTGTGAGCTTGAGAGAGAGAGTAAGGGATGTAAGCGTTAACACACATCAGCGAATGACCTCATAGCCTGTTATAATTGAGACTAATGACAAAAACATATGGGCGTCAAGACCTTCGGTTTGAGGTTACAATAGCATATTGTATTGCATCCAGCGTAGTCATGGGTGTTACATAGTGTGTGAACTTGTAGGATCGTGGAGTGTGTTTTGTGCACGTGTGTGTATGTGTGTGTCCATCTCTCAACCTTAATACTAAACTGGAAGCTCGTGTTTCAAAACTCTGTGAAGTTCAGACAGCCATAAAAATCTATGAAACAGTTCATGTTACATGTGGAGGATAAAAGACTTAAAAGCTTTGTAAATCCTGCAGTGCTTTTAGAATAATTCACACAGTTTTCTAGACTACCTCCTGTTCTCTGACCCGTCACTGTTTCACTCAATTTTTGTGAATAATATCAGTCTTACATCCAGGAGGACGAGTGCAGCAGAGGAAAGTTTCTCGCCTGCTGGACGTGCCCCACAGGAAGAGGGAAGTGTGGGTGCAGGTTTTAATGCAGCTTTCTGGTGTTTAAACAGCAAGGAGGCTCTAGACTTTATCTCTGTTCCTCACAAATAGTTTGGACCATCATATTTAATTAATATTTATTTTTAAGCATTTTCTGGGTAGGCTTGTTGAGCATGATGTTGCAATGTTGTTGTATCTGAATGCAATAAAGCATGCTGTGCCTTCAAAGAGTGTGGCATGCATTACATAGACAAGTCCATGAATAAACTTTAAAATATGTTCTGAGCATTGTAGAGTTGTGTTATTGGATTATGTTGTTAACTTGTAATTCATGGTATTTTGTCCCGGGAGAGGGATGAGCAGGACAAAATATTATGCACACCTTGTGATGTAAAGCAGTGCAAACAACACCACCACTAACTATGGCCCAAAAATTACCATAAAGTTGCATCAAGTTCTGACAGTTTCACAGATGTAGTGTAAAAGCCTTTTCAAAGGAACCTTTGTACCAGTAGCTTATGGTGGCTAACGTTAGTAAACTTTAGCTAGATATTGCTTTGCAACTGAGTTTGCTGATCTTTTCTGTGCATCTGCAACTGTCACATTACGTTTTAGCAGGTCGCATAAACATTTACAACATATAATTTCAATACCACAAAAGTAAAACAAGAAGTAAACACGCCGCACCTCCCAGGAGACAGTTTGTTGCCAGTTTGTGGTCCCATTCCTCTGGTCTCAGTCAGGTCTCCTTGATGATGATTTCTTACCCGAAACCCATGTGCATATATTAATTTCTTTTAAACCAACTCAGACTAAGAGTCTACAGCCATGCTAGCAGCTCTGTGACAAGTTTCCATGTTCACCCTCTTAGATTATTGTGTTAGCATGCTAACATTTGCTAACTGAGGGAAAATGTACAAGTTACTGTACATCTGTCTTGTGTCAGACAGAAGTGAAAACTAACACTGATACAGCTCTTTGTCCACATAAATGAACCACAGTTGACCACACAACCACAGAAGCAGTGTCACCTCACTGCTTCTATAAATGATAAATTAACCTCTCCCTTTTGTTCCTTCTGATTTAAACTCTTCTCAGCTGTCCTGCAGAAGAGACTAGGAGGCGCCCTGCCTTTGTTTATTAGTTATATTTTCACTGGTGACCCAGAGTGCGAGTCTAAGCTATTTATACCTTTTTGTGAAAACTGTTGTGGGATTTCCCTCTCCTGTCCTCACTTTATATTTGATAAATATTTCAGCTGCTACTGGCAGAGAAGACAACAACATGTTGAAAGCAGGAAGATTTATATCAACAGAGTCCCCCGGTCGATGATCCTACAAACAGAAAACAGAAATTGGACATCCATGTGTGGGTTAGCTGCTTGTTCAGAGTAGCTGCTGCTGCTCTGGATGTGTGAGGGACTGCAGTGCAGTGGGGTCATCAGAGCCGTGAGGTCATGAAAACATCTTGTGAACTGGGGTCAAGAAAGTGCACTGTTATCATATAGATACAAACCCATCCATGGCTGCTTCCTGACCTTTCAAAAGGTCCATCAAAAAAAGGACCTGGACCCTTTTTCCTCAATACTCTACATATTGTATGTCATGACCCTGAACAGGAGAAGCCAAGTGGACAATTATGGATGAATCTATGATTTAAGAGAAGAAAAAGCGGTAGATAACAGAATCTATGTTTTCAGATTCAGCACTCATTACCAAAATCATGGTGGATTGGCAGTCCTGTCCCAGCAGATTTAGATTTGAGCCGACTGAATGTCAGCTCACGTTTGTGCTTTGGCACCAGGGGACCAAATGTGAGACAGATCGCCTCCACCAACGCAGCCCTTAAGTTGTTTTAAGCAGGGCTATTTTTGGTCTGAACGCCCCTTTAGGCTTGGCCAAGCCATTTTGGCTACCTGGCATGGATCCAAGACAAATTTACCTACATCCACAATAAAATGTTTATCTCGTGTCGTGTCATATTCTATCCTGCCCTGCCGTCCTGTCCTGTCCAATCATACCCAATCCCATTCCATGCACCATCTTCAGGAGACACACTGCAAGAGAAAACATTTTACCTGTCACTACCCATCAGCAGTCACGATATTATTAAAGATTTTTGCCAGATGGAGCAAAAAATACTTAAATGTCACTTTCAGACACTTCACAGAACTGTTTCATCCATGCAAATGGCTGTAAACCTCTAGCTGAAGCCACATTAGTCTTCACTGGAACAGTAAGAAAAGGCGTAAACCTCTCCCGTACTGGTGGCCTTTGTGTCTAACAAGCTGGTGTCAGTCACCTCGTTGTCTGTGCTGAAAAGAGTAAAAGGAGGATAGCCAAGTGGAGCAGGCGGTAACGACGCCCAAATGTTCCAGCTTTCCAGCTGTGCTGGAAGTGTTAGCTTTGACAGCATTCAGATAATTAAAAGTACAGATCAGACTGTTGATGTGATTGTTAATATAACTGGTGCTGATGACTCAGTATTTGCCTGAGGGTTTGTTTGTCATCAGGGCTGTCAAGCTGCTATCAGGTCAAACGTGTGATATCATGACTTTTCAGAAGAGCTCGAGTCTGACTCAGAGTTGGTCAGATCGCAAAGCCTTGAGGAACCAGCTGTCTCAGCACAGGGGGGCCCGTGCATGTGGTCTGTGACAGCTTAACACACACATCAAACAACTGTCGGACCCCCACCGACCCTCACAAACACCTAAACAACAAGAACACACACTTCATGCTCTTTCAGCGCTGCGAGTATCACCAAAAACCCATAAACACACAAACGCACGAGGTCACGATAAAGGATCAAAGGGAGTGTGTCTCTCTGCCTTTGTGTATATTTTGAGAAGCAAGTGCTCAATGTTTTCTTATATCCCCCGGATATGCTGTCTGTTACTGACTCATCGCTGATGGGTGACAGTAAAATGAGGGGCAAGGATGGATGAAACGCCTCGGTGTGGTTAAATAAGAGCGCAAAACATGAGGAATGTCTCTGTGCCTTCATGGTGTGTGTTTTACAGCACGAGGCCACACATGAGAGGACAGCACCAACAATAACAACAGTCGATTTGAGACACAGGTGGGCTGCTAAGAGGGAAAACACTAGCTGAATGTTGTGGAAACAGGGTCTTTGGTATGCTGAGGGAAACGATGGATGCTCTGCAAGTTCAGTCCAATTGGAACTTGTCACTCCTAAAGGTTAAAAATAGGAAGAATTTTTGTCAAGCTGCATCTCAAGAAATGCATCACATCAGATCCACAAAACTATCTTTATCTGCAGCAGACTTCAATTCTTATATTCTGTGTTTCTTATCCCGTCTTTGTAAAACTGCTCCATAAAGGCTGGTGAGGGGATTTTTTTCGGAAAAGTGAGTGGGTGGATTGATGTATTCATCAAGGCCTGGCGTTTTATTTAGCTGTATATTCACATCCCTGTCAGCTAAAAACAGACCTCAGCCCCACCAGAGTGCACATAGGAAGCTTGCTTTGATTCACTTCACTCTGCTTTTTTCCTGTTCTTCCGGACGGACAAAGAGCTGGACGGACAATCAGGCGGAGAGAGAGAGGACAGAGTTTAGGTGGAGGCACACAAACACAATCACATCAGTTTGATTACCAAATACCACAAGCTCACATCACAATAATTTGGCAACAACAAACAGCTCTCTGAGAGTAAATGACGTTGGTAAAACCAGAGGAGACAGGAATCAATCCTCATCTTCATAATGAGAGGAAGACGGAGATGAGCGTGGAGGATGGAGGAGGCAGAGATGGAGGAGTGGAGGAAGGGATCAGTGGAGGAAAACATTGTTGAGTGATACAGTAGTTGTGTCTAAAGGCCGGTGCCCCGGCGCCACTGCTGCCCCTCTGCTGAGAGACTGAGCAGACTGAGGACTGAGCCGTCCCACCTGGGCCAACAAGTACACCCAAGAGACAGCAAAGAAGAGGAACACTGAGGAAGAGTGTTACTTGTTTAACGTCTTAACATTTTCCCCTTTTGTTTCCCCTTAAGTATTTCTAAAGTAAATATATATATATATCTTAATCCACACTGTCTGTCACATATATTCAGTATTCACATATATTCAGTACCAGCTTGTTATAACTCTTCATTGAAGCTATGCATAGGATGTATAAAGTTAAATATTCAAGCCCATTACTCACTTTTTTATGGTTGCACCATTCAGTCATATAGAAATATTATAGACGTCTTGTGCATCATTTTCAGTGGTGGAACAAATATTCAGATCCTTTACATAAGTAAAAGTACCAATACCACACTGTGAAAATATTCCACTACAAGTAAAAAGTCCTGCATTCAGAACTTTACGTAAGTAAAAGCATGGAAGTTTTGGAAGTAAAAGTTGTCATTATGCAGAAAAATAATCTCTGTCAGTGTTTTACTATTATATATCTGATGTTTCTGGATTAATATTACTGCTGCATTAATGTGTATGTTGCATTTTACTGCTGTAGATGTTTAAGGTTGAGCTAATTTTAACTACTTTATATACTGGTGGGTAGTTTAATCTACAGCATTGCATCATATGTTTGTTGCGTCTGTCCTGTGAGAACCACGTATCTCTAAAAAGTCTTTTCATGAGCTCAGAAAATCAGGCCTGTTTTCAACTTTGTGCCGATGCAATTTTCAGCTCATCCAAGGGGCGTTTTAATAGTTTAATTATATAAGTAGGAGAATTTCCTCAACACATAAAAGAACTTCATCCTTAAGTTTATCAGAAAAATTCAAAGTCACCAAATTTGGAGATACATGGTTTTCACTGGACAGGAAGGGTATAAAAATTGTAATCTGAAAAGTAACTAGTAACTAAAGCTGTCAGACAAATATTTGCCTCTGAGATGTAGTGAAGTAAAAAGTATAAAGTAGCATAAAATGGCAATGCTCAAGTAAAGGACAAGTACCTCAAATTACAGTACTTGAGTACTTAGTTACATTCCACCCCTGATTATTTTACACAAATTTCCCCAAAATTCAGCCTGACATATTTGGCATCTTTGGAAACTTTGGGATCTCCATTTGAATTAAAGTTTTGTGACTTGACTGTGGCTGCACAGCATGAGTTTTTTCTTTTATGTCTTATTGTTCAGTTGTATTTCAATCAGTTTCACTGTATCGTATTTGACATGGAAACAATAATTTATGCTCTTTTCCTAATGGTGATGTTAAATGATAAATGTTTTGTTCTCTTCTTTTACACCGTGCAAAGCATTTAATAATAATAATTCATATTTGTTCTCCTGTGTAAATCGACAAAAAGTCCAAAACATGCACAAATGCAAGCAGTGATGAAAATAAATATGTTTTGCTTGTCTTTACAGGATTCATTCGAGCTTTAGAATTGATTTTAAGGTTAATGAGTTAATGTAATTTTATTATGTATCATACTGACTGTCATTTATCAATTTTGTTGTTTATTGGGCACATTTCTTTAAAAAGTGATACCTAAATGTATAATGACAATTATGATAATTATTGTATATGTCTTCTTATATAAACACAGTATTAAGAAAATACAGAGTTTGATAAACCTAAATTGTACTAATATTAAATCTTGTCAGTTTCTTAAAAAGTTGAAATGGAATGTAAATACAATTTAGTACTTTAACTGAATTTGACACGTTCGTAAGCATTTTTTCTTTGTGTAAATGCTTGGTATTATTGTATATTTTCAATTAAAGGTCTGAGGTCAAAATTTTGTTTGTTTAACCTACAGTTCATTAAAGCTATACACATCTTTATTTTGTCTTTAGTTTGTGGTTCTACTTGTTTGAGCATGTACAGACATGAAAAACACAGACATAGAGATGTAAATAGTGCAGCCTATTGGGATTTCAGCAGAGTGCTCCGGTGCCAGAAGGACTCTCAATTGATATTAAAATTGAGTACTTGTACATGAAACTTGTCATGCCCAGGCTTGATTCATGGATACTGTCCAAACATGTCTAATGAACGTTGATTCCCTAAAGTAAAAAAAAAAGTTTTGCAATTATATCTGTGGCAAGTTAGAAAAAGATTAAATAGTTAGACTTTGAACAGCGAGTTTCCTTTTGTCCCTAGAGATACTTTCCTGTAACCCATTTTGTGCATGAAAAGTGAGGAAAAATAAAGGATATCCTGAAAAATAAAGTACTAGCATTTCAGCTCATATTGCATGTATTAAAGTGACTCCACTCTGCATTGTAGTAAGTTACAAATCAAATGAATGCAGAGAATGGTGGGCGTGTATGCAGTGAAAGAGCATGTTCTTCAGAGCAGAGAGGAGGAGGGCAGTGGGAGGGTACAAGTCTGGGGTGGTATATAAGGGTGGACAGATTTCAGATGTAGCAACAGACTTCAGTGTGCTGACAACTACTGTGGATCTATCTGCACCAAACACAGATTTTTCGTATTCTTAAAAAAAAAAGATCAGAAGAAAATAGTGGAGATGGAGCCAACTGATGGTCCTTACGAGTACTACGACTACGAGGAGACAGAAAACTCCACCATGTGTGACTATTCTGAGTGGACACCGTCGTACTCCGTCATCCCGGTGCTGTACATGCTTATTTTCATCCTCGGCCTCTCTGGAAATGGGGTGGTCATCTTCACCGTGTGGAGAGCCCAGGGTAAGCGACGAGCTGCTGACGTCTACATCGGCAACCTGGCCCTGGCTGACCTCACCTTCGTGGTCACTCTGCCTCTGTGGGCTGTTTACACAGCCATGGGCTACCACTGGCCCTTCGGAGTGGCCCTGTGTAAGATGAGCAGCTACGTGGTCCTGCTCAACATGTATGCCAGCGTCTTCTGCCTCACCTGCATGAGCTTTGACCGCTACCTGGCCATCGTCCATTCCTTGTCCAGCACCCAGCTGCGCACCCGTGGCCACACGCAAGCCTGCCTGACAGCCATCTGGCTGCTGTCTGGTCTCCTGGCTGCCCCGACTCTAATCTTCCGCACTACCAAATATGATCCAACCAGCAATCGCACATCCTGCGCCATGGACTTCAGCCTGGTGGTGACGAACAAAGTGCAAGAGAACCTGTGGATCGCTGGTCTCAGCATCTCCTCCTCGGCTTTGGGCTTTCTCCTACCTTTCTTGGCGATGATGGTGTGCTACGGCTTCATCGGCTGCACCGTCACCCGCCACTTCAACACTCTGCGCAAAGAGGACCAGCGTAAGAGGAGGCTGCTGAAAATCATCACCACGCTGGTAGTGGTGTTCGCCGCCTGCTGGATGCCCTTCCACGTCGTGAAGAGTGCTGACGCCCTCTCCTACCTGGACCTGTTTCCTGCCACCTGTGCCTTCCTGCGCTTCCTGCTGCTGGCTCACCCGTACGCCACCTGCCTGGCCTACGTCAACAGCTGCCTCAACCCATTTCTTTATGCCTTCTTCGACCTGCGCTTCAGATCCCAGTGTCTGTGCCTACTCAACTTGAAGAAGTCCTTACATGCAAGCCCTGCCAGCTCCCTGTCTTCTCAGAAGACAGAGGCTCAGTCTCTGGCCACGAAGGTGTGACGACAGCTGAGGACCCAGATGTATGCTGGGGTAAGAGGTGAACAATGCAGGACAATGCAGGTAAATCAGAACTTTACGGCACTGGGTGCTTGTTCACAGATTGTCTGCGGTCAAGGCGTCACCTTTGCTCCTCTCTGACTCTGTGGACTGCCGTAGGCGTTTGCCTGAAGACGACAGTCAGACTTGTGGTTTTGGGGTCTGACCAGATTCAAACTCCAGCCTCACTTTCAGTAGCAGGGCAGCAAAACTGAACTACTTAATACAAGGGACCAAGTATGAGCCAAACATATTTTTTGAAAAAAGTGGAATGTATTTTTAAAAGGACCACAAGCTCATGTGTTTCTCTTGGTTGTCCTGTGGGCTTTATGCAAAACACTGAGCTTTGAACTCTGAAACCGTGTCCTCAAGTCCTGGTGAAGTGTATTACTCATGCATTTGCCACTGCTGTTCTTGTTTTCATTTGTAAGCACTTGAGGTGTGATTTCTATCAGACTACCCCACTCTCCAGCTCAGTCTGTAGTATCTGCAGTCAGCAGTGTAATGTGTGTATGTGTGTGTGTGTGTGTGTGTGTGTGTGTGTGTAGGAAGTGTGTGTGTGCCAGTCAGTAAGAGGTGTTGGAGTCTGATAAGAGTGCTGTAAGGAGAGACGGAGATAGTTGGGGTGGGGGGTGGGGGTGTGCCCACACAGACAGACAGATGGCAGCTGACAAATGTTTCCAGGCTGGTGGAGGGCCCAATTAAAAGGTGACTGCTTTGACAGTCTGCTGGTGTGTGTGTCTGTGTGTGAAGGAATGAGTTTGCGCATGTTTGTTGAGTGTGAGAATGACAATGAATTTGTTCCTGACAAATACGTGAAAGCATTTTGTGAATACACATTATTTTGAATTCATGTTTATGATTTGTAATTAAAAAAAGGTGCTTTGTAAAAACTCAAATACTCTCTCTCTGGTCTCACTCTGTTATTTGTGATAGCTTGTTAAGTCTTGCTGGAATGTATTTTCTCCCATCCAGTGAATGTGCTTCTTCCTGTCGGGGCATTGCTGAGGGGAGGCAGTCTCCCTCCCATTGTGTTTTGCAGGGCCGAAATCAAAGCATATGTCTTGCCGGAAATTCATGCTCGACCTCTGTTTCCCTCTTCAAGCATGTTTGTTTCTTTTCCTCTTACAATTCATACACACAAACAATCAGTGAGTACAAAAGTTTCTAAATTGGATCAACCACAGGACATTTAGCTTCTGAGGGTTAATTACCACAACTTCAGGATTCTTTTTCTATACCAATACATCCCAAATCCATCTAAAAGAGTCTTTCCATATCATTAGTCTATCATAATTAACCATGTGATAGTTAATTGTGGTGTTTTAGCAAACAAACACCATAACAGGTTGTTGAGTTTTAAATTAGAATTCAATGATTAATCATTTTGACTGTAATGAGCTTTTTACAGGATATAATCAGCAACAGCAGGGAGACAGGGATTGGACTAATCCTTGGTTAATGATTTGTAGTTGGAGTCGACTATCTGTCCCTGTGTAATACCTGTGATGGAGAATGGCTTTGTCTAAATCAGCTACAATTACACTTCACAACAGCGTGTCATTTAGGTAAATGTGACAAACACTCAATTCCTCATAGAAAGAAAAAGTCATCTGTGTCTTTAAACTCCAACAGGTGAAATCTGAAAGCTTCCTTGTCATGGGAAGAGAAAAAATCCAACAGATGCAGCGACATTCACTCTGTCTCCTTCATCACTGTCTCAGCTCTGCTTAATCTCATTCGAGCCAAGACGCAAACACAGACATGCAAACACAATCTTTGTTGAATACAGAAAAGGGAATTTCCTGAAAATCAGTTGCGTTCTACAACTTGGTAGAAATAAAACTGGCACAGAGTAACACTAAATTAAATAAGCACTGTTGCACAATCCATTCACTCGAGAGTCTGCATAACATGTTTTATTGGTGAAACAGCATACAGTACATTTTTAAATTCCATGCAGCAGCTATTTTTTTACAAGACGACTTGTCACATTATCCTTCACCAGTCAGCATCAAAGTCAAAACCCGCTGTGAAAGATAATCTGGACAGATTATTTTCACGTGTTTTCAAGTTTTATGAAGCTAATGTGATCATGTTACGAAGATTTCATGGCATGAACTAGACACAAAGTGGTACAAGAGAAAAGGGGATTTATACCCTTTGATCCTCTGTAGGCTGGTGTGTTTGTCTGAGATGACTGTTCAGAAATGATTACACAAATGTTTTCATTCCTCTGTAATAACAGAGTGTGAAACTGAAGTGTGTCTACGCTGGAACCAGGCATGCCGCGGGGAATCCCAAGGGTATAAACAGACTTCATTCTCCCTCTCGAAGAAATGACTAAACAGCTTTCTAGAAAAAAAACTAATTAGGTTAAATTATCATTTAAACTTTGCTTCAGCCAAGTACTTAAAAAAATAGCATTGTTCTCTGTATTGATGATGTGACTGAAACTTTATTGTGTTGGCGATTTCCGCACCTGTAAGGAGGCAACAGTAGTTCTGTCTGTGCAAAAACGAGCACTGTCTGAAAACTCTGCTGAGGGGAAAAAAAATCAAAGCTTCATAAAATAACAACAGATAACAAACTCATACCACTAATTATATCCATAATAGTATCTTGTAGAACCACAATCAACACCTGATATAACATGTCCTTTTTAATTACTTCCAACAACATAAATCTGCTTTATTTTGAACTACATGTTTTATATTATATACTAAATGTCTAAAACAGTCCTCATCTGAAATAAAGAAACCAGTTAAAGGGCCAGTCAACAGTTTTCATGAGAAGTCATTTCTAAACACGAAACAGTCCAAATGAAACTGTAAGGTCTGTGGATTATCCTAAATAACCAGAACATTGTTTCTGCAAAACATAAGTTGTTGTTGAGTTTTACAAATGTGATTTTTCCAGTAGTGCAATTTAACTATGTACATTTACTCAACAAATTTTGAGTATCTTGTACTTTGCTTTAGTATTTCCATTTTGTGTCACTTTATACCTCTACTCCACTACATTGCAGATGGAAACACTGTTCTTTTCATTCCACTACATGTATTCAACATTCGTTGCTACTTTGCAGATTATAGCAAGATTTTACAACATTCTTAACAATGTAACAACAATTTTAACATTTGATTAACTTGTAAAACACACATTACTCAATCTCAACCAGCTGCAACATTAAAATGATGCTCACAAATCAATGCATTGGTAATGATTAATCAATAATATAATGTAGCACTCATAGGAGCCTTTTTTGTAAGAGTAAGCTGTGCAAATTGTTTAATTTAAACTAATTAGTATAGCATTAATACTCATTATACGTCATCATCATATATAATAGTGAAACACTGACAGGGACAGAATGAGTACTACTTTACTGAATGCAGGAGTTTTACTTGTAGTGGAGTATTTTCACAGTGTGGTATTAGTACTTTAACTTAAGTAAAGGATCTGAATACTTGTTCCACCACTGCAACTGGGGGTAAGTTATATATAAAATATATTTGTTTGTTTGCTTTGTTTTTTAATTTCCTGAACTGACCCTTTAAGGACAGAGAGGCATGAAACCAAAAATCCTCTCTGGGTTTGGAGGTGATCTACAAACACAGCACAATGCAGACTGTGAAACTGTCTGTCTTCACTAGACTGGATAAGGTTTGTTTACCAGGTGATGTATATCAATAGAAACTAAAGGCAAAGGTAAGAAGGCTGAGTTTCTATAGGGGTGCCCACCTTAACTCTCTCATTGTTTTATCAATGGGTGACAAATAGCCCATGCCTTTGTGTTGTTTTAAATCAGGCTTGCAGCCAGGCCAACTATATGTTAGAAGCACATGTCCAACTGTCATAAATCAGAATCCAATAAACCAGGTTGTGCAGAAAATAGACAGAGGAAGTGTGCACACATTTCTGCTCCGTCTTAACAATGGAGGCTGAGCAGCACAGCCAGCAGACCGGATCTTGTCCCAGGTCTGACCGTAGCGTGGTCGAATGAGTAGCTGACCCCTGGAGCATCTTGGAGGACCCTCAGCTTCCTGCCGCCTGGTCCCGCAGCGCTCCTCCTTGCACTGTCCCAGGAGGATGACAGACCTCACAGACAGGATAGGAGTCAGCAGGCCAGGCAGGAAAGGCAAAGAGTGGGTAAGGTAGGGGTTCCTGACCGGGGATATCCTGCCTTTCAGAGGCACCTCTCTGCTTTTAGGGCACTCTGTAAGATAGATAGAGACGCATGCTCTACCTAAGGTCTTGGAGGACAAGGGTGCTCACTTCAGACACTCTTCTACATTGGGTATGTGAGGAAACACCCAATTTATGTGACAAGTTATCTCCTCTGAGAGTGTGTGACAAAGAAGAGCTACAGAAAAAAAGGACAATAAAACTTAAAACATAGTGGCAAACATGTGACTCAAGCACCTGAGGTGACAAATCAGATGTCTCTTTCTCCATCTGCTCTCACTCCGCCTCTCCCGAGATGTCAGACATTTCAAAGGCATTCACACAAGACGGCAATCGTTAGTGGAGACACGTCGTTTCCGACAGCAAAAAAGAGCGGAAGTGCCCAAGCTTTGGGTGACTCCGGATATTGGGTTATGTGGGTCTCAGAGAAGATCATCCTCTTCACAGGGCACACAGTGTCCCTTCATTCCCTCCTCTATCCTCTCCATTGTGCATCCTTCCCTCCCTCGGGCCTAAATGGATGCCCTGTCAACTGCAGAAGAACCGAGCCAGTTCAGAGGCTCAGCTGCACTGATTTAAGCATCACAGGTAAAGATAGCTGCACAGACGAGCACACGTGCAAGCAAGAAATTACGCAAGAACGGCACCCAGACAGGCCGTGTGCTACAGTTTTAATTGATTTAGGTAATACCTGCGGTGCAGATGATAATGTCAAATTGTAGCTTTAATCTTATGACATATTAGACTGCAGTGATAATTTAAGGTTGAGCAGATTTTGTAGACTTGTGTTAATGATGCAAACATGTTGCCAGCTGTCCTCTGTTATTGCAGCCACATCTTGAAGGTCTCTGTAACAACAATCTGCAGCCACACACAGACTCTGTGTGTGTGTGTGTGTGTGTGTGTGTGTGTGTGTGTGTGTGTGTGTGTCATTTAATCTTGTATGTGTCATGTTGATGTGTTTGACAGTATGGACCAAATTCAAATGGTAATTTCTTAAAGATCCCCTCCAGACATTAATGTAAGACATAAAAAATACTCACCCAAATAATCACCCAAAAAAATAATTCCCTGTAATCCCCTCTACTGCCCACAAATTCAAGCTGTGCTTTTAAATAAAGATTCTGAGATAAACGATAAAAGACATTTTCAGTCATGGCAGCTGTAACAGTTGATGCAGCATCACATATAAAGTCCTACAATTTTGACATGCTATGAAACAGGAATCAGAATCAGCTTTATTGGCCAAGTATGTGGACACATAAAACCAGAGTCACATTCCTTGTAAGTTGCTCTGAATGTCACACACAGTTCCAAGAACAATTTGCGGGACGATAGAAACAGACATACAGCTAAAAATAAGGACAACATAACTGAACATTTAACTATACATACAAATAGGTGAAAAAAATAGTTACGTACAGTATATAAAAGCAGCAATGAACAACAACATACAATGTCTATATACAACTGTTTCTGTAAATTGTAAACAAGAATGCAATAGTGCAAAGACTGCTGGAAATAGTAGTATGTGTTAAATGGGCCGTGCAAGTTTCACCAAAGAATCTGTCAGCAAATTTCTCAGTAAAAATGACTTCCTGTAATTCGCTCTGCTACCCAAATATTCAAGTGGAGCTTTTAAATAAAGATTCTTCATGAATTTTCCAAACTCTAGCCTACAGTAAAAGACATTTTCAGTCATCACAGCTGTAACAGGTGATACAGCACCACAGGTAATGTACTACAAATGTGTATAAAGTTATAGACATGTTGTGAAATAAAGTGTTGGAACCATGTATCACAGTGGGTTAAGGGCTTACTAAAAGCCAAACTGTGCATCTACAATAACAAAACAAAAAAACTCTGGGTCACAACCCGTACATTTTAAATGAGCCATGCAGGTGTCACTGAAAAAATATAATCCTTCAGTAAAATGACTCCCTGCAATCCCGTCTGCTGCCCACAAGTACTTCTTTTAAGTAAGGATTCTTTGTTCATTCCCCAAGCTCTAGTCTACAGTAAGACATTTTCAGTCAGATTTCAGACAGCTTAACAGTTGCTTTACTACACCACCACAGACTGAGTCATAACAAATCATGTAGTAGCAGTTCACAGAGAAGTGTTATGAACTAGAATTTAAAAATAAATAGATCATACCCACACACACACACACACACAGAGAGAAGCACACAGATGACCTCTTTCCATGACATCCTCCTGACAGGTGGCATGTTGAAAGGAAGCTGAGGCACAGAAACCCAAAGAGAGCAGACAGGGCTTATGAATACTGAGTAATCAGAAAGTATGAAGAACATCACTGTAGTGCCAAACTCTTCCTAAGCAGAATTAAATAGGATGAATAGTGGGGCTTTGTTTTCCTGTTTTTGGGCATCCTGTCTAGCTACCGTGTGCTGTTGAGTCAATAAAAGTGGCATGTAACACAGGTTTGATTGATCAATCAATGGCTGATTTAAAAAGATAGTCAATACTGACACCTAGTGGTAACACCGG
This sequence comes from Siniperca chuatsi, assembly GCF_020085105.1. Taxonomy (NCBI): domain Eukaryota; kingdom Metazoa; phylum Chordata; class Actinopteri; order Centrarchiformes; family Sinipercidae; genus Siniperca; species Siniperca chuatsi. The sequence continues at coordinate 13,887,306 of NC_058059.1, forward strand.
AACCATCTGTCCCCGGAACTTTGGCGTCCGAGCTGTTGCTACCTTCGGAGTTAATAGGAAGAAGGACCGGGTTAGGCTATGCTAACGACAAGAGGTAGAAAGACTCCGTGTGGAGACAGGCAAGGTGTGTCGAGCAGTCAGCGGCGGTGGATACAGGTGGAGGAGCGTCTTATCTAGAAAATGATGAAGACGGTATGGAGTTTGATGACTGGACTCCGGTTTGTAGAGGAAGAGGGATGGGTAAAGCAAAGATGAGGAGGTGAGGAGGTGAGGGCGTCTGCCAGCCAGAGCAGTAAAAGAAGCTTAGAGGAGACCAGTTCAGATGAAGGTAACCGGGTTGTTCGCAGGAAGGTGCAGAGAGAGGAATTTAAAATAATACTTTAATTCAGGAGGGAAGATGAGCAGGTGAATATAAGCCCAATAGCATTATCTAGGGAGCTGAAAAAGTTAGAAGTAGAAATGGCCAAGATTCTTCGAGACGGGAACCTGCTGATAAAATGTAGAGAGAACAAAGAAATAAAAGCTTTAAAGTATTTGCAAAAGAACAGTGTGTGAAAGAAGAGTTCTGGGTGAGAATAAAGTTACAATCAATGGTGAGAGAGTAGAAAGTTTGTCAGTGCTTCTGGAGTTCCAGGACTTGGTACTTCCGAATAAAATAAAGATAGGCTGTATGAGTTTCCCAGTCAGGGCGCATGTTCCTCCTCTGATGAGATGAGAGGTATGGGCATATAGCGATGGTTTGCAAAGGTGTGCAAAATGCGGAGTTGATCTGAGATTTAGGGAATGTGGAGATAATGTACAGGCTAAATGTTGTAATTGTGGTGGCCAACACAGTGCAGCATTTGGGGGTTGTGAAGTCAGGAAAAGAGCAGTGGAAATTCAACAAGTAAAAACAACTAACAACATAAGTTAAGCTGAAGCAGTGAAGACAAAAGAGAATGGAAGAAACGGACAAAACCAGTCAAAATTCAAGACCAGGAGGAGGTCAAAGAGGGCAAACTACTGAACTGACAGTAGATAAGCTGGTTTTGTTCATTGCTTATGTAATCAACTGTGCAGATTAAGTTAAACACAAAACAGAGAAAATCAAAATAATTGTGAAGGGAGCTGAAAAATTCTTGGCTATGAAAGATCAATCGTGGGAACAAATCAACAAAAGAACTTGAGGCAGAAGGGAAATCGGGGGTCTTGGGAAAAAGAACCTAATGATTATTCGCCAGCAAGGAGGTTAAGAGCAAATTGTCAGGAATTTAAAGGATTTGTTAAAGGTCTCAGAAAGAAACCGGAAATAATATGTATTCAAGAAACATGGCTTAAGCCAGCATTAGATTTTGTAATTAAAGGATATGATAGTATATGCAGAGACAGAGTGGAGGGAAATGGAGGAGGCTGTATAGTATTTGTGAAACAAGAAATGCAATAAAGAGTATTTAAGAAAAGAAAAGATTGGGAAATGATAGTAATGGAAGTTTGGACAAAAGATGACTATTAAAATAGTACATTTTTACAATCCTTGCAAACAGCTTTCATTAGAAGTACTGGAGGAATTAGCTGTAAATCTAGAAGGAAAAGTTATTTGTTGTGGAGATTTTAATGCTCATAGTACATTATGGGGTAGCTATAATGATAGAAATGGAGAGGTGATTGAATAGCTAATGGAAATCAGGAATCTAATATGCCTCAGTGATGGAAATGGTACCAGAACTGATGTTAGAAAGGGTACAGAATCAGCCATAGATCTTACTTTAGTGTCAGAAACAGTGGTGGGTATTTGCACATGGGAAATTGTAAGAGAAACAACAGTAGGAAGTGACCACTATCCTATATTAAGGGAAGTAGGGCTGAGTGCAGAAGAATATGGTATTGGAGGAGTAGATCGATGGGTTTTCAGCAGTGCTGATTGGGAAAATTTTAAGAAGATTAGTGATAAAGAAATGCAAAAAGTTGATGTTAATCAAGATGTTGATGAACTAAATATTTCTGTTTGTGAAGCCATTCTAGGAGCAGTAAAGCAACAATTTAAAGGAAAGGAGGTAAGCATAAAAGGAAAATCGTACCATGGTGGACAAAGGAATGTGAAAATGTAATAAAATCTCAAAATAAAGCTTTTAAAATGTTAAAAAGAACTCACAATTTTCAGAATCTTATTGAATGTAAAAGGTTGTAAGCTAAGGTAAGGAAAACAATTAAAAATGCAAAGAAGGAGTTTTGGAAGGAGTTTTGTAGGAAGAGAAACAGAAATTGCTTAAATATGGGGAATGATAAAAAGAATGAATGGAGTTAAAAGAGAGTATGGATGTCCAGTCTTAGTGGTCAATGGAACTACAGCTGTGACAGACAAGGAGAAAGCAGAGATGTTGGCACAAACTTTTGTTAAAATTCACAGTTCTAATAATAATAGTGAAGAGGGGCAAAGAGAAAGGGAAACTACAACAGCTGAGGATAAGGAACTATTACAGCAAAATGAAGATACCAATGATTTAACAAATATACCATTCACAAAGGCAGAACTGAATCATGCTCTCAGGAAAACCAAGATGTCAACACCAGGGAAAGATCAGATATGTTACACTATGATAAATCATGTTAGTGAATCATCTAAGGACATTCTACTGGAACTATATAATAAGGTTTGGGAGAAGGGAAAATTGCCACGAGTCTGGAAAGAAGTTGTTGTAGTTCCGATACGCAAGCCAGGAAAAGATTGCACAAACCCAGGGAATTATAGGCCTATTGCCTTAACCTCCAGTGTATGAGTCTGTGTTGGCCAGTGCTATCCTGTATGCTGTTGCATGCTGGGGCAGCCAAACTCAACAAACTGATCTGGCGGTGGTGTCAGAGAGGAGGACGCTGGCCAAACTACATGCCATCTTGGACAGTGTCTCCCACCCGCTCCATGACGTGCTGGTCAAACAATGGAGCACCTTCAGCGGAAGACTCATCCCCCCAAAATGCACCACAGAGCAACACAGGAAGTCATTCCTGCCTGTGGCCATCAAACTCTTCAACTCCTCCCTCTAAGTGTTAGTCTGTATGACCCTAAGTCATTAAACTGGACATTGATCATTACATCTCTGCCGTACTTGAAATAATTGTGCAATATTCTCTGTTTAATTCTCCTGTGTAATATTTAGTTTTCCCTATTTATTGATATTGATATTATTCATACCTCTATTACTGCTGTGCAATATCCACCGTCTCATAATAATCTCAATAAGCTACACTTGACTCGACGGTACATGCACTACTACTTATTACTTATATTATTACATTGTATTATTATACCGTATTATCATCATCAACCAGTAAACCCACTTGGTACTTCACACTTATTTTATCTTATACTTATACCCACCTGGTACTTAATTTATTTTCTGACCTGTTTTTATAGTGTATTGTATTATATTTTTTGCTAGTACTTTCTCCTGTGTGCAAGACGTAAAAGGCGAGCTGCTGTAACAAATAGTTTCCCTTCGCGGATCAATAAAGTATTTCTGATTCTGTATGCAAAATAATGATTAATGTAAGGTTGATGTATTAT